>NC_081775.1:4820288-5420288 GCF_963082965.1 Carassius carassius | reverse complement strand
CCCTGCAGACCTCCAGGAGGAGCTCGTCAGGATCCTCGGCAAGGCCGTCACGGAGCTGGACCTCTCTTGGAACGCTCTTGATGAGCCTGTGAAGAGTAAGCTGGACTCGTGGTTTCTCCAGTCGTGGTTTCTCCACCAAGCTGCATCGAGGAGAAGAACCCCGTTCTTCCCAGACGTGCATGAGCACGTGGTGAAGTCGTGGGCTGCACCCCAATCGGCGCGCACCCACTCTGCCACACAGGCCATGTTCGCTCACGTAGACGGGGCGGAGGCCCACGGATATGTGCGCATGCCCCCCGTCGAGGAAACCGTTGCCGCACACCTGTGCCCGTCTTCCTCAGCGCTGGGTTCTGACCGCAGCCTGCCCTCCAAGCCGTGCAGATTCACAGCCCACCAGGTGGACAAAGCCTATGCTGCTGCAGGGGAGGCAGCTTCTGCCCTTCACGCCATGGCTATTCTCCAGGTGTTCCAAGCGAAGCTACTGCAATCCATCGATGACGGCGCTATTGATGCTGACGTCATCAGAGATCTGCGCGCGGCAACTGATCTCGCGCTGATGGCTACCAAACGCTCCGCTCAAGCCATCGGCCTTTCCAAAATGGGATTCATGGTTGTCCTTAACAGGCACCTGTGGCTCACCCTAGCTGACCTGAAGGACTCGGACCGCAGGACGCTTCTAAACGCTCCAGTCACTCCCTCCGGCCTCTTTGGTGATGCCATGGAGTCAGTCACGGAACGTTTCTCCGAGACGCAGAAGCGCGCCAAAGCGATGAGCCACGTGATGCCGCGTCGCTCACTCCAGTCCTCATCCGCGAGGTCCCGCTCTTCTTCGGCACCTCGCCAGGCTCAAGGGCCGGCTGGACAGCCCGCCGTAGCGCCCCGCCCCGAACCGAATGCCCGTTTTGGCAGAGGCAAGCAGTGGTCGGGGCCTGAAGGGAGAAATCGGAGTAGGAAGAGGAGCCCGCGCCGCGAGAGAGCCAGCGCACCATCCTCGGCTGCCAAGCCGTCTTCCTGACGGGCCTCTAAAGAGGAAGAGAGAGTGCGCTGGTGCCCCCCCCCCCCAAGCGCCGTGTTCAAAAGCTTCGTGTTCCCCAGGTTCCCTTGGGCGACAATCGAAATGTGTGTTTAAATGCTGTTTGTGTGAGTTCCACAATAAAAACATGTATCTTTTCACAAAAAGAGCTTTCTCTTCCTCATGCACCCAACACTGTGTCACTCGCCCTGTCTCAAGACAGCGCAGAGCCACAAGCCATGACTATAATGGCCTCTCGGGGGCGCGAGAGTGCCAACCGCACACAATGCCCGCCGCGGGCCGCCCTCCAGCCAGTGCTTCTTGCCTCGCGGGGGCGGGGCCCCGGTCAAAACAAGCCATCAGTGGCTACGGTGGCCGTAGAGCTAACGCGTCCGCTGTTTCATTTCTGGGACGCGTGGAAGGCTATCCCAGGCGTCTCGCCGTGGGTACTGGGAATTATTCAACACGGATATTCTCTCCAGTTCAAACGCAGACCACCCCGATTCAACGGCGTGGTCCCGTCACTGGCTTTGCCCCGAAACCTATCATTTCTGAGACAGGAAGTTTTCAGTCTGCTCGAGAAAGGAGCGATAGAGCGTGTCCCTCCAAGCGAGCAGAAAAGCGGGTTTTACAGCCGCTACTTCATGGTGCCAAAGAGGGGTGGAGGACTCCGTCCGATTCTGGATCTGAGACCCATCAACCGAGCGCTACACAAACGCGCATTCAGAATGACAACACTGAAACAGATTTTGACTCAGATAAGGCCCGGGGACTGGTTCGCCTCTGTGGATCTAAAAGACGCGTACTTTCATATTCAAATAGCGACGCACCACAGGCGCTTCCTCAGGTTTGCTTTCGAAGGCACGGCCTACCAGTATTCGGTGCTTCCGTTTGGCCTTGCTTTGGCTCCCCGCACGTTCTCGAAGTGCGTGAACGCGGCGCTTTCTCCCCTCAGATCGAGCGGAATGCGCATCCTGAATTATCTGGACGATTGGCTGATTTTAGCCCACTCGAGAGATGTGCTAATCAGTCACGTGGAAACGCTGCTCCGCCATTTGGATACGCTAGGACTGTGTGTGAATATGCAGAAGAGCGTGCTTTTACCGAGTCGGACTACAACATATCTGGGAGTATGTTTGGACTCGATGGCCATGCGAGCCCATATTTCTCAGGAACGCATGGATACAATCTCATCGACTCTGCGCCGTTTCAGACTGGGCAGATCGGTTCCACTGAGGGAATTTCAGAGGCTTCTGGGTCTTATGGCGGCGGCCTCTTCAGTGTGCCATTTGGGCCTGCTGCATATGCGACCGCTACAGCTTTGGCTAAAAGCTCGAGTTCCGCCGAGGATGTGGTCGTCGGGCCACAAACGAATTACGGTCACTCACAGTTGCGTCGGCACTCTGAGACCGTGGCACAGCGCGGATATGTTCAGCCCAGGAGTTCCTTTGGGTATAGTGACGCAGCGCACCGTGGTCTCGGCGGACGCGTCAACTTCAGGCTGGGGAGCAGTGTGCCTGGGCGCACTGGCCTCAGGCCTGTGGTCGGAGTCACAGAGAGCGTGGCACATAAACCGTTTGGAATTAGAAGCGGTCTCCTTAGCCCTGCAAGTCTTTCGGTCGAAATTGGAGCGACAACTTGTACTGATTCACCGACAACACGTCTGTAGTCTCGTACATAAATTGCCAGGGAGGCGTGCGCTCCAGAGCTCTATTCAAACAGGCAGCGAATCTCCTGTTGTGGGCGACACTTTCTCTCCATAAGAGCGGCTCACATCCCCGGTATCCTGAACCGCGGAGCGGACATGCTTTCGTGGAACGGGATTCCTCAAGGAGAATGGAGGATTCACCCAGGATCGGTTCATATGATTTGGGATCGATTCGGGAGGGCGGAAGCAGATTTGTTTGCCACAAGCGAGAGCACGCACTGTCAGGCGTTTTTCTCGCTATCTCACTCCCCACTACAGGGAGATGCTCTGACTTCGCGCTGGCCGGAAGCCAAACTTTACGCGTTTCCTCCGGTGAAGATTCTGCCTATGGTTTTGTGCAAAATCAGGGAGGAGAGAGCGTCAATTGCACTCGTGGCCCCGAACTGGCCGAATCAGCCCTGGTTCGCGAACCTGAGAGAGTTAGTGGTGGCTCCCCCATGGCAAATCCCCCTCAGGAAGGACCTACTGTCTAAAGCGAACGGCACGATATGGCACCCCAGCCCTGAGCTGTGGAACCTTCATGTGTGGCCGCTGCGGGGTCCGTAAACGAGCAGGGCGCGCTGCACTCACGAGTGCTGAGCACGCTTACGGAGGCTCGCGCACCATCTACGAGACGGCTCTACACTCTGAAGTGGGGAGTTTTCACTAAATGGTGCGAGGAAATTCAAATTGACCCAGATACCTGTGCCGTGTCGGATATTTTACGCTTTCTACAGCACAGAATGGACTGCGGGAGTTTGCCGTCCACGCTGAAGGTGTATGTGGCCGCTATTACCGCTTTTCGTTCCCCGGTTGACGGGCAATCGATCGGTAAGCATGCTATGGTAATCAGTTTTCTCAGTGGAGCGAGGAAATTGTGTCCTTCGCGGCCGCCGTCTGTGCCGCCGTGGGATTTAGCTCTAGTTTTGAGAGCTTTAGCTCTACCGCCGTTCGAGCCCTTGGCTTCGATTGGGATTAAGGAGCTTTCCCTCAAGAATGTTTTGCTTCTTGCTCTCGCCTCGGCAAAGCGCATTGGAGACCTACATGCGTTTTCGGTGAGCGATGATTGCATCTGTTTCGGACCTGGCGACTGTAATGTCACCCTCCGGCCGAGACCAGGTTATGTCCCGAAGTCACTCTCTACACCATTTAAAGCACAGATTGTTTCCCTGCCCGCCTTATCTGCTGAGCCCACAGCCTCACGCGATGCTGATGCTCAGAGCGCTGTTTGCCCTGTTAGGGTTCTGCGGATGTATGTGGATCGCTCGGCCGCCTTTCGTCAGTCGGACCAGCTGTTCGTGTGCTTTGGTGGACGTAATAAGGGACGTGCTGTTTCAAAACAGAGACTTTCTCACTGGATCGTGGACGCTATCGCGCTGGCTTACGAACGCCAGGGGAAGGATTGTCCCCTCAACATTAAAGCCCATTCTGTGAGGGCAATATCTTCCTCCTGGGCCTGGGCTAGAGGTATGTCTATCCAAGATTTATGTCTGGCTGCTGGCTGGTCTTCCCAGAACACATTCGCCAGGTTTTACAAGCTGGATGTACCCTTGGTAGCGTCACATGTACTCTCGGTGAGTTAAGTTTTATTCATTCTGATTTATTCTGTTATAACCAGCTATACAGTAGTTACCATGGCTGCTAACTCTGTGTTAGGGTTATATTGTTATGCAGTTGTCACCGCTAAGCTGTCGACTCTGTGTTTAACTCTCAAGCTTGAGTGCTTTTGTGTTGCGTCTGCCCTGTTTAGTGCGGGCCTCAGATTTGTTGCATGAAGATATGCAAATTTCGTTAGGGTCGGAGCTGATGTCTCATTGGTCTAGTTCCGCCTATCAGATGCAAGCACTCTTAGCGACACGGCCATTGGCTAGAACTGTCCTGCTTATGTGTGGGGGTGATTGACTCCGTTCTGGGCTTATCTTCACTGCTCTCATGGCGGGATTTTATACAGTTCCCATATACGTCTTTAGCTGACGTAATGTTGAGTTCCCGCCTCGAAAGGGAACGTCTCCGGTTACTATCGTAACCTCGGTTCCCTGAGAGGCGGGAACGAGACATTACGTTAGCCGCCGTGGTCGCTGTTTGATCAGCTGTGCTAGCGTTCAGTCGTAATTTTAGCGCCCATGCAATTTATACTGCCCGCGAACCTGTCAGTATTTGCATGCTTCACGTCAATTGGCCAGCTGACCCTGTTATTGGCTAACGGCAGCAAGATTTCAGCAAAAGTGGAGAAGGGAGGAGTTCCCATATACGTCTTTAGCTGACGTAATGTCTCGTTCTCGCCTCTCTAAATTGGTGTGTTTAGAGAAATATAGAGCTGAGTATCATCAGCATAACAATGATAGCTAACACCGTGTTTCCTGATGATATCTCCCAAGGGTAACATATTGTGCGTGAAGAGTAGCGGCCCTAGTACTGAGCCTTAAGGGTACTCCATACTGCACTTGTGATCGATATGATACCTCTTCATTCACTGCAATGAATTGATGGCGGTCATATAATGCGATTTAAACCATGTTTATGCACTTCCATTAATGCCAACAGAGTGTTCAAGTCTATGCAAAAGAATGTTGTTGTCAATTGTGTCAAACGCAGCACTAAGATCCAATAGAACTAATAGAGAGATACAACCATGATCAGATGATAAGAGCAGGTTATTTGTAACTCTAAGGAGAGCAGTCTCAGTACTATGATACGGTCTAATCCTGACTGGAAATCCTCACATATACCATTTTTCTCTAAGAAGGAATATAATTGTGAGGATACCACCTTTTCTAGTATCTTGGACAGAAAAGGGAGATTCGAGATTGGTCTATAATTAACTAGTTCTTTGGGGTCAAGTTGTGGTTATTTGATGAGAGGCTTAATAACAGCCATTTTGTAGGTTTTGGGGACATATCCTAATGACAATGAGGAATTAATAATAGTCAGAAGAGGATCTATGACTTCTGGAGGCACCTCTTTTAGGAGCTTAGATGGTATAGGGTCTAACATACATGTTGTTGGTTTAGATGATTTAACATGTTTATACAATTCTTCCTCTCCTATAGTAGAGAATGAGTGGAACTGTTCCTCAGGGGGTCTATAGTGCACTGTCTGATGCAATACTGCAGCTGACGGCTGAATGGTTACAATTTTAATCTCTAATAGTATCGATTTTAGAAGTAAAGTAGTTCATAAAGTCATTACTGCTGTGATGTTGGGAAATGTCAACACTTGTTGAGGCTTTATTTTTCGTTAATTTAGCCACTGTATTGAATAAATACCTGGGGTTATGTTTGTTTTCTTCTAAAAGAGAAGAAAAGTAATCGGATCTAGCAGTTTTTAATGCTTTTCTGTAGGATAGGTTACTTTCCCTCCAAGCAATACGAAATACCTCTAGTTTTGTTTTCCTCCAGCTGTGCTCCATTTTTCGGGCTGCTCTCTTTAGGGTGCGAGTATGCTCATTAAACCATGGTGTCATACTGGTTTCCTTAACCTTCCTTAAGCGTAAAGGAGCAACTGTATTTAAAATGCTAGAAAAGAGAGAGTCCATAGTTTCTGTTACATCATCAAGTTGTTCTGATGTTTGGATATGCTAAGGAATTTGGATATATCAGGAAGATAACTTAAAAAGCAATCTTTTGTTGTAGAAGTGATGGTTCTACCATACTTGTAACAAGAAGTAGAATTTACAATTTTGGCTATATGAAGTTTGCACAAAACTAAATAATGATCTGAGATATCATCACTTGGCTGCAAAATTTCAACACTATAAACATCAATTCCATGTGACAGTATTAAATCTAGAGTATGATTTCGACAATGAGTAGGTCCTGAAACGTGTTGTCTAACCCCAATAGAGTTCACGTCAAAATATGTATGACACTCGTTTGACCCTCTACGCCTCTGGAGCTGACTGTCAGATATTGTCTTTTGTAATCTTGACTATCCGAAAATAACACATTTGGTGGGCAATATGTATGTTTGCATGAATAGTAATCAACTGATAAAATTATCCACCCCATAAATATAGTATTAACAAACTTTGATGCAATAAATAGGGTATGATTTAAAAATGAGCATCCCTCCAAAAACATCTACATTTCTGTCTTTTTTCAAGTGTTAGTGTATATAATTAGTTGTATTTATAGGGGTTATTATAGCACAATTCTATAATAAGGGGGTTGTTATAGAAACCCCCTGGACTTCACTAATTTTCAAAGCCTGGCTAAAGCCATGTTAACACAGTGGCTAGATTAACAAATAACCAGACGCCACCTGATTCAAATAGTCCATCAACGTTTAATAGTAAGGACTTTATGAATTTCTTCGCTGATAAAATAGATGACATGAGAAATACAATAACAAATGTAGATTCTACAGGATCTAATACTTCTGTTTCATCCATCGCACCCAAACAGCAAGTGCTTTACAAATAAAAGACAGGAAGAGCTAAATAAATGTATCACTGTATCTAAACCAATAACATGTTTATTAGATACTGTACTCACTAAATTACTGAAAGAGTTGTTACCTGTAGCAGAAGAACCGATTCTCAACATTATAAACTCATCGTTATCTTTAGGTCATGTCCCAAAACCATTCAAGCTGGCAGTTATTAATCCTCTTTTTGAGAAATCACAACTAGATCCTAGTGAACTGGCAAATTATATATTTCAAATTTTCAATTTATGTCTAAAATTTTTGAAAATGCTTTGTCTGCTCAGTTAAGCTCCTTCCTGCAAAAAATGACTTGTATGAAGAATTTCACAGAAACTGCACTTGTTAAAATTACAAATTACTTGCTTCTTGTGTCAGATCAAGGCTGCATCCCAGCCTTGCTAGTTTCACTTGATCTTAGTGCTGTGTTCGACACCATAGATCATGACATACTCATAGATCGATTACAAAACTATACAGGTATTCAAGGTCAGGCTCTAAGATGGTTTAGATCCTACCTGTCTGATCACTAACCATTTTGTTTATTTAAATGGGGAGTCATCTCATTTATCACCAGTAAAATATGGAGTGCCACAAGGATCTTTCCTAGGTCCTCTTCTATTTTCAATATACATGTTGCCCCTTGGTAATATTATTAGAAAATATGGGGTTAGTTTCCACTGTTATGCTGATTATACTCAACTATATATCTCAACGAGACCAGATGAAACTTCTAAATTATCTAAGCTAACAGGGTGTGTTAAAAATGTAAAAGATTGGATGACCAATAATTTTCTCCTATTAAATTCGGATAAGACAGAGATATTACTTATTGGACCAAAAAACTGTTTTACTTTTACTTCCTCTACAGTCAAAAATCTGGGTGTTATATTAGACAGCAACTTGTCTTTTGAAAGACCATATTTCTCAAGTTACAATAACAGCATTCTTCCATCTTAGAAACATTGCCATGCTATGAAACATGTTACCTGTTTCTGATGCAGAAAAGCTAGTTTATGCATTCATGACCTCTAGACTGGACTGTAATGCACTTCTAGGTGCTTGTCCTGCATCTTCAATAAACAAGCTACAGGTAATCCAAAATGCAGCAGCTAGAGTCCTTACCAGGTCAAGAAAATATGATCACATTACCCCAATTCTACAGTCTTTGCACTGGCTACCTATTAAGTTCCGTATCAGTTACAAATTATCATTACTTACCTACTGTAATAACTTCAGAACAACAACTGTTTGAAGTACAAACGTCTCTCTCTTTTACTGCTTGCTTCTTATTCTCGAACAGTACATGCTTAAACACACGCTACAGCACAGCACACTGGGAAAGCACTTTCTTAAAGGCGAAGTACAACATTACACCTATAAGGCACTAAATGGTTTAGCTCCTGCGTACCTACTGTAACTAGCCTTACTGTATACCACGTTACAATCCATCACGCTCCCTAAGATCACAAAACGCTGGACTTTTGGTAGTTCCTAGGATAGCAAAGTCCACTAAAGGAGGTAGAGCTTTTTCGCATTTGGCTCCCAAACTCTGGAATAGCCGTCCTGGTAATGTTCAGGGTTCAGACACACTCTCTCTGTTTAAATCTAGATTAAAAACACATCTTTTTCGCCAAGCATTCAAATAATGCATCTCATAATTTGTGACTACGGTTGTATCTGATCAAATGTGCATTCTTATTCTTTAGCTTGGGTTAAACTAATTCATTTTACTTGGTTGGAACAGCAGCTACGCTAAATATGTCTCTATTTGTAACATGGTAACTAGGATTTACACAAGATTCAGTCTGGATCCAGAACACCTGAGAAGAGATGATGCCAACCCCTCAGAGAACCTCAGATGACGCTAACCCTGAAATATACAGAACTAACAAATATTGCTACTTACTATGCAATCACATAATAATTGCTGTTGACTATGTCTTGTATAATTTTTTCAGAAAATTCACCACTTAGCATATAAGCTACTACTAAATATTGTAGAAACTTAATTGTCTGTAAAGTTGCTTTGCAATGATTTGTACCGTAAAAAGAGCTATACAAATAAACTTGAATTTAATTAAATTAAAGAGATAACAGAGGAAAATATCGTCATTAACTTTCAGTCTGCTTCTAATTTATTTGTGTGAAATCAAAGCACATCGTTAAAAAGCATGCGTAGTAGTATCGGTGTCTGTACTGAGCTTATGTACTGTACATATATATATATATATATATATATATATATATATATATATATATATATATATATATATATATATATATAAGCCATGAACAAGAGATTTAGATGTACTGATAACAGCGTGTGAGGTGTAATAAGCATAAAATTGCATTTTAATACAATTATTAAGTTATTCATTTATTTTTATGTTTGTGCTTAGCCTTAAAGGATTCTCTTGGTTGATTTGAATCAATATATTACTTAATTTCGGTTTTCAATAAAAACCTGTTATCTTTCTTATTTACATTTATAGTAGGCTAAGGCCATTCAAGTGAACAGGAGAATTAATATTTTCCAGAACCAGTTCATTCTAATATAATGCAGATGCAAAAGTCGCCCTCGTTAAGCGACTATTTCAGCCTAATTAAGAAAATAAAAGTAATTTACTTAAACCATAAAATCAGCTAACTATAAATGTTAAAATTTTACTAATATGAATAATAGCATAGCCTGTTTAATATATCGGACTAGGCGTAACGCGTTTGTAGTTTAAATGGTACCTGTCATTAACACATAATAGCCTTTGATTTTAGTCCAGAGAGATGCACGACACTTAAAACAGATAGATAGATAGATAGATAGATAGATAGATAGATAGATAGATAGATAGATAGATAGATAGATAGATAGGCCTATTTATTTATTTATTCACCTCACGTTTATGTATGATATTTCCGTGTACAGTTATTTAAATAGGTATTGCAGATATTTAAACCAATAGTGATGAATTATTTCATAACGAGCGCGAGGGAAAAAAAAGTGTGAACAAAGATGAATAAAAGAGACGAATAACATTATTTAAATGTTCATTATAGAAACAAAATGTACCCTACACGTCAGCAAGAATTATTATTATTATTATTATTATTATTATTTTATTAATAAAATAGTCTGTGTCTGTAGCAACCATTTTACTTTAACCCTGCAATTAAAACTACGTCACATATTGCATCAAACTGCACATCAAAGAGAAGCAGAAACACACAAACACACACGATGAGCTTATTCCTGGGGCAAGAAGACAGTCTGATATGATATTATAGCGTTTGATTGGGATATTCACTTAATTAAGAGACTTAGAAGGGTAATCTCATGTCATCGCTGGAGTACATGAAAAAGGATTGTGTCGCGTCTGGGACCCTGTCATCGGCCTCTCTGAAAGACACTTTAACTAAAATCAACAGCCGGAGACATAAAGCTCGAAAGAAGATCTCACCCCAAAACAAAGAGGAGCCACAAGCAGAATGTGACGTTTGCAGGTAACAAACAGTTACAGTATTTATTTTTTTATAATAATATTAACAATAACAATAATGCTATTTTTATTAACGAACAGACATTTAGCTAAATGCTGAAAACTTGTTTAATGTTAATATTTCCTATCAATTACTTTAATATTTGTTTATATGGTGTGACAGTCTGCCGAGTTTTTTTTTTTAAGCATTTATAAAACTCTCTGAATTTAAAGCGACAAAGGGAATTATTTTTATAATGACTCATTATCATGCGTTTTAACCAGAGCGTTCTTACAAATTTTGTCCATTATGGAGGTTACATGATGAAAACTGTAACGTACTTTAGCATGCTCATTTTAAGTAATATAGCCATGTATGATAACACTTTATAATACTGTTCTGTCATTAATCAATAACTACAAAGGAACAAATGAGTAACGCAATATTAACAATCTGTTACCCCATGTATAATGACCAGCCTACTTTAAGATTACTTTAAGAAGACTTTTTTTTATCAAACTTGTTTTAAACTTACTAGTAACCGTACTGATAAAAAAGACAAAGAGAAAGAAAATATATTCCCCTTTTTATATCAACATCATAAAATACATTAAACATTACATATGTTATTTATGTATTTACAAATATACATCATGCAGGGTAAAACATTAAAATTTTACAAATAACATTTTATTAAATATTATATATGTTCCCCGTCAATTTGTCCCATTTTGATTTTCGAGCTGTTGGAAATACTTAGTGGAAATTATTCTTGATATTTTGTGACCTTTTCTCATTTAGGCCCATGAACATGCATGCAAAGTGATGTGTTTTGGAGTCAACACAAATCAATTTCTAACAATTTTGATGTTCGCGGATCAATTTGACCCTCAATTATTATTTTTTTTTATTTTATTTATTTTATTTTATTTATTTTATTATTATTTATTTTATTTTTTTATTTTTTTAGTGTGTGAAAAAATAGCTTTTACTCACTATTTAGGGAGTCAAGGGTACAATTAAGGGGTTAAAAATGTGGTTAAACACATTTTTAAAAATCATACTTTTTTATTTTATTTATTTATTTATTGCACTGTGTGACAAATACCGATATAAAAATGTTTCTTTACATACCTGATTCTTCTTGTTTTTAATAATGTGATTTAGGGAATTGCATTGAAGGCAATTAGGGTCAGTTTGACCTGCTCAGTCAAATCGAAATCGAAAATAAAACAAGGGCTTCCAATGGGTTTCCCAAACTCCAGCAGGTTTGTGAATTGATTGAAAATAGTTTCAAACATGGTCTAATTTCCCACCAAATTCAGAGGCAAATTTAGTCATTACCCAGCTCTGGTTTTAAGTTGTGTCTAATGTTAACTCATATTAACAAACAGGACTCCAAATTGTCTGCTTAATTTTATTTCAAGTTGTGGTTGAGTATTAGAAACCTAAGTTACATTTAAAATGCAAAACTGCAGAACTTGGTGTGGTTCATCAAAATATAAACATGTTCCACTGAGGTTTCACAACCATGAAGAAAATACTTAAATACTCACCATACATGACTGAGTTTTGTTTGCGCTCTTTTCACAGGCTGTCTTTACTCAGTTGTGGCAGTCGCAGCCGTACTGTCCGCAGAATCCTGGTCGCTTGTGTCATCTCTTTCCTGGCTCTTCTCTCTGCTGTGACCATGGACTTCAACTCATCTTTGGCTCAATGGCAAGCCACTGAAGCTTCACTTAAAGAGCTTACATCATGTAGGACAAATATTACACTCAGGCTCGTGATGGAGCTCCAAACATTAAGAAACCTCAGTTCAACAAGGGAGAATACAGTTCATAATGTCAAGCAAGAAAGGTTTCCCAGCTCTTGGTCCATGGTAATGCTCACCATTAACCGTTGTTGTGCTAGTACTGATATGGACAGTTTGGGTCAGCCCTGTGATGTTGAGTTACTTGAGTTTTGTGAGCATCTTCAATCCAACCTTGAAGAGTTTCTCAATGCTACATGGAGAGGTGAGTCAATGGATGCTAATGAAACCACAGTTTTTACTCTAGCAATTGAGAAGATATTAAACACATGGGGCATCAGAGATGTTGATATTGGTTTCCTCAAACACAACACAGACTGGACAGATGTCCTTGCTCTGAAACTGCTTTTAACTGTCCAGGAGTTGAACTATCGCTGGATAACAGGTGAAAAGAAAGGAGATGAAATATGGCATGCAACAGCACTCATGTCAGTCATAAAAGACATGTCTGAAAACCTCTATAACTGTTGGATGGAAAATACTGATTTAGAGCTAAACGGGAGTAATATAAAATATTTAATCTTCTCTACTGCCACAACTTCCAGTGGATCCACAGAGTTGATGCTGGCCTTGGAGAACACGCTGAGATGTTTTCACACCAGAGCTGGATGGGCTCTGAAACTGAAATCCAGAGACATCTCGTCCAGCATCAGTCTGAAGATCTGCCTGCTCGCCATCGCCTGTCTCATTTACCCCATAGTGCTGCTCTCCTTCAAACAAATGACAGAATGGATCCAGGACTATGCTCAGAGCCTCAGGGAGAAGACAGAAGACCTGAAGAGAGAACGACATCTTGCAGAAGATCTCCTTCATCAGATGCTGCCCAAATCTGTGGCCAAGCAGTTACGCCAACAGAAACACGTAGAGGCTGAGAGTTATGAGAAGGTACATGGTTATAAGCTCTCTATTTCTGCATATATTATCTTCCAACATTCCCTTTTAACAAATCAAACTCAAGTCTGAAAAGACAAGCATATTCATTAGGGATGTTGGCAAGATGGCAGTGTCAGGAAAGCGCACATGCTGCCATTCTGTTTGTTCTTTTTGTTGTAGTAATTGCCTGTAATTATGGTATTCCATATTCATCAGGAGATAAAACAGCTCATGAGGGAGTGGGGTAAATGACACATGTCTGTAAGAGCAATCTCTGCACCTGAAGCCTGTCCCCTTAGATTTACAGCGCTTGAAACTAGATATTTTGAAGAAATAGACAAATGTAGCAGAACGAGTAGACATTTCATAATAGCAACACAATATCTACACTGAAAAAAAATGGCAACATCTAAAATAACAGGTTTTATTTGAGTCAATTCACTGAATATATTAATTTATAACAACAAACTCATTTGTATGCATTAAATTACGTAGGTAGAAATAGCTCTAATAACTGCTGGCTACCATGTTTTGAAGTATGTGTAAGGTCAATAAACATAACTCACATCAGATTCATAGAATATTTACATTATTAGCAGTTTATTACATGTTTATTACATTTATTACTTGCTATTTTTATTATTTCTTGCACTTAGGCGGTAGTGATTTGAATAAATCCCTAGTGCTTAGCATTAAACTTGTACCTAATGCAATCTAAAAATAAATCCCCTAGCAATGCCAATGAAACTACAAAAGAGATTGCCAAGAAAATGTAGGAATCTGTTAAACATATTCTGGTGTTCTTTGAATGTTGTCCAGGAAGTAACTAACACAAATATTATTTTCCAGGTTACTATTTTTTTCTCAGACATTGTGGGTTTTACTGCAATATCAGCCTCTTGCACTCCACTACAAGTTGTTGAGATGCTAAATAACCTCTACATGTGCTTCGACACACGCATCGACTCCTATGATGTCTACAAGGTATCAACATACTCTGACAATCACACAAAAATTCTATAAATAACCATACAGGAAATAATCACAACATATCTGGCTTATGCTAAGGTTATGCTTACAGTGCTCAAAGGAACATTTTTACCCAGGAATTTTTACATTAATTCTTAGGAACCTTTTTATTAGTAGTATTATTTCATTGTGACTCCAAATTCACATTACCCTTACAAAAAAAATATATATATATAATTAAATAAATAAATAAAAAAATTATATATATATATATATATATATATATATATATATATATATATATAATAGAAATTAATACTTATTCTGCAAGGATAAAATTAATCAGAAGTGACAATAGATACTTTTACTGGTTATAATGGGAATTGTATTGGTTTTAATGGAAACTGCAATAGACCTGTTGGTCTCTACTGGTAATTTGTCGCCTTCTATTATGATATGTAAAAATGAATAGCCTGAATGCACTGTAAGTCGCTTTGGATAAAAGCGTCTGCTAAATGCATAAATTTAATTTAATTTAATTTTAAATTTAATTTAAATGTAATTCTATTGGTGGCTTGTTTAAACCAATAAATCAATTTATTTATTTATTTTATTTTATTTTTTGCTTTTAATGGTTTAACAGTTGATGGTCTGTAATGTTTTAATGGTATTTGTAATGGAAACCATCTTCTTTTTCTTTTCTTTTTTTCCAGCAAGTAAGTTTACAAGTGTATTCTTAATGCTGATGTACTGTAATGAAGAATTATTCAGCTAGATTTAAACACATACAGTTTGTCTTTACTGGGCTTCTGTGTTTGAATGAAACAGGTGGAGACTATAGGAGATGCATACATGGTGGTCAGTGGACTGCCAGAGAGAAACGGAGACAGACATGCAGATGAGATCGCTAAAATGTCTCTGGATCTGGTGGCTGCGGTCAGACAGGTGCCAATACCTCACATGCCTAACAAACGCCTCCAGCTCCGAGCCGGAATACACACAGGTCTGTGAGTGTGTGTGTGTGTGTGTGTTACCTGTGTTTACACAAAAAAAGATGTATTAATAATAAAGGTGCCACACATAGAAGGACTGAAACATGAATACATTCATAATTTTGTTATATTACATGACCTGTAACTTAAAGTCAACATGAAATAAAAAAAATCAACCATATTTGCTTTCCAAATTAACATCCCTGATCTTATTTGTCAGTTCATCAGCTACAGATATAATGCATCCTTTCTAAAAATTTTGCCAATGTTTTATTAATGATTAATAATCATTAATGTAATAAAAACTATGACTTTTAATAAATAAGAAAATAATTGATAAATGACATATAAATATGTTTATAGTAATTCACAGTGTTGTCTTTCATGTCTCTCATACCACTTAAGGTCCTTGTGTCGCTGGCATTGTTGGGTACAAGATGCCGCGGTACTGTTTGTTTGGAGACACAGTTAATACTGCCTCTCGGATGGAGTCCACTAGCCTGCGTACGTTCATCTGTCTGGTTAACATGTGCCGCATTTTAATCTTGTCTTTAATCTTGATCTTTTTTGTTCCTCCAATGCAGAGGTCATGAATATTTTCATTCACAACATTACCATAGATACCTCGTGTTATTTTTTCATACATGTATGCTATAAACTGAGCTTAGCATTAGCATTCAGCTAAGCTAATATCACTGTCTGAGTTTCACCTCAGCACCAATGTGGCTTCTGCTCGATGGGCATTTTGCATAACAGGAGAACATTAATGTTTCTTTGATCTGGTCTTTAGCACAGAAGATTCATGCAAGCTCTGCTACATACCTGGCACTCATGAAGGACAATGCATATGAACTGCAGTTACGCGGTGAGATTGAAGTAAAGGTGAGAATCAGATCTATAAAAGTACTATGCTAAGCCATTGAAACCACAACCATGTTCCTGTTGGATTATCTGTATGTTCTTGCAACATGAGTTGAAGTTATGACATCAGAAGATTAAGAAAAAGGTTTGTCTTCATAATATTTCATCAAAATGCAAAAACCTAATGTGACATTATGGTTTTCAGGGAAAAGGAAAAATGGACACTTACTGGTTGATTGGTCACAAAAACTACAGTGTTCAGAATGACAGTTTGGTTTGTCACTGGAACCCCAATATCTCAAGAAAGAAAAAGGCCCCTGTAGGGAGCAACGTGTCCATGGAGAATGTAAGTGTTCAACTTCCACTTGTTTTTGAAAAGTGAGATTTTCTAAAAAGAACTTAATAGCAAGGAAGCATCAACTGGAGGTAAAGACATTTATTGTTACTATACTGTATATATACATATACTGTATATAATTTCATCTAGAAATTAGAAGATTGAGAAAAAGTAATTTTCTTTTTTACTTATTTCATAAAGTGAAACTTTCATATATTCTATAATCAATACATGTAAAGGTAAACATTTCAAAAGATTTTATTTTTATTTTTTTTTGATGATTAGAGCTTACAGCTCATAAAAGATCAAACATTTGAGAGCCAGAAGGTCGCTGGTTCGAGTCTCGGTGCTGTCAGGAGTTGTAGGCGAGAGGGAGCAAATGAACAGTGCTCTCTTCCACTCTCAATACCCATGGCGAAACCCCCAGTTGCTCCCCGGGCGCTGGATATATAGCTGCCCACTGCTCCGGGTGTGTGTTCACAGTGTGTTCACTTCTCACTGTGTGTGTGCACTTGGATGGGTTAAATGCAGAGCACCAATTCCGAGTATGGGTCACGACTTTCACTTTTTAACTTTTCAATGGTACAGAAGACAATCACTGACCCCCTTCACAAAGAGTGTAAGTCACAGAAGGTCATTACTGAAAGGGCTGGCTGTTCACAGAATGCTGTATCAAATGCAAAGTTGACTGGAAGGAAGAAATTGGGTAAGAAAATGTGCACAAGCAACAGGGATGACCTCAAGCTTGAGAATACTGACAAGCAAAGCCGATTCAAACACTTGGAAGAGCTTCACATGGAGTGGACTGAAGCTGGAGTCAGTGCAGCAAGAGTCACCACACTCAGACATCTTCAGGAAAAGGGCTTACCAAGCCACTTCTGAAGCAGAACAACATCAGAAGCATCTCACCTGGGCTAAGGAGAAAAAAAATTGGACTGTTGCTCATTGGTCCAAAGTCCTCTTTTCAGACAAATGTACATTTTGCATTTCATTTCAAAATCAAGGTCTGGAGTCTAGAGGAAGACTGGAGAGGCACAGAATCCAAGCTGCCTGAAGTCCAGTGTGAAGTTTCTGAAGTCAGTTATGATTTGGAGAGCTGTGACATCTGCTGGTGTTGGTCCATTGTGTTTTATCAAATCCAAAGTCAATGCAGCCATCTACCAGGAGATTTTGGAGCACTTTATGATTCCATCTGCTGTCAAGCTTGATGGAGATGCTGATTTTCTTTTCAAGCAGGACTTGGCACCTGCCCACTGTGCCAAAACCACTTCCAAGAGGTTTGCTGACCAGTGGTGATTCTAGGATTTTAATTTTAAGGGGGCTCAGCCTTAAAAGATTATCAGATTAACAGCAATATTTTTTTTATCGCCCGATAAGAGTTTCCTGGTAACGCCGTTATCAGCGTTAACGTGCTGCGTTAACGGGAGACACTTATCAGGCGATAAAAAAAATATCGCCATTAATCTATTCTCAAAGTTGGGTTGGGAGCTGGGTCTATACTAGACGAGCTATGATGACTTTCACCTTGATGTTTTAGTGTGGATGAATGCCTAACCGAATTGCACTGTAGGGGGCGAGAACGAGTCTTTGAACCTGTGTGTATGCCTACTGTGAAATTACCACATCAAACATGACGTGCTAACATGGTTGCAGCTGAAGCCGCCGGGTTTGCTTCAGGGAAATTTTCTTTTTTAAGAAGCATCCCAATGGAAACCTCGACAAGACAAACACCTGTTTCACACATACTCCGTCTGCAGTGCGTATGCATTCCGTGTGCGTTTTGTATGTGGTGCAGAAGCAGCACGGTCTCATACTCATTGTGCTTTCACACAGGACGCGTTTGCAGTCCGCTACTCGGTACGTTAACGATCGCTGCACTGCTGCAGACGCAACGCTCCTGGAACGCACTGACGGACCGCAACCGTGTGAAAGCTGGAATCCGTTAACATGGGTGCGTAAAAAAGTAAGAAACGCATACGCACTGCAGACGGATAATGTTTGAAACAGGCATAAGGTTGTTTGCACCTTATGCAATGTGGAATTAGTTGACAGTTTTCTCAAGCACATTGTGATGCATTTTGGAAACAGGAGATGAGCCCCTGGTCTAATCCACCACCTGGCTTGAAAAACACGTTCTAAAAGAATGAGTTTTAGTCAATATTTTATTTGGGTAGCACACATATTCTGAATTCCTTTCGCAGAATTCAAATGAGCCATTTTAATCTAGATTAATCTAGATTAATTCCAAGATTCCAGCAAAATTAATCTAGATTAAAAAAAATAATCTATGCTCACCACTTATATATCTATGCCCACTACTATATAAATATATATATATATAGGCTGATGGTCTCCATGCCACACCTCACTGATGCTGGAATTTGTGCTTAAGGAGCTGAGTACATAAATGAACATTTCTTTCTTTCTTTTTTTTAGTTTTTTGATTGATTTTAGGAAATATTATAATATTTTCAGATACTGAATTTTTGACTTTCATGAGCTGAGAGCTCTAATATAAAAAATCAAATAAAAAGTGTTTTGTTTTTTTTTTTAGATGCACCGGTATATATATATATATATATATATATATATATATATATATATACACTCACCGGCCACTTTATTAAGTAGACCTGTTCAATTGCTTGGAAACACTAATTGCTAATCAGCCAATAACATGGCAGCAATTCAATGCATTTTGGCATCTAGATCTCAAGTCAAGTCAAGTCACCTTTATTTATATAGTGCTTTAAACAAAATACATTGCATCAAAGCCAGACAGACAGAGTACACAGCTTTATTACTTGAGTAAAAGTATAGATACCCCTTGCTAAATTTTACTCAAGTACAAGTAAAAGTACTACAGTCAGTTGTGTACTTAAGTAAAAGTACTGAAGTACTTGTTTTTAAAAGTACTTGAGTATCAAGAGTACAAGAGTACATTTTCTAAATATTGCATTACTACTGCCACAGTGCTTACATTTATGTACAGAAACGTTCTACATGGAGTTATGAAAAATGTTAATGTTAATACCTTGGAGAATGTAAAAGGAATTGAAAGTAAAATCAAGTCATTTTCATCTTTTTACTATGTTTCTTTATTTAACATTTGTGCAATAGCACAATGGCAACGCTCTGACAAACCTCTGCTAGAGTTTTAATGGATTTTTTGCACCCACATTTGAACCTGACTGTGTTACACCACATATTCAAGAACATCAAAGCAAATGCTCAGCTTACAGTAATGTGTAATATCAGAAAAGAAAATTCAGCTAACAATTGTGTATACATGTGAGTTTCTATGTTTTTTCACCTATCAAATCAATAAACCTAAACCAGCAAAGAAGGCAATATAGCAATTTTCTGACCCACATCTGAACCTGACCGTGTTATACACGCAGCATAGAAGAGAAAATAATAATGATGAAAGAAAATCAGCTAATCAGCTGTGTTTAGGTCAGCTTACAAAGAAGGAAAAAAAAATTCAGCTCATTTGTGTGACAGTATTAAGCCCCTTTCTCTCACAATGACATACAGGCAAAAGCAGGAGAAAATACTTTCAGCTGAATTAACACCATTCTCACATACATAATCTATGTGTGACAACTCTGTGTGTGTGTGTGTGTGTGTGTGTGTATGTGTGCACGTCCTGTCATGAAGTCTTTGGCGGAAAGCTGAATGTGATTGCAGATAGGCTGTCCCAATCAGTGGCGCCTGCACAATCCAATCACGTTTGAGAGGGAACCAACATACTGAGGGTTTCTGAGATTTTTTTATTTTTTCCTTATTTTTCCATCCACACGGAGTTAATAAATGTATTGTTCCATGTTCGTTTGTGTACCACGCACAAGGTTTATGAGCCAAGTCCATGTCTTCTTCTCCGTTTTAAGTTTATCTCTGTGGCAGAATTACAGCGCCACATGCTGGTCTGGCATGAATACTACATCATTTTGTGGTTTGGTGTGGAGGCGGATATTTCTTGAGACGAGGAAATAAAGATCGGATTGGGGTAAACTCTGTCTCCTTGTGGACGGGGGCGAAGAAGTAACAGGTACTTACGGTTATGGATAGAAATGTAGCGGAGTAAAGAGTACAATATTTGCCTCTCAAATGTACTTGAGTAGAGTCATGAGTACTCCCCAAAAATGATACTCAAGTAAAGTACAGATCCCTCAAAATTGTACTTAAGTACTGTACTCAAGTAAATGTACTCCGTTACTGTCCGGCTCTGGTCAAAGCAACTGAACAACATTCATTAGGAAAACTGTGTGTCAATAATGCAAAATGACAGTTAAAGGCAGTTCATCATTGAATTCAGTGATGTCATCTCTGTTCAGTTTAAATCAAGTCAACGATATCGCTGTAAATGAAGTGACCCCAACTAAGCAAGCCAGAGGCACAGGCGGCAAGGAACCGAAACTCCATCGGTGACAGAATGGAGAAAAAAACCTTGGGAGAAACCAGGCTCAGTTGGGGGGCCAGTTCTCCTCTGACCAGACGAAACCAGCAGTTCAATTCCAGCCTGCAGCAAAGTCAGATTGTGCAGAAGAATCATCTGTTTCCTGTGGTCTTGTCCTGGTGGTCATCTGAGACAAGGTCTTCACAGGGGATCTGTATCTGCGGCTCTAGTTGTCCTGGTCTCCGCTGTCTTTCAGGGATGTAGAGGTCCTTTCTAGGTGCTGATCCACCATCTGGTCTGGATACGTACTGGATCCGGGTGAGATGTGGTGAAGACGACTTGCTGAAGTTCAAACCGAGCATCAGAATGGGGAACAAAGGCTTCAGACTGATTCTTGAACATGACAATGAGTTAACTTTACTCAAATAGCCTCCACAGTCACCAGATCTCAATCCAAAAGAGCAGCTTTGGGATGTGGTGGAACTGGAGATTTGCATCTTGGATGTGCAGCCGACAAATCTGCAGCAACTGCGTGATGCTATCATGTCAGTATGGACCAAAATCGCTGAGAAATGTTTCCAACACCTTGTTGAATCTACTGTATGTCATGAAGAATTAAGGCATTTCTGAAGGCAAAAGGGGGTCCAACCCAGTACTAGCAAGGTGTACCAAAAAAGTGGCCAGTAAGTGTTTATACATAATCGAAAATGTTTCTTGAGAATCAAATCAGCATATTAGAATGATTTCTGAAAGATCATGTGACACTGAAGACTGGAGTAATGATGCTGAAAATTCAGCTTTGATCACAGGAATATATTACATTTTAAAATATATTCAAATATAAGACAGTTAGTTTAAACTGTAATGAAATGTCACTACATTTCTGTTTTCAAATAAATAAAGCCTTCATGAGCAAAACCCCCCCCAAAAAACAATAACAATAAATAAAAAATTTACCAAACCCAGACTTTTGAAAAGCAAGCTCATTTAAAGGGGTCATATGATGTGATTTAAATATTTCCTTTCTCTTTGGAGTGTTACAAGCTCAAGATCTGTTAAGTTGCAAAGACTAAAGTCTCAAATCCAAATAGATATTCTTTATCAAAGTTAAGACTCTGTCCCCCTAAAACGGCTCGTTCAAACACGTCCCTACATGTCTACGTCACTATGTGCAAATATTTTTATAATGCCGCCCAAATGTTCACACAAAGAAAGAAGGAGTGGTTTCAGTTAGTGTTCAAGTCTATTGCTTTGTTGGCATTAATGAAAGTGCATTAGCATGGTTTAAATCGTACTTATATGACCGCCATCAGTTCGTAGCAGTGAATGAAGATGTATCACATCGATCACAAGTGCAGTATGGAGTACCTCAAGGCTCAGTACTAGAGCCGCTACTCTTCACGCTTTATATGAGATATCATCAGGAAACATGGTGTTAGCTTTCACTGTTATGCTGATGATACTCAGCTCTATATTTCTTCGCGGCCCAGTGAAACACACCAATTTGAAAAATGAATGGAATGCATAGTCGATATAAAAAACAGGATGACGAGTAATTTCTTACTGCTAAATTCTGAAAAACAGAGGTGTTAATTATAGGACCTAAAAACTCTGCATGTAATAACCTAGAACACTGTCTAAGACTTGATGGTTGCTCTGTCAATTCTTCGTCATCTGTTAGGAACCTAGGTGTGCTATTTGATCGCAATCTTTCCTTAGAAAGCCACGTTTCTAGCATTTGTAAAACTGCATTTTTCCCTGTCAAAAATATATCTAAATTATGGCCTATGTTCTCAATGTCAAATGCAGAAATGTTAATTCATGCATTTATGACCTCAAGGTTAGATTACTGTAATGCTTTATTGGGTGGTTGTTCTGCACGCTTAGTAAACAAACTACAGCTAGTCCAAAATGCAGCAGCAAGAGTTGGATGCGTGTCTCTAATTCTGAAATCTTCTCTGTCAGCCTAACTATTTCCCTGCATTTATCACATATGAATCCCTCATCAGCGACAGAGATAGATAAACTGTACATGTGGCAAGAGGTGCAAGAAACAATGACGGGAGAAGCCATTACTCACCGTGCTTGATGAAACTTCTTACTGTGGTTGTTTGATGAACTTGTGAAAAACTGGAGCGAGAGGAGAAAAGAATACAGCGATAGGTTCGAATGAAGACGCTAATGACAAGCTAACGAGTGCTAACGCAGAGAGCAAGAACAGTTCTCCGTCCCCGTGTCCGGCGCTAACCGCTCGCAGGCGGCAGGTGAGTGAAGGTCCACTGACAGGAGGTGAACTGGGCAGAGAACAAAGGTAAATGACCAACTCTTACTAACGTAACAACAGAGCAGGATGGGACAGCACAAGACGAGACTAGGGGATACACGAGAGAAAAACTGCTGAAAAGATTGTAACCGAGAAACTGAGCGAAAACACTACGTTCTACAATAATCTGACAAAAGACAGAGCAAACAGTGACTAGAAGTAGCCGAGAGAATTAGAGAGAAAAAAGGATCAGGTGAGAGATAATCAGTGTAAGTGTTGATTCTAACAGGAAACAGCTGCGAGAGAGGTAAGGAGGAGAAACATGAATGGGAATGATTAGAGTGTGAGTGCGCAGCGCGAGCGCTGAGATAATAGTAATCAGCTGTATGAGTGTGCGCGTGTGTGAAAGAAGGAAAACAAACAGAAGGAAGAGACCGGTTTATGACAGTACCCCCCCTTCAACGAGCGCCCCCTGGCGCTCTCAAAGGTGAAGTCTGGCGAGAGCGATGGAAATCCTCGATAAGCGAGCGGTCCAGGACGTCCCGAGATGGAATCCAGCTTCTCTCCTCAGGACCGTATCCCGCCCAATCGACCAGATACTGGAAACTGCGACCCCGAGGGAGAACATCAAGAAGCCTGCGGACAGTATAGATAGGAGAACCCTCAACAAGGGTAGGGAGCGGAGGGACAGGGCGGGCAGGCATCCGAATAACGGATCTTAAGCAAGACACGTGAAATACGGGATGGATGCGTCGAAGACTGGGAGGAAGTTTGAGTTTGACAGTAACAGGGTTGAGAACCTTAATAATGGAAAAAGGTCCTATGTTCCGTGGCGAGAGCTTACGGGAGCTGGACTGTAGAGGAAGATTAATGGTGGAGAGCCAGACTCGCTGACCGCAAATATATGTAGGGGCCTTAACACAACGACGGTTGGCTGCTCGGCGAGAGTGAGCCTTGGTCTGACAAAGAGCAGCTCTCACCCTCCTCCACGTACGATGGCATCTCTGAATGAATGCCTCAACCGACGGAACGGAAACCCCGAGCTCTTGAGAGGGGAAGAGCAGGGGTTGATAACCGAGGCTACAGCTAAATGGAGAAAGCCCCATGGCGGATGACGGTAATGAATTATGCGCATATTTAGTCCACGGCAACTGTTCGCACCAGGAGGAAAGAGTCTGGAATGCTAGACTACGGAGCATACGACCTAAAATCTGATTGGCCCGTTTGGCCTGCCCGTTAGTTTGGGGGTGATGACCTGACGATAAACTGACGGTGGCGCCGATCTGTCGGCAGAACTCCCTCCAAAATTTAGAGATAAATTGCGGACCCCTATCAGAAACAACATCTGTGGGGAGACCGTGGAGCTTGAAGACATGATTTATTACCACCTGAGCTGTCTCTTTAGCAGAGGGTAATTTGGGAAGTGGAACGAAGTGGGCAGCCTTAGAAAATCGATCCACCACTGTGAGGATGATGGTATTCCCCATGGATGGAGGGAGGCCCGTGACGAAATCTAAGGCGATATGCGACCACGGACGAGATGGAGTAGGAAGTGGCCGGAGTAAACCGACGGGGGGTGAATTGCCAGACTTAGTCTGGGCGCAGACAGGACACGCGGATACGTAACGGCGAATATCACGTTCTCTAGTAGGCCACCAAAATCTTTGACGAATAACGGCGAGCGTACCCCTGACACCAGGATGAACTGAGACTTTAGACGAATGCCCCCAACGGAGAACTGCCGGGCGGACAGGTTCGGGAACGAATAATAATTGCTTGGGACACTGTCGTGGAGTAATAGCGCGGTCTAGAACCCGTCTAACTATCCGCTCAACCCCCCAAACGGCAGCCCCTACCACACACCCCCGGGGGAGAATGTTCTCCTTGGTTACGGCATCCTCTGAGGAGCCGAACAGACGAGATAAAGCATCAGGCTTGGTGTTCTTAGAACCAGGTCTATAGGAGATCGTGAAATTGAATCGACAGAAAAAAAGCGCCCAACGAGCCTGACGAGCATTGAGCCTCTTAGCGGATCGAATTTACTCAAGATTCCTGTGATCTGTCAAGACAATGAATGGCTGCGAAGAGCCCTCTAACCAATGGCGCCACTCACCTAATTCCAGACGAATGGCCAATAACTCGCGGTTAATTACATCTTAATTGCGCTCCGCAGAAGAGAGACGATGTGAATAGAATGCACACGGGTGAACCTTATCGTCTAAAGGTGAGCGCTGTGAAAGTACCGCCCCCACCCCCACATCCGACGCGTCGACCTCGACGATGGATTGTCTCTCGATGTCAGGATTGATAAGAATAGGAGCGGAGGTAAATAATGTCTTCAAAAGGTCGAACGCAGACTAGGTCGCCTCGGTCCAAGTAAAATGGGACTTCACCGAGGTGAGCGCAGTAAGTGGGGCAGCCACCTGACTAAAATTCCGAATAAACCGTCTATAAAAATTAGCAAAACCTAAGAAGCGCTGAAGAGCGACTCGGGAATCGGGTATAGGCCAATCATTGACGGCTTGAACCTTGGAAGGGTCCATACTTATTCCCCCAGCGAAAACGACAGATCCCAGAAACGTAACTGACGGAGAATGGAATATGCATTTCTCTGCTTTAACAAAGAGGCGGTTCTCTAAGAGGCGTTGCAGGACTCGACGAACATGCTGGATGTGCACTTGGAGGGAGGGTGAGAAAATAAGTATGTCATCTAGGTATACAAACACGAAGACGTTAAGCATATCTCTCAGGACATCATTAATAAGAGCCTGAAAGACAGCGGGAGCATTGACCAAACTGAAGGGAAGAACCCGGTATTCAAAGTGACCGAGGGGCGTGTTAAACGCGGTCTTCCACTCATCTCCCTCTTTGATTCGAACTAAATGGTACGCATTGCGTAGATCTAGTTTTGTGAAAAACTTTACCCCCTGCAAGATCTCGAAGGCTGAAGACATGAGAGGCAAGGGATAGCGGTTCTTAATAGTGATGTCATTCAGCCCTCGATAGTCAATGCAAGGACGTAAAGAACCGTCCTTCTTTTTCACAAAAAAAAAAATCCAGCACCAGCAGGAGAGGAGGAAGAAACGATAGTACCAGCCGCAATAGACTCGGAGAGATACTTCTCTAAAGCCTCGCGTTCGGGCGCAGACAAAGAATACAACCGACCGCGAGGAGGAGTAGTACCAGGAAGAAGATCGATAGCGCAATCGTATGGTCGATGGGGAGGAAGAGAAGTGGCCCGGGCACGAATGAAAACCGCTCGCAGATCGATGTACTCCCCCGGCACTCCAGACAAATCCCCGGCTTCTTCCTGAAACACAGAAACAGAGGAAACAGGAGGAATGGCAGACACTAGACAATCAACATGACACGAAAGACTCCAAGACAAGATAGAACAATTAGTCCAATTAATATGGGGATTGTGTTTAGCTAGCCTTGGGTGGCCCAAAACAATAGGAGTAAAGGGGGACTGAAAAATAAAAAAAGAAATTGTCTCTTGATGGTTCCCTGAGATGGTGAGACTCACCGGTCAGGTAATGCGACGAACTTTAGAAATTATACTACCATCCAACGCGAGCACAGTAGTGGAATCGTCAAGGTCAGTAAGAGGAATGTCATGTTCACAAGCCCATCTCTCATCAACGAAACTTGCTTCCGAACCAAAGTCGATGAGAGCTAGGCAGGAGGCAGAAGAGGAGGCAGAAGAGGTGGACCAGCGGAGAGTCACCGGGAGGGTAGTGCGTGTCTTGGATGAGGGGAGAAGAGTAGTTGCGCTCGCCAGAACTCCCCTAGCTACTGGCGAGCTCTGGCTTTTACAGAGCAGGAGGACACAAAGTGGCCATCGGAGCCGCAGTAGAGACATAGATGGTTTATTATCCGTCGCTGACGCTCGGCCGTCGAGATCCGAATACCACCCAGCTACATAGGCTCCGTTTCATGATCGCTCCGAGCAGGAACAGAGGGTGTGGGCGGAGTTACTGGTCGCTCGGTCCCCAGACCGCGAGTATGACGACGCATCCCAAAGCGCTTGTCCAGACGGATCGCCAACTCCACTAGCTGATCAAACTGCCCAGGAATCTCGCGTGCATAAATCTCGTCCTTAAAGTTGGAATTGAGACCCTCAAGGAAGGGAGCAATAAGAGCAGGTTCATTCCATCCTGACGAGGTTGCTAGAGTACGGAACTCGATCGCATAATCAGCCACCGAACGTCTTCCCTGCTGAAGCACCGCGAGCTGGCGAGACGCCTCTTGACCATGGACCGAGCGGTCAAACACCTTTACCATCTCTTCCTTGAACCGCTGGAAACGATTAGTCAGGTCAGAATTCAACTCCCAGACGACGGTTCCCCACTCACGTGCCCTGCCAGACAGCAGCGAGATAACGTAGGCGATGCGTGCTCGATCCTGGGCATAGGTGGCTGGCTCCAAGGAGAAAACAACCTCGCATTGAGTGAGTCCTTCCCCCGCTGGATCCATCTTGGTCGGATTATTCTGTCACAGTTCAGAATAGAGGACCCAAAAGCAGAGGTTATGCAGTACAGTTTATTGTCCAAAACTTCAAACAAGGAGACTGCCGTCAACAGACGCAGGTCTGTGAAATAACAAAAAGAGGATCCTTGATGGACAGGTGAAAGGGACCGGAATCCAGTGCCAGAAGATCAGAGAGCAAGAACAGTTCTCCGTCCCCGTGTCCGGCGCTAACCGCTCGCAGGCGGCAGGTGAGTGAAGGTCCACTGACAGGAGGTGAACTGGGCAGAGAACAAAGGTAAATGACCAACTCTTACTCACGTAACAACAGAGCAGGACGGGACAGGACAAGACGAGACGAGACGAAACTAGGGGATACACGAGAGAAAAACTGCTGAAAAGATTGTAACCGAGAAACGGTGCTAAAACACTACGTTCTACAATAATCCGACAAAAGACAGAGCAAACAGTGACTAGAAGTAGCCGAGAGAATTAGAGAGAAAAAAGGATCAGGTGATAGATAATCAGTGTAAGTGTTGATTCTAACGGGAAACAGCTGCGAGAGAGGTAAGGAGGAGAAACATGAATGGGAATGATTAGAGTGTGAGTGCACAGCGCGAGCGCTGAGATAATAGTAATCAGCTGTATGAGTGTGCGCCTGTGTGAAAGAAGGAAAACAAACAGAAGGAAGAGAACGGTTTATGACAAGTATGACCATATTAGCCCGGTCCTGTCAACACTACACTGGCTCCCTATCACACATCGTATAGATTTTAAAATATTGCTTATTACTTATAAAGCCCTGAATGGTTTAGCACCTCAGTATTTGAATGAGCTCCTTTTAAATGATAATCCTCTACGTCAGCTGCGTTCTCAAAACTCAGGCAATTTGATAATACCTAGAAAATCTCAAAATCAACTGCGGACGGCAGATCCTTTTCCTATTTGGCGCCTAAACTCTGGAATAAGCTACCTAATATTGTTCGGGAGGCAGACACACTCTTGCAGTTTAAATCTAGATTAAAGACCCTTCTCTTTAACCTGGCTTACACATAACATACTAATATGCTTTTAATATCCAAATCCGTTAAAGGATTTTTAGGTTGCATTAATTAGGTAAACCGGAACCGGGAACACTTCCCATAACACCCGATGTACTTGCTACATCATTAGAAGAATGTCATCTACGCTAATATTAGTCTGTTTCTTATTCTGAGGTCACCATAGCCACCAGATCCAGTCTGTATCCAGATCAGAGGGTCACTGCAGTCACCCAGATCCAGTACGTAACCAGACCAGATGGTGTATCAGCACCTAGAAAGGACCTCTACATCCCTGAAAGACAGCGGAGACCAGAACAACTAGAGCCCCAGATACAGATCCCCTGTAAAGACCTTGTCTCAGATGACCACCAGGACAAGACCACAGGAAACAGATGATTCTTCTGCACAATCTGACTTTGCTGCAGCCTGGAATTGAACTGCTGGTTTCATCTGGTCAGAGGAAAACTGGCCCCCCAACTGAGCCTGGTTTCTCCCAATGTTTTTTTCTCCATTCTGTCACCGATTGAGTTTCGGTTCCTTGCCGCTGTCGCCTCTGGCTTGCTTAGTTGGGGTCACTTCATTTACAGCGATATCGTTGACTTGATTGCAAATAAATGCACAAACACTATTTAAACTGAACAAAGATGACATCACTGAATTCAATGATGAATGTATTTTGTTTAAAGCGCTATATAAATAAAGGTGACTTGACTTGACTTGACTTGACTTGTTGAAGCAGTCATGTCAGGGAGATGCAATGTGTATCTAAGCGAAAGCAAAAGCACTTTTTTTGGCATTCTGAAAGTAATGTTAGATTAATTTAGGAACCTTTAAGATTACTTACAACAGAACAGCAACCCATTTTATGGACGACTGTTTCGTGAACCTAGGTGAGGAGGTAATTCTGACTTTGCTATGACAATCTGGCGCTTCTGAATCAGCAACTGTATGTATGTTTTGTTATTAGTTTAATTATTTTCTATTGAATGTTCAAATGTGGAGTTTTGCCAATAGTATCTGTGCATTGCATGTGTGTGTGTGTATGTGTGTGTGTGTGTGTGTGTGTGTGTGTGTGAGAGAGAGAGAGAGAGAGTTATGGTCAAACAGTGGAGTCAGCTTTCTTAACAGTCCGTTGTTTGTGTACTGCAGACACATAGGAGCTTCATCACTGTCTGTCACGCAACTCTGTTCCCCTTTCGGGCTTGAACTGATAATAAAACTAAGGACATTATTAAGTGTCTTTACATTTATTTTGAAAGATGAAGCTCCCAATTATGGAAAGGGGTGATACATTTCCAACGAGTGCTTGCGGTGTTCGCCCAATCACAATGCACTGGGTCAGTTGGCCAATCAGAGCAGACTGCGCTTGTCAGAAGGAAGGACTTTGTAGAAAACGATGCGTTTGAAAGAGGCGGGGCGTAGGGGACCTACAATAATGTACAGTTTTTTAAAAATAATGTGTTTATTGAACTTTAAAGCATGTCAACATATTCTGTTACACCAAATACACAAAATAATGATCTTTAAAAAAGCATCATATGACCCCTTTAAAAAATGTTTTTCAAAAAGTACAAAAATAGTGCTGTACCTAAATGTGTTTTTAACAAATTTTTGTCAAATTATGATTAACACATGGGGAGGAGCCGCATAATTTTTTGGACTGTAGTAGTGGCATGATACTGTGGAGCCTAAAGTGTGTTAGAGTACAGTAGTTAGCTGCAATCTTGCATTTAGAAATGGCCTGAAGATGACAACGGAAATAAACACTATAGGCTTTATAATTCTTAGTAAAAAATTTTTGAACACCATGTCCTAATCAGTGTGTAACAATGTAATTCTAGATTTTTGTCCTTACCAGCCACATCTGCAAAGACATTATGTTAATCATTTGCTTTTAATTTCTGTTCTGTGACACTATATAACACTCACAGTTTCAAAATCTCCATTTACATTCAACTGTATTAAATACAAGTTCAGTCATGAAACTATCCAAGTGCCAAATGGTTCTTCTGTCACCATGGCAGTAGCCAGTCAGACATATTTCCTAATTAATGTAACCATTTATTTCATTCCTCCTCCTTAAAAAAATCTGCTATGGCTCTTTTCTAATTTTTCTAACACAATATTTTTTCCTTATTGTGCGTGTGTGTGTGAATTAATTTTTTTTTAACTAAGTCAAATCCTTCTATTTTGTTTAGCAGCAGCAAAGTATATCACTAATCACTGCCAAAATCAAGCAAATGTATATTCTATCAAGCGTATGTACTTTCCAGACCAAGGCACTGAAAATACTATGCAAGGGTAGTTCTGACCCGGGGTTGATGCAAGAGCATGGCGACTGACTTCGTCTTACAGGTGACAAATGTCATGGTGCAGTCTCATGGGCAGGTGATATCTACCATGGTAGTCTTGGTCTCGATGCCACCATTTTCTAGTCTGGGCTTCTTTGGAAACACCTGAGGAGGACCTTGTCCAGCAGACAAAGCCATTAGCCACATCATGGCTTAGCATGAAACTCCTTACAGTCACCAAGAATGACCATTCTGCCCCTGGCCACTCGCTATCCACATTCTCAATAAAAGAGCAGTTTCCTTCATTTATGGGCCAGACGTGTTGGCTTCAGACAGTGAACGACACTCTGCTTCTTTGCTGTCAATATCGACATAATATTTTGCCATGCAAGAGGTTGCAGGATTCAGAGAAGGGGGGAAATGCTACTGGGGCATATAGGCATATGGCAAGTGTGCCCCTGAAACAAATGTCGAGGCACATTGTTGTCACAACAGATGCCTTCAGGATGTGCTGGGACTCTGTATGCAGCTGGCACACAGCTTTGGTGCTCCTGGATTGGACCTCAACTGCAGTGGCATATCAGTTGACTCAAGTTGCTGGCAAGTACTGCTTGCTCTTTGCCGGTTCCATCCACTGCTGCAAGGCAAGAATATGCTTGTTCGCTTGGACAGCACTCAAGGGAGGAGACACTTGTTGCTTGTCACGATGCGCTTCTCCTGTGGAGTCAAAACTAGGTTGGAAGAGGTCTTACTAAGGCCAGCAGGGGTGCTCACCCTGCGGTTTGTGTGGGTCCTAGTGCCCCAGTTAAGTGACGGGGACACTATTCTGTAAAAAGTACTGTCTTTAGGATGAGAAGTTAAACCAAGGTCCTGCTTTTCTGTAGTCATTATAAATCTCATGTCCCTTCTCATAAAGAGTAGGGGTTTAACCCCTGTGCCCTGGTCAAATTCTCTCGTCTGGCCCTTGTCAAGCATGGCCTCCAAATTATCCTCATTCACTGAATGTGCTCTATCACTATCTCTCTCCTCTCCACCTGTAGCTGATGTGGTGAGTGCACTGGTGCCGTTGTACTGTGGCTCCCGTTGCATTATAAAAAGTTGGATGCTGCACACTGGTGTTGTTTGAGGAGAGACCCCCCATATGATTGTAAAGCTCTTTGGGTGTACAGCAGTACAACATGAAAGCGATGTGTAAATGCCTCGTTCATTAATTTGTTCATTCATTCGCCTATTCATTCATTTGCTCATTCATTCATTCATTCATCAATACTAGCCCACCTAGTCCTAGTTTTTCAATCTCATGCTCCTCACAACAGTCCCTCCCTGAGAGAGGGGAGGAGCAACAAAAGGGGGTGCTAATGCAATCTGTTTTAGTTTAATGCTTATAAGAAACCAAAACTGACATGTAGGAGATTGTGCTCATGATGGCAAGCAAAAAATGTGAAGATAAAGGCAGTTGGGAGGGGATAAAAAAAAAGTGAAGTTACATCAGGTTACCTTTGCTCGCCAATTACACTATAGAGCATGTGACCTAAAGCACTACAGTAAAATCACAGGACATCCCTAGTCCGAATGTTCACTGCTGTTTATTACTCCGCATTGTCTGGCATGAATACTCCTTTCATCATAAAGAGACATCAACGATTCTACAGCGAGTTACATTTAAGAGCTATTGAGCTAGAAAATAGAGTAAATGAAGTAGCATATAATATGATTAATCTGATTAACATGACACACACACACACACAAACACACACACACACACACACACACACACACACACAGACACAGAGAAAGAGTACAATAGAAACATATGAATACTCAAAATAAAGTATTCTGTTGTTTCAGGTTTCTTGATTCCAGGTTTGTTTATCATTGTCATATTATACATTTTGCGATTTTTGTAGATTTAAAGTATTTTAGTTCATACGATAATAAATTTATTCAATCCCCTGCTGAAAAAAGAAATAGAAACCATCACATCATTTGTAATGGTTTTACTGGTTTTAATGAAAACTGTAATGGACCTGTTGGTCTCTACTAGTAATTGGTCACCTTCTGTTGGAAACCATTATTTACTGGTTTTAATGGTTTCAAGTTGACGGTTTGTAATGTTTGTAATGGTCTTTGTAGTGGAAATCATTATAATTTCTGTGATGGTTTCTATTATTTTTTGTTAGCAGGGTCACCACAGGGTCTAGTGATGTTATTTGCCATCAATGCAATACATTGATTGCTGTAATATTGTGAGATAGTAGCGACAGCTTGTAGATGTGGTGGGCCTATTTGGCCCTGCCGCCATCTGATATACCCGTATGTAAGGGGAGTGGCTTGCCATGCAAACTGTACTCGCAAATAGTCACTGGCTATTTTCTTGTAATGCTCAGAGGTGTTTGGGGCTCTCCTAATGTCAGTGTCAACGTAACCTCTCCTTTGAACGAGGATCACATAACGCAAGCGAGACAATCCTCATGGAATCATAGATTTCAACCTTTACTTTTAAGAGTGTAGCTTGTCAAAAATTTGTTACATCAAGCCTGGTTTGGTAACAATGCAACTTTTCTTCCTTTCATAAAACATATTTACATTTATCTCTACTTTATTGCAGAAACTGCATTGTGATTAGACATTACATTAATATATCTGCACCACATTTTTCAGTCCAGCATCACTGTCCAGAGTATAGCTGACAGTATCACACCAGCCTCTCAACCTGATGTCCTGCCCAGATTGGAGGGGTCAGAGGTCACACTGTGCGTTTCTGCACAGGTGGAGAACTGCACAAGCAGCTTCGGGACACTGGGATCGATGGTGGGGGCACTGCAGGGGGAGCAGGAGACGGAGGAACGTCCACACGACCAACACAACGATAAAACTTCTCTGCTTCCTGGAGCAGTGTCACACAGCTGATCTGCACTGGCCAAGGGAACAAAACAATGTGCACAATATGTTTTTAGTGATTTTGTATGAAGGTGTATGAGTGTGGAGTGTTGCAGTGTGCTATGTGGCCCTTCATTGTTTATTTCAAATATACTTTATTTTATATTTCCCCTTAAACATTTTTTTCATTGTTTTAATACATGTGAATCAATAAGGACATTACATTGGTCATACATATTTTAATACATGTTTATCTAAATGTATTGCTAAGATATTTTAGGCATTTACTAGTAGCCATATTTGTAGCTACTTGTTTTCAAACCAAGAACCACAAAACACAGAACATTTTTTAAAAACGTTTTGAAACTGAAAGGTTTCAGTTCGGAGGGAAAACTCTGTGTGGTTTCGCTGTTACAATTTGCCATTATATTTCATCTTCTCCTACTGTCAAAATAATGCTGCTTATTATGAAACCTCCCATCATTTATTAAATGTTTAGGTAAGCTTTTCTTTCAATATTTTGTTTGTAAAGTGAGGATAGTTTTCAAGTATGTTCAAAGTTACCTGTCTCAACTCTATTTCAGTTATAGTTATACATTTCATTTTGCCACTGTTCAGTTTTCTTATTTTTTCTTTCTTTGAAACTTGCCATTTTGTTATCTTGCCCCAGTTTTTCCATTTCACAGAATTTCATAGAATGTTTTGTTTTGTTTTCATGGATTTTTATTTTATATGTACAGTATATCTTTTGAATGTTTGTTTGTTTGTTTGTTTTTTTTTTGTTTTTTTTGACAATGACAATCAATTTAAAGTGTATTACACTGGTTTCAAATTCTACAAATAAACAGGTGTCAGTTTATTTGTGCATTTTACTAAATTCTACATTTTATATATTAGGGAAATATATAGAAATAAGGTGTTGTTGTTCTGAAAAATATTTTAATAAACATTCTAAAAAGAAAAACTCAATCAATTTTAAAATTAATATATTCTACAAATATTATTTTATGAATTTAGAATGAGTACTGGGTTAAATAAGTTCATTTCGGTAATTAAAATGTAAAGTTTAAATTTAAATTAAATTATCATTAAACTGAATTTATTTTTATCAGCATTATAGTGGCCATCACCATACACCATCTACAGTAGATAGTAGTCCCCTGAAAGCCCCGTATTAGTCTATGACTCAATTCTGCAGAGCAAAATGTCCTAATCACAGCCTCAGTATCAGCTTTATACTGCAGCTGAAAATCACTGTAGGTGAAATGCAATAACCTACAGCCGTGAGGTGATTCCCCTTTAATTTCAGCCTATAGTATCTGACGGTCCTCAGCCAGATCCTCAAAGAACACTGAGCAAATCATCTCCATTAGCAGAAGTGGCAGATAATGAGAGAGAAATCCAGCGCACATGATGAATGATTAGGGACGGAAAAGCTCTTATTCGGAGACTTTAAATGACAAAGGCCTGCACCCAGAACTATTGTGTTCCAGTTAAATGAAGGTTGAGGGTAATTACTTTGGCTGAGAGACAAGCCACTCAAGGTACAATATATAACACACACAAACACACACACACAAGGCCCAAAGCAAAAGCAATGCCAAGACAGCAAAGAAAAAAATTAACTTAATTCATGCTATATTATTTTTTTTATTTATTACTCACACATTTTACTATGAGCTCAACTTGTGAAATGTATCTCAACTGTACAAAGAATGACTGTATGTCTATCAGCTTAACATATATAATATGTAAAATAAAATAAAAATAATAAAAAAAACAAAGAAAACTATTTATTCCACTTTTAGACTTTCATTTTACAGTTTTTAATCAGTCAAATGCAACCAACATCAGACTCAGTTTCATTAAGAGTCTGACCACTGGGAGGAGACATTATACCATATTTCACACACACGAACACACTGTGATTAGGACATTCGTATCTTTCACACCTTTCAGAAAGAGCAGAATATACTGCACATATATACTATATCCCACAATGCAATGCAGTTTTGACCAGCCACATCCAGTGTGGAAAATAAACCAGAAGTAATTTAAGCTGTGATTAATATTTTAGAAAAAAATAAAAATAAACTATATGCAGTTAATGGTCTCTCGAATTTATTTATTTATTTATACAAATTCAAATGCAAGTCATTTCAAATAATGTTTCATATGCTAATCCGATTGAAGGTTCAAATATATATATATATATATATATATATATATATATATATATATATATATATATATATATATATATATATATATATATATATATATATATATATTATTATTATTATTATTTTTTTAAGCTTCAAATGTACATAAAGGTTTTACTTACAGAAATACAGTATACCTAATAAAAATAGCAAATATAAAATTAAGTGGAAGCTTAGTAGACTGCAGCTTACTGTAACTACAATTTAAAACAGCGATTTTAAAAGCTTTAACTTTTTTACTTTAATTTACACTTGGAAAAAACAAAACAAATTGGTAATAAAACTGTAGTTTATAACTGTTAAGTATAAGATTGATTACAAGTCAAATTTATACTGAATTTATATTGAATTTTGTATAACTTAAAAAATGAAGTTGAAATTGTCATGACAATGAAATATGATTCTGTAAGAGAAAATTTTTTATAAAATAAACAAGTGGAAAACGAAGAAGAAAAGGCCTCAGACGCTGAGAGCTCATGGCTGTGACTGATGTTCTCATTCTTAACCAGATCAATCTAGTCAACACCAGACCTCGGAAAGCAATGCAAATGTGCCAACAGGTGCGTTCCTCAAGCAACCATTCGGCCTCTATTTCTGTACTCTAGTGGCACGGTGTTACATAATCTCAGTCTGGATCTGCTGCATCTCGACAGCAGGAAACATTTGTTATGCTTTTGAATGGGCAAACATGTTACTACATTAGCTGGCATTTCATTCGCAACTGTAAAAATACAAATCTTTGGTGATTAATTGAATAGCAGATGAAGCAGCCAGTTGAACCTGCTTCTTCATTACACTTGATTCTTCACACAAACGTGGTGTTTGTCAAGTATTTCAAGCACTATACAGTTAATAAGTTTGGACTGAATCAATATTGAGGGAAAAACCTTGAAAATGAGATTGAAATGCATTTTGGAGAAAGAAGTCTGTTTGCTACTTTATATAGCACAAGAACACACATGTTACAAACAGGACAGCAAGGGAAGGAAACATTGCATTGTGTATATGTTGATTTTGGTAATGTTATGTCAGAATGGATACTATATACTGATTTTTTGTTATTTATATATATACAGTACAGACCAAAAGTTTGGACACACCTTCTCATTCAAAGAGTTTTCTTTATTTTCATGACTATGAAAATTGTAGAGTCACACTGAAGGCATCAAGGGCTATTTGACCAAGAAGGAGAGTGATGGGGTGCTGCGCCAGATGACCTGGCCTCCACAGTCACCGGACCTGAACCCAATCCAGATGGTTTAGGGGTGAGCTGGACCGCAGACAGAAGGCAAAAGGGCCAACAAGTGCTAAGCATCTCTCGGGGAACTCCTTCAAGACTGTTGGAAGACCATTTCAGGTGACTACCTCTTGAAGCTCATCAAGAGAATGCCAAGAGTGTGCAAAGCAGTAATCAAAGCAAAAGGTGGCTACTTTGAAGAACCTACAATATGACATATTTTCAGTTGTTTCACACTTTTTTGTTATGTATATAATTCCATATATAATTCCACATGTGTTATTTCATAGTTTTGATGCCTTCAGTGTGAATCTACAATTTGTTACACCCCGTCTAGGGGTAGAGCGTAACATTGGGAAAAAACAAGCGTGAACCATCAACTTCTTTTGAATTTTATTTGGTAGTCCACTTTCAGGAGCTGACAGTGCCAAAATAATAAACAAAATGTGCTAAATATTAAACCCTCTAAATTACCTATCCAAAATAAAGAAGCAAAAAAAATAAAAATACAATTCTCTTAACCTAACTACCTAATCCAAAAACAGAGATCCAAACATTACAAAAACAAAAGGTGGCATCTAACTCCCTACTTTCCCAAAACTATTTACAATATTCACAATAAAGATTCACAAAGAAACATCAAGTTCAGAGGAATATCCAAAATCAAAATCGTACAACAGGCAAAAGGTTCAAGTAAGCCAGAGGTTCACTACAAAGCAACAAATATCCAAGCAATCTCAATCTAGTATACAAACAGGGGTAAAACAACACAAGCACAGTACAAACAGCATGGTTCACAAATTAGCCGCCCACCCCCATTAAAGGAAATGCTGTCATCTCTTTTAAAGGAGCAAAGACCAATCAGAGGACAACAGCAATGAGTCTGCAGGAACCAATCAGCAGCAACCTTGGCAGACACACACAAACCAAAACACAAAAAACGATAGGGTCGTAACAATAATCATGAAAATAAAGAAAACTCTTTGAATAAAAAGGTGTGTCCAAACTTTTGGTCTGTACTGTGTATATATATATATATATATATATATATATATATATATATATATATATATATATATATATATATATATACATATATATATATACCAAATAGTATGCAGTACATACTGCTGTCTTAAAAGTAGACCTTGCTTTATGGTAAACTTTTTAATAATACTATAATAAATATGTTGTTTTCACATAACCCCATCACCCATGAGTGCCTTAGATTTATAATCTTAGATTAAAATAATGGCTATTACACATTTTTAAGTCAGCTTTGTGTAAAATGTGTTCATTTCAGTTTGAACTGAATGTAATGCATGTTACACCCAGCCTTTATTTATAATGCATTATAAAAGTAATTTTAATGCATTCATTTTGCCTTGGAAGATCTCATGAATAATTGTAGCCACAGTTATTACATTATAACACTTAATCAATTAATTGTTACACTATGCATTTTAAATTTGCTTATAATTGTTTATGACAAGATATAATGTAATGCAACACACATTATGAATAATTGTAATGCATTACACCCTTTAATAACTCTGTATAATGCTTTATACATTAAGGCTTTAGGTATAATACTGTATTATAGTTTATAGTATAAGTGTATTATAGTTTACATTTATATTAAATGCAACTAGTTGAATAAGAGAGTTTTTTTGACCCACTTAAGTAGGACTTCAGTAATTATTTAAAATTCATCTATCTTTAAAATGTAATGCATTTATGAATGTATGGACAAGCATTTATGGTAAACTAATCTATATTTTAATGTCATTTCTATTGAAACTTGTATGTAATATATTTGTAATTAAACGTTAGTCATGGTGAAGTTGCAATTTACCTAATTTTATTTTGTTTAAGTAAGCCTACTTAAGTGTTAAGAAACGTGTAAGGGCCATTAAAGAAAGAAAGTCATGAAAGTGAACTCTATAGTGGTCTATTATTTAATTATTTTCAATATTATCTGTAAGTACAAAATCTGAAGTACACTACAAGTGCACATTCAGTAGAATTAAGCACACGTCTCACCAATGAGATGGTTAGTAAAACATATTTGTTGTCTACAGATAAAAGAAATGATTATTTCACCAGCACAGAAAGGGATTCATCAAATGCTCCCCGCTCTTATTTACTGACGTCAGGCATTAACACTTATTACACAGCTCCACATTTAACCTCAGCATCACATTATAGTGAACGAGGGGCTTGGAAGTCAAGCTGACAAGCATCTCAAGCTCCCTCCCTCGACAGCCTCATGTCACCCACACTCACTTGTCTGGAGGTGTGGAAGCTGGAAGAATCATTATTGGAAATGACTGGGCTCACATTCCAGCAGATAATGTGCTGGTCACGGGGGCAGACCTGCCACCTCTCAGATGGCAGAGAGAGCCTCTGCTCTCCCCTGCACGCTCACATATGATTCACAGCCGACACTGAGCAGCTGCATCGTCTGTTATGAGCTAAAGTTATGAAGACGTGTGAGCGCTGGTGGAACATTGAAGAATGCTGCATGGAATCTGCATATATAGTTTGGCAATTGAATGTAAATCCCATTTGTTGAACTTCACATTGGTAACTATTTGTATGTAATATACAGTCAGGCATTGCAGTGCTGTTTGGTTACCAGCCTGAGCACAAAAAGTTAAGCCCTACTCAGACCAGTGCAATAAACTAGGCAACCTTTTTCTAGGTATATGAAGCAGTGTCACCATGGAAACCGCTCAGAGACGGTGCCGTTTAGTACCTCTGTCCAAATAATGCTTTGGAAGCAAAAGAACGTTTTAGTAAATATCAGTTCATCTGTCCGAGTGTACCTTCGATCCACTGGGGAAGTTATTTCAAATTATACTTCAGCCATTTATCTTTGGCTGGTCAATAGGCCATAACCTCATAACCATTTAATTGTTTTGCTACAGAAAAAAATGATAAGCACTGCTCTACTTTTTAAGAATATAAGCAAAGCAGTCTTAGAGTGCATGCATTGAGAAAAAAAAAATCCACCAGCTTCAACCATTTAGTTAGTTTTATAAAAATAAAAGTAAATTATACATTTACATAATATTTTATTACATCAAAACTTGTCATGACTTGCTTATCGTATTATTTATAGTGTAGGAATATACCATTATAAAAATTGAAATAATAAAATAAAATCAAGTATATATATATATATATATATATATATATATACATTCATTTTTTTTTTTTTTTACCATGACATTATTTGAAGTGTGAGAATATACTGTAAAATTATGTTCAGTGGTCTAAACTAATGTAGTCAAATGTCAAGCCAAATAAAACTGGATAAAGCCAGTTAAATCTCATTTTTTCCTAAGGTGTCAAAGATGGCCAACATAATACAATATAATATCTTTCATTTAGGCCTGAAAAAATTTTAAAAATTGTCAAAGGAGGGATAATTTTTTACAATATTATATTATATGTTTCCAGTATATCTGATATTCAAAACCAGACAGATAAATGAAGATCTGTCAGAAAAACAACCTCGGATCAGATTTCACATTAAGTCCATGGCCCATAATTTTGTGCTTTATATCATTGGCTTTCACAGGTATCTGGGGGTCGTGGCTGCCGAGAGGCCTGACACATTCCTCTCCAAAAAAGGCAGTGCTGTGGGGCTGATAAAGCCAGCAGCTCAAGCGTGAATTGACAACACAACAAGCAAATATGCAGATCACTTCTTACAACTCTGACTCGTGTTAATGAGATTCGGTGGCTTTCCAGATCTGAATGGCACAGCCAGTGCTTTTGGGTATTTGGTTGGCTTTCAAAGGTAGTCATACCTCATACATTCACTGAATAACAGTGGAGCTGTGGTTGATTAGGGTTCCACCAGCATGTTGCTTTATGAAATCCTTCAATCTGTTCATTAAAAAAATAATTAATTATAAGACTAATTACACAAGGCTATAATGTAGCTGCTGGTTATCAACTTGGCAAAAGATTAACGAGTGAAACAGAAAATAAAGAACAGTCTCAGACCAGCTGAATTTTTCCCTTCTGTCCCTGAGATATAATCATCCAAAGAACAACCTTGTAAATGTCAATGTATCTCTTACCCTGGCTAGAACTGCTTAATGTTTTATTTTTCTCTTGTTTGGCCAACAGCAGCCTCTGCAGGGAACCCAACTCCTTCAGACAGTCACTGATATCTGTCAGTAAGTACTGTAGCAAAAACAGTTCAATGAAGCTGAAAGGACAGCTAATGGAGGCAAGTTGGTATAGAATCTGTGTCTGGAAGAGCTAATGTGACATATATATATATAAATAAAAAAAGGGAACTTAGGCTGTATTATCACGTCTTTACTTCATTCCTTTGAATGACGTCCAAGACAGTGGGCGAAATGACTGATATCTACTATTTCTATTTCTACTATTCTACTGTTTACTACATCTTTTACTGAAGACGTAATTTTATCTAAATTTATCCTGTATTTAAATAAAGGTAATTTACAGCTGTTGTTCTGGTTTTGCTTTAGGACTTTGGACATTAAAGGTACACTATGTAAATTTTGGCGCTCTTGCAGTTAGACTGTAAACAAAACTGCACGCATCCCACGGAAGAACATTCAAACCAGAGCTACTTCTCCAAGTTTAAGTCTAGGGCAATTCTAATAAACAGTGTCAAACTAAACCAAAGTGTATTGTTATATGAATGAATCGTATGATTTTACTTTCTTTATTATCCTTGGTGAAATTTTCCAAAACAGGCTCAGAGACTATTACCCATTAAAGGCAAATAAGTAACATGCTTGTTCCAGCTTCAGGGCAGAATATTTCCCACATTACTGTGGTAGTCTGTGTGAAAATGGAAACAGTTGGTTCCCATTGGAATTCATTATAGTAAGCTAAAGCAAGGTAAGAGAGAGATATAAGATGTGTGTCTTACAGATTTGTTTGTTGTGTTTCTAAAGCACAATTCACTATTAGTATTGCTCAACTTAAACCTAAGCACTTGAATTCAGCACTTAACCTGTTCCTGCACCATTTGTGGATTCTGCTTCAAATCATGTGATTTAAAGAGAGGTGGGTTGGACGTGAGTAATAAATAATGATTCCAAAAGAATATTTCCACAGAATAACCATTTTGAGTTCCAAAAAAGAACATTTTGGAATACAGTTCTTAAAAGAACCTTTAGTGTTTAGAACATTTTACACATCAAAGAACCTTTGTTCACTAAACCGTTTTGTGAAATGGAAAGAATCCATGGATGTTACAATTTCTTGACAAGAAAATACCTTAATTTTTTAAGACTAGAAAATGTTATAGAAACATGTGGTGAACTCTTTTGATAGTAAGCAAAAACCTGGCAAACCCAATAAAACCCTATATCCCAGCAACCACACTAAATATCCTGTCTGAACAGATAATGGGAAGGGTGACAAGATATTTCCTTTTTGCTTTGACTTGATAATGTTGTCAAGCAAAACTTTGGTCCTATTTGCATGGGAAGTTAAATATAGCAGAGGACAAGTCTAAATTTATCAAATTGGGTCCAAGCTTGTTCTTATCTTTACTAAAATAGCACCATAGCTAATGGTGTAGTTTGGAGTGCTGTCAGTCGTCTGCAATGCGCTGGGCTGTACAAACGCAGGACAACGGGTAAACTGTGATGTCATTTAAGGAACGTGGGAGGAATGCTGGGAAGGAGGCAACAATCTAGGTAAAATGGACGATTGCTAGGTGTTAATGAACTTGCAAGTGAATGGACTGAAAATCCAAGTTCCTTCCAAACATAAAGACTCGGAGTAGACTCACAGAACTTGAAATACATTTCAGTGTTTACTGACCATTCTCTTGAATAGACTAGAAAACTTAGTTGGTATTAATGGAAGTGTATTAGCATGGTTCAAATCGTATTTATCTGACCGGCATCAATTCAAGTTTATTTGTATAGCGCTTTTTACAATACAAATCGTTACAAAGCAACTTTACAGAAAATTATGTTTCTACAATATTTAGTAGTAGCTAGTAGTTTGTGCACGTTTGACAGGATTTTAGAAAAAAAAAAAAAAAATAATAATAATAATACAAGACGTAGTCAGCTAGACGATGAACTATCAATATTATTAATTAATAGTTATTATATGATGCAGTCACACATGTAGCAATAATTGTTAGTTCTGTTTGTTGATTCAAGGTTAGGATCATCTGGGGTCCTCTGAGGGTCAGCATCATCTCTTCTCAGGTGTCCTGGATCCAGACTGGAGCTTGTGTAAATCCTAGTTACCACGGGATGTAAACATAGAAACAAAATAGAGACATCATTAGCATAGCTGCTGATCCAACAAAGTAAAATTAGTTTAACCCAAGCTAAAGAATAAAAATGCACATTTGATCAGATGCAACTACACTCACAATTTAAAAGATACATTATTCGTATGCTTGGCGAAAGAGATGTGTTTTTAATCTAGATTTAAACAGAGAGAGTGTGTCTGAACCCCGAACATTATCAGGAAGGCTATTCCAGAGTTTGGGAGCCAAATGTGAGAAAGCTCTACCTCCTTTAGTGGACTTTGCTATCCTAGGAACTACCAAAAGTCCAGCGTTTTGTGACCTTAGGGTGCGTGATGGGTTGTAGCGTGGTAGAAGGCTAGTTAGGTACGCAGGAGCTAAACCATTAAGGGCCTTATAGGTAAGTAATGATAATTTGTAACTGATACGGAACTTAATAGGTAGCCAGTGCAGAGACTGTAAAATTGGGGTAATATGATCATATTTTCTTGACCTCGTAAGGACTCTAGCTGCTGCATTTTGGACTACCTGTAGCTTGTTTATTGACGAAGCAGGACAACCACCTAGAAGTGCATTACAGTCCAGTCTAGAGGTCATGAATGCATGAATTAGCTTTTCTGCATCAGAAACAGATAACATGTTTCGTAGCTTGGCAATGTTTCTAAGATGGAAGAATGCAGTTTTTGTAACATTGGAAATATGATTTTCAAAAGACAAATTGCTGTCTAACTGTAGAGGCAAGTAGAGGAAGTAACAGTACATGTAGAGGAAGTAACAGTACATCCGTCTAGCTGCAGATTGTAATCTACAAGATTCTGTTTGGTGTTTTTGGTCCAATAATTAATATCTCTGTCTTATCCGAATTTAATTGGAGAAAATTATTTGTCATCCAATCTTTTACATTTTAAACACACTCTGTTAGCTTAGATAATTGGGAAGTTTCATCTGGTCTCGTTGAGATATATAGCTGAGTATCATCAGCATAACAGTGGAAGCTAATTCCGTATTTTCTAATAATATTACCAAGAGGCAACATGTATATTGAAAATAGAAGGGGACCTAGGACGGATCCTTGTGGCACTCCATATTTTACTGATGATAAATGAGATGACACCCCATTTAAGTAAACAAAATGGTAGCGATCGGACAGGTAGGATCTAAACCATCTTAGAGCCTGCCCTTGAATACCTGTATAGTTTTGTAATCGATCTATGAGTATGTCATGATCTATGGTGTCGAACGCAGCACTAAGATCAAGTAAGACTAGAAATGAGATGCAGCCTTGATCTGACACAAGGAGCAAGTCATTTGTAATTTTAACAAGTGCAGTTTCTGTGCTATGGTGGGGCCTAAAACCTGACTGAAATTCTTCATACAGATCATTTTTATGCAGGAAGGTGCTCAATTGAGCAGACACAACTTTTTCTAAAATTTTAGACATAAATGGAAGATTTGAAATAGGCCTATAATTTGCCAGTACACTAGGATCTAGTTTTGGTTTCTTAATAAGAGGCTTGATAACCGCCAGCTTAAATGGTTTTGGGACGTGACCTAAAGATAGAGAATGAGTTAATGATATTGAGAAGTGGTTCTTCGGCTACAGGTAACAGCTCTTTCAGTAATTTAGTGGGTACAGGATCTAATAAACATGTTGTTGGTTTAGATACAGTGATAAGTTTATTTAGCTCTTCCTGTCCTATATTTATAAAGCACTGCAGCTTATCTTTGGGTGCGATGGATGAAACTGAAGTGTTAGACGCTGTAGAATCTACATTCGCTATTGTATTTCTAATGTTATCTATTTTATCAGTGAAGAAATTCATAAAGTCATTACTATTTAACGTTGGTGGAATATTTGAATCAGGTGGCGTCTGGCAATTTGTTAATTTAGCCACTGTGCTAAATAAAAACCTTGGATTGTTTTGGTTATTTTCAATGAGTTTGTGGATATGCTCTGCCCTAGCAGTTTTAGAGCCTGTCTATAGCTGGACATACTGTTTTTCCATGCAATTCTAAAAACTTCCAAGTTAGTTTTTATCCATTTGCGTTCAAGACTACGAGTTACTTTCTTGAGAGATTGAGTATTACTGTTATACCATGGCACGGTACGTTTTTCTCTAACCTTTTTTAATTTGATGGGGGCAACAGCTTCTAATGTATTAGAGAAAATAGTGCCAATGTTGTCAATAATTTCGTCTAATTCATGTGTATTTTTGGGTACAAATAGCAGTTGAGATAGATCAGGCAGGTTATTTGCGAATCTTTCATTGGTGGCTGGAACAATAGTTCTGCCCAGACGGTAACGCTTAGACATATAGTTAATATCAGTTATACGCAGCATGCACGATACAAGGAAATGGTCTGTAATATCATCACTTTGGGGTACAATATCTATAGCAGTAAGATCGATTCCATGCGATATAATTAAATCTAGTGTATGATTAAAATGATGAGTGGGCCCGGTGACATTTTGCTTGACTCCAAAGGAGTTTATTAGGTCAGTAAACGCAAGTCTTAATCTATCATTTGCATTATCAACGTGAATATTAAAATCTCCCATGATTAGCGCCTTATCAACTGTAACTAGAAGGTCTGAGAGGAAATCTGCAAATTCTTTTAGGAATTCTGTATACGGCCCTGGTGGTCTATTCACAGTAGCCAGAGCAAGAGATACATTAGATTTCTTTTGCATGTCTGACAGTGTAACATTTAGCAGAAGTATTTCAAAAGAGTTAAACCTGTATCCTGTTTTCTGGGTAACATTGAGAATATCAGTAGTTTGGTGGAGTAGACTTATTTAGACCAAAATAATCATTTGGTTTTAGCCAGGTTTCAGTCAAGCAGAGTACATCAAAACTATTTTCTGTGATCATTTCATTTACAATAACTGCTTTGGGTGCGAGTGATCTAATATTTATGAGCCCAAACTTTAAAAATTGTTTTTGTTCATTTACTTTACATTTTTTCTGGTTTAATTACGATAAGATTTTTTTCTAGATCCTACATTATATTTTGACCTCACTATTCGGGGAACAGACACAGTCTTAATAGTTTTAACAGCGCAAGTACTTTTATCATTTAAGAGGGTGGAACAAAACTCATCATAATAGTTATCTGAGAATTGTCTTACTAGTCACATGGAGCGAAGTGTCCTGCAGATGTTGTCAGAGAGCAGCTCCGCTCCGATTCTGCTGGGGTGAAATCCATCAGCGCGAAACAGCCTAGGACGCTCCCAGAAAAGATTCCAGTTATTAACAAATAGCAGTTTCTGTTCTTTACACCATGACAACAACCATTCATTTAAAGCAAAAAGTCTACTGAACCTTTCGTGTCCTCGTCGATACGTGGGCAGTGGTCCTGACACGACGATTGTCGCCGCGGGCGTCGTGCTGCGTCGTGTCTCGATCAGGCTGCTGAAGTCCCATTCGTAGCAGTGAATGAAGAGGTATCATATCAATCACATGTGCAGTATGGAGTACCTCAAGGCTCAGTACTAGGGCCATTACTTTTAACACTTTACATGTTCCCCTTGGGAGATATCATCAGGAAGCACAGTGTTAGCTTTCACTGTTATGCTGATGATACTCAAATCTATATTTCTTCGAGGCCTGGAGAAACATACCAATTTGAAAAATTAATGGAATGCATAGTCGATATAAAAACCTGGATGAGGAGTAATTTCTTACAGCTAAATTCAGAAAAAATCTGAGATGTTAATTATAGGACCTAAAAACTATTCTTATAATAATCTAGAATGCTGTCTAAGATGGCTACTCTGTCAATTCTTTGTCATCAGTTAGGAACCTAGGTGTGTTCTTAGGTGTGTTCTAAGCCACATTTCTAGCATTTGTAAAACTGCATTTTTCCATCTCAAAAATATATCTAAATTATGACCTATGTCAAATGCAAAAACGTTAATTAATGCGTTCATGACCTCAAGTTTAGATTATTGTAATGCTTTATTGGATGGTTGTTCTGCATGCTTAGTAAACAAACTACAGCTAGTCCAAAATGCAGCAGGTAGAGTTCTTACTAGAACCAGGAAGTGTGACTATATTAGCCCTGTGCTGTCCACACTGCACTGGCTCCCTGTTAAACAGTTTATAGATTTTAAAATCTTGCTTATTACTTATAAAACCCTAAATGGTTTAGCACCTCAGTATTTGAACAAGCTTTTGTTACATTATAATCCTCGATGTCTGTATTCAGATCATAGGGTCGCTGCAGTCACCCGGATCCAGTGCGTATCCAGACAAGATGGTGGATCAGCACCTAGAAAGGACCTCTACATCCCTGAAAGACAGGGCAAGGACAACTAGAGCCCCAGATACAGATCCCGTGTAAAGACCTTGTCTCAGAAGACCACCGGGACAAGACCACAGTAAACAGATGATTCTTCTGCACAATCTGACTTTGCTGCAGCCTGGAATTGAACTGCTGGTTTCGTCTGGTCAGAGGAGAACTGCCCCACCCAAATGAGCCTCGTTTCTCCCAAGGTTTTTTCTGCATTCTGTCACCAATGGAATTTTGGTTCCTTGCCGCTGTTGCTTCTGGCTTGCTTAGGTGGGGTCACTTCATTTACAGCGATATCGTTGACTTGATTGCAAATGATTGCACAGATACTATTTAAACTGAACTGAGATGATGTCATCACTGAATTCAATAATGAAATGCCTTTAACTGTCATTTTACATTATTGACACACTGTTTTCCTAATTAATGTTGTTTAGTTGCTTTGACACAATCTGTTTTGTATAAAGCACTATATAAATAAAGGTGACTTGACTTGTTATGGGAAGTGTTCCCGGTGCCAGTTGACCTAATTAATGCAGCCTAAAAATCCTTTAACGTATTTGATTATTAGAAATGTGTTAGTGTGTTATGCGTAACCCAGGATAAACCCAGGTGCTCTTAACCCGCACCCTGACGCCGGCGTCCTGAACTCTTTTTTGTTTTGTTTGCACGTGTCAATGATTACAAATAGATTAAATGAGACAGGACAAATTTAATCTCGACAAACTATATATCATTATATAAAGATCTAAGCCTCAAGCATCAACGAAAAATCGCCGTTTTTCAATGGAAAGCTTATAAAGAATGTATTTGCTAAATTTGTGTAAGTAGTACACATCAAAACATGAAGAATGAAAAAGCAGTACATACCAGATTCATCATAATAACGAGTCATAAATACATCCACAGCTGGAAATCCCGGTTTAGTTAAGGTAAGGGTCTACTGAACGAAATCTCATGGAGCACGTTTAGTCCAACAAAGCAATAACGTAATATGGATGATAATTCCTTTGTTTACGTTTTCAGTTCCTTGGGGACAGTATTGCTTGTGTCTGTTATGGAATAACTCAAGCTCAGGAACTGTGTCTTGGTAGTAAATAAATGGCATGGTTTTGTAGCATACAGTGTCACAAACAGAAAAGTGAAAGATAGTCGGAAGATTGTTTTTTTAATTTGAATTCTGGCGCTCTCGCGTGAAGGCTCGTGACGCGCGCTCTGACACACCTTGTCATCTGATGGAGGCGGAACTTAGCGATCGCCTTTTTCTTTATTTGTTTTATTTTTCAACAGTTTTCACATATGTGTGAGTGTGTTTTATGTTGAATGTGACTGTATCTGCATGATTTCCATTTGTTTGAGCGCAAATCATCTTGCTATTACTGTGTAATCACAGCTATCGATATGAACGCCATCTATAGGAATAGAGTGTGATTTATTGACTTTATGGACTTTATGAACTTTATGAATCTCATTTTTCATGATATCTTCTTCAGATTTGAAATAGAAACTCATGAGACATGTGACTTTCAACCTATTTCTTTTCTAGATTGCTACAGGACTGATTTTATGTATTTTTATATCAAATTATAAAACAATTCAGTGGGGTAAAAAAAATAAAAATCAATGCACTTCAGTGTCTATAACTTTTAATATTTTTGAGCATTATCAAATCTGGTTGATAAAAATGTAATGCCCAAATAGTCTTCTTTCCAAAGACACCAAAATTTTGTGTGTAACAAATATAAGTAAGGAACTGTTGCAATTTTAAATTAGGTAGGGCACTTTCAGCTGTGAGTCCCATAATGGGGGGTCTGGTTAACAGATTAAAGAGGTGGGTCTTTAATCTAGATTTAAACTGGCAGAGTGTATCTGCCTCCCGAACAATGTTTGGTACAAACCTGATTCCAAAAAAGCTTTTGGAAAGCTGGACTGCAGGCTTGCCATTTCAGTACCCGGATCATTCTTCTGCACAGCCATGATGTTGTAATTGATGCAGTGTGTGGTCTGACATTGTTATGTTGGAAAATGCAAGGTCTTCCCTGAAAGAGACGACGTCTGGATGGGAGCATATGTTGTTCTAGAACCCATGCCACACGCACTCATGCAACTTCATACCATCAGAGATGCAGGCTTCTGAACTGAGCACTGATAACAACTTGGGTTGTCCTTGTCCTCTTTAGTCTGGTTGACATGGCGTCCCAGTTTTCCAAAAAGAACTTCAAATTTTGATTGACCACAGAAAAGTTTTCCACTTTGCCACAGTCCATTTTAAATGAGCCTTGGCCCAGAGAAAACGCCTACACTTCTGGATCATGTCCTAATAAGTTGCAAATTGGTCATCCAGCTGTTCCTTATATGTACATTTAACTTGTCTCTTATCGCTACCCTCTTCCAACTTTTTTGGAATGTGTAGCTCTCAAGAAATCCAAAATGAGCCAATATTTGACATGACATTTCAAAATGTCTCACTTTCAACATTTGATATGTTATCTATATTCTATTGTGAATAAAATATAAGTTTATGACATTTGTAAATTACTCCATTCCTTTTTTACTCACAATTTGTACAGTGTCCCAGCTTTTTTGGAATCGGGTTTGTGGGTTATGCCAGAGTTTGGGTACTAAATAGGAAAGGGATCTGTCATCCGCAGTTGATTTTGATATTATAGGTATTATCAAATTGCCAGAGTTTTGAGAACGCATTGGACGTGGTAGTCCTCCATGTTGCCATAGTTCAATAAGAGCTTGTTCAAATACCAAAGTGCTAAACCATTCAGGGCTTTAATTGCTTAGTAATAAGCAAGATTTTAAAATCTATATGATGTTTGATTGGGAGCCAGTGCAGTGTTAACAGAACCAGGCAAATATGGTCCATCCATATTATTCCAAACCATACTTCCTGTTTCTAGTAAAAACTCTAAACTCTAGTAGCTGCTACATTTTGGACTAGCTGGAGTTTATTTATTAAGTGTGCAAAACAACCATCCAATAAAGCATTACAATAATCTAACAGGTCAAGAACGCATGAATTAACACATCTGCATTTGACATTGAGAGCATAGGTCGTAATTTAGATATATTTTTGAGATGGAAAAAATGCAGTTTTACAAATGCTAGAAATGTGGCTTTCAAAGGAAAGATTTCTGACAAATAACACACATAGGTTCCTAACTGATGACGAAGAATTGACAGAACAGCCATCAAGTCTTAGACAGCATTCTAAGCATTCTTAATATCTGCATTATTACATGCAGATATTTTTGGCTCTATAATTAACACCTCTGTTTTTTTTTGTTTTTTTTTTTTTTTTCAGAATTTAGCTGTAGGAAATTGCTCCTCATCCAAGTTTTTATATTGACTATTCATTCAGTAAATTTTTCAAATTGGTATGTTTCTCCGGGTCTTGAAGAAATAGAGAAATAGAGCTATCATCAGCATAACAGTGAAAGCTAACATTGTGCTTCCTGATGATATCTCCCAAGAGTAACGTAAAATGTGAAAAGTAATGGCCCTACTACTGAGCCTTGAGGTATTGCACTTGTGATCGAAGTGATACATCTTCATTCACTGCTATGAATTGATGGCGATCAGATAAGTATGATTTGAACCATGCTGCACTTCCATTGATGCCATCAAAGTTTTCTAGTCTATTCAAGAGAATGTTGTGGTCAATAGTGTCGAATGCAGCAGTAAGATCCAATAGCACTAACATAGAGATACAACCACGATCAGATAATAAGAGCAGTTCATTTGTAACTCTATAAGGAGAGCAGTCTCAGTACTATGATATGGTATAAATCCTGACTGGAAATCCTCACAGATACCATTTTTCTCTAAGAAGGAATGTAATTGTGAGGATACTACCTTTTCTAGTATCTTGGACAGAAAAGGAAGATTCGACATCTATCTATCAGAATGGGATAATACTGTTTATTATCCCCCAGGTCCAAAACTTAGGTCAGGTCACCATGACAAGTACTATCTGTACTGTACAACTCACATCATTCATGTTCTTAGCATGTTGCAAATTAATAATAGCTAGATTAAATGTAAGGAGTTTGCTGAAATCAATAAGCCTATGAAAAAAACAGTTAATGCTCCCAGCAAAAGCCACTAATAATACTTCACAGGAGAAACAACAGTCTTTGTCTCAAAAAAAAAAAAAACTAGTTTTTTACTTGTTTTGATTCTTTAGCTAAACTGCTTCTGTGAAGAGTGGTGTCAAACATGCAGCCTGTGAGCAGCTAAAGCCTTCAAACATTTCCATTTGAGACTCGCGGCAAAATCAAGGGAGGGAGGGGTAGAAACTTTAAGATGAATGCATCTCCTCCTTCTAACATGGCTGCTGGCTATACTCAGGTTTGGGTTGAACATCACAAGAGGTTTTATCAAACCAATGAAGGGCCGAGGCTGGTTTCCACTCAGCATGAGGAAGACAGGTGGCCCGGGCTTGACTGATGATCTCTTGCTAGCTTTCCACTGGAGCACAGTATGAAGGCAAATAGGGACTGATTAGCATTTTAGCTGCCATCGGCATCTAGCGCAGTTATTAGGAAAACAGGTCATAGGCCATCTGGAAGATATCCTCCCCTCTGCAAGTCTAATGATAAGTGGCTGGAAACATTTTAAAGTATAATTGTGATGTTAAATATGATTTATGTTGATTAGACGTTTTTAAAAGTATGAAAAAATAAAGTAAATTCTAAATACTGAATTATTAAGATTTTTCTGATCATTTTCTTTGTAACGCAGTTGTTATACATTATGAATATGATCTCTTTTAGCAAATAAATGACATTTGGAACAGACTGCAGTGCAGCCTGCCATTAAAATCTTAATTAGCCCCATTGGCTTCTCATCAGGGAAAGAGCAGTGCTCAGTGAACTGTGCTTGAAGTTAAGAGCTGCCCGAATGAAATATGAGAGAATATAATAAACACAGCCGGCAGACAATGTGAAAGTAATGAGGGACAACGATGGGTTAAAGCTGAAGTGTGTCATTTCTGAGCCACTGGAGTCACCAAATCAAATGTGAAAACAATGCTTGTTTTGAAACAGGTTTCCCAAATGGTCTGCCATTGGTCGCATGTTCTCACCACAAACTCTCACTATTGGCTGAGACAATGTTGCTATGCGAGTCCCAGGATCAAAGACAATGTTTTGATAGAGCCACAAAGTCATAGTGTTGTTTACACTTTTCGAGGAAATTAGAGAGCATTTTCTCATTGGCTGAAAAAATGTATTGATTTCCATAGTAGTGAGATTTGTGTTGTACATTTTTGTGATTGGCGTATCACTGTGTTTCAAACATTTACCAAATAAAGGTGGCCACAAAGCCTGTCATACATATGAGAACATCAGCTTAAAACTTGGATTCTGTGGTTCTTTCTATTGTTTGAAGCTTTCTGGAGAGACATTTATTTCTGTTTTGTTGGGTCATCTTTGTGTGTAAAGAACATTTTTCATCACAACATAAAAATCACCTTGAAAACAAATGAGGGATCTCTTTTGAGAAGACTCACCAAGACTGAGTTAACCATGAAATCCAGCAAACTGAACTGACAGACATTGGCTTTACCTCCTACAGAAACTCAGGCTTCCAAGGTGTCATTGTGTCACTTCTAATGACCTAGAACAAATTCAACTACAATGAGTATTTCTCTGTATAAATGAAACAATTTGGGGGGAAATAAAAATTACAGGACTGTAGGATGTCATTTGTACATGAAGGATACACATATGCTGCCCTCAAAACCATTGTATGCTGCCTGGGAAAGCAGTGTTTTTCAGAGTTAAGTAAACAGTCTCTTCTTAGGTCAAAATGAGGTTTTAGCTAGCCAGAGCTTCATGCATCATTTTAAGACCAAAAAAAAAAAAAAAAAAAAAAAGCCAGAAACTCACCTGCTTCAAAATAATCCAACTGAGGTGTGTAGATCAAAAAAAGTTTCCCAGAGAGTAAAGTACTAGACAAATAAGGCTGCACACTTTATTAAAAATCATAGCTAAAAGTTTACTAATAAAAAAAAAGAAAAAAGAAAAACATCATATTTCTTAATCCAAAGGTAACTTGCTTTAGCAAAGTGTATAAGATTAAATGTAAAAATGGTTGGATAAAATGCTGTACACTAATTTGGATATAGCTTTCTGTAAAAATAAATGAATAAATAAAAACACTGGGCTGAGACGAGTGTAAGTGTGCATTGAGTCTATGGACTGCACCTCCATGACATAACACGAGATGATGTTCTGCGCACTTGGCATCTGATGCTTTGACAATTGGAAGGAGCCTCCTATACGTCACCATTGTTGTGGTCGATCCTGATGGAAATGAAGAGCCCTCCCCGTAGGGTTTGCGGGATTTTCCTGGCGAAATAAAAGCGCGCATCTGGACACGGTGCTTGGGTACGAGCTTAGATTCCAGGCAGCCGCGCACAACCACCAGCTTCAGCAACGATGATCTCCAACAGCATCTCTATTTTCTGCGTGTCTTCACTTCTACTTTTAAACTTGGTCGGTGCCAAACCAGTCACCAGTTTACAGGTGAGTTTTTCAGTCTTAGCTCATGATTAAACGTTTATTAGACTCCGACTAATCATACATGTATGCATATTTTATAGCAGAGTCTTAAGGAGTTGTTAGATGAAGAAGTGAACATGCCGTTTGTGGAGTCGGGGGAGTCGGTGATGGAGCAGAAAGATGCGAGATCCGAGAAGAGCGCGCTGGATGAGCAAATGTGGGAATCAGATGCGCGCAACTCTGCGCTGGCTGGAAAAGATAGCGCCATCGAGCGTCTTCTAGGCGACTTGCTGTCCACTTCCAAGCGCTCCTGGAGTCGATTCAAGAAAGGCGGGATGAGGAGCTGCTTTGGGGTCAGACTCGAAAGAATCGGGTCTTTTAGCGGACTCGGGTGTTAAGTGGAGGTATGTTAGGAGATGTTGGCCAGATATAAACATGGAACATTGCTGAAACGCGTACTAGAAATAAAATAAGTCATGTCTTATTACTTTATATCATGTCACTTCTTGCAGGTTGGGACTTTGAAATACTTGACACACTTTGGCAGGCACATCTTCGATAAAAAAAAGGGGAAAAAAAAGGCGTTGACTGAAGGTTTACAGTAGATTTGTGTTCGGGTGATGCTGTATGTGTTGGTCATTATTTATTTAAAATTTAGACATGTTAATAGTTTGTATTTGAAGATTCCATGACTGCTGCTTTGTACCGTTGGATCTATTTATTTAATTATGTATTTATGTATGTCCTCTATAAATCCAATCGTGTTATAGATCATGTATATTGTTGCAAAATAAATATTTTGCATAACACGTGTGTCAATGTTGTCTAAAACTAAAGTGAGTAAATTTGGTAAAGGTAAATGAATGCATATTTTAATATATAAACATGATGCATATGTTCATATCTTAGGTTTTTTTTTCTTTCATTAAAATGGATAATGGATTAATAATAATAATAATAAGTAAGCAGACTCATTAGATTTTTTTAGTATTAACTTTTACCACGAATCAATCGTTCAAAAGTGCCAAGATGGCAAAAAGGGTCTATTTCTATCTGAGCTAACATAATGTAAGTCAATTTTTGACGAATGAAACTTTTATTCAGATTTCTATGGCTGAAAAGCATTTTACAGTGTATGCTGGAGCTAGTTCAATTTATTGTGATCCCATGGATAATTTATGGACACAAAAACATATCTATTGGTGAGATATATTGAATTTAGGCATGACCCAGAAACAACAAACAAAATACTTGAGAAAGTAATAACACATACACTCACTAAGCGTTTATGATATAAATTCTTTCACAATGAAAGTTTCCTTTGTTATTCAGTCTTAGGTGTTATATAGTCCAGCATAGTGTGTTTGTATATAGGCTCTAACACGCTCTCTCTCATCTCGTCACATATGGACTCTTTCAGGACCCCGTGGCGTCAGGTTTTGCACTGGGTGTCCCTTCAGCATCATTTCAACATGTAGGGAACCCCACTGCTCTCAGATGTTTGCTCTGTGCGTCATGTCCAGCCGTATGTAATTATTTAAACGGGTTTGTAAAATTAGAGATTGTTGAAAATATTTCACGAGTTGAGAGTGAGAACGTGTTGGAGATACTACAGAACAACTTGAAAAGCAACAGACGATTTAAGCACAAAATAAAAAAATGAATAAAATCAATACCAAAAAAAAAAAAACTAAAATGGTCTTGGGAATAAGCAATGAAGACAAAATAATTCAGGCATTGTGTTCTTAAGAGGCTTGATTTATATGAAAACAATCATTAAAACACTGTAACTGGGACTGTTAAACTAGGTTTGGTAATTCCCACTAACAATGCAAGCCGTTTTAATACGTAATAAAACCTGACCGTAACTCTGTTGACCTGTTTCTCCATGAACTGGAAATTAAATCAGTAATGTGATTCCAGCACTTTAAATCAGCTCTGTGATATATAGGTAATCCATAGCTACAGACAAACAAGGTTTAAATGGGACCGTTTTGGACTCCCCAAATAACTTTACAGTGAGCAGTTCTTAAAAGAGTCTTATTGTGAAGAATAATTGAATCATCTCAAAAACGTTTTTATTTTTTATTTTCTCCACTATAAAGAACCTTTTGCACAATTGAAAATGTTACAAGCATGTTAAAGGTTGTTCACGAAACCACTGATGCCAGTAAAGAACCTTTATTTTTTAAAGAGTGAGGCCTGCATCTAATCATTTTCTATAACTAAATCATTACTCTAAAATTATACAAATATATTTGGAACATATATCGCACCCATGGTCCCCTTTCCTCCTTTCATGTTTACCGATGTCTCAGTTCTCAATTAGATCTTTCTTGTTGACAGTACGTCAGCATAGCAACAGCTGGTAGAAATGTGCACAAATATATATAAAATCAAAAAGTCAACCTGATCTCACAAAACTATTTTACAAACTGGCGATTTCGTATAAATCTCGCAAGATTTGTATAAATATGCACGAAGCTCCTTCTTTAAAACTCGTGTGAGTTATCGGTAACACTTCTCATTATCGGACCAATTTTCACTATTAACTAGTTGCTTATTAGCATGCATATTCCTAGCATAGCTATTGGCTGTTTATTAGTGCTTATATGAAGTGCATTCTGCATGACATTCTACATCCCTAATCATATATAAACTTAACAACTAGCCTACTGTACCTAACTACCTATTAATAAGCAGGAAAATATGAGTTTATTAAGACAAAAGTAATAGTTAATTGGTAAAAGCAAAAATATTAAGGACATTAAAATAAAGTGTGACTGAATCTTGAGACCATTGATTTATGTACTTATGAATGTATGTTAATGTATTTTTAGCCTATAAACCGCTCACTCTAACATTGTTAGTGGCATTATTAATTATTATTCAGTTAGATAAACATATGTAGCCTACTGTAACTTGCTTTAAAGTGCCATGTTAGACACTTGATGTGAATGATTTCAGGGAACAGGGGTATAATCAAATCATTAAGGTGTTCCCGTCTCTGTCTGGCCCATTTGGACTCGTCTATAAGCTTTAAAGGACTGATTTCCGACAGCTCCCTTTATCAGACTGAGGTGTCGGAATGCACCGCCATTCTTCACATTACTGGCGTGTCAAACTTTGAAGTATAAAAGAGCTCGAGGCTCCGACAACGACAAACGAGACAGAAGAGCAGCTAAAACATCAGGAAACATGAAATCGATTGACATTCTTCTAGTCGGCCTTCTCTTGCTCTTCAGCGTTCAGCTCATGATCGCGTTCCCGCTGCAAAACACAGCCTTAACCACCGAGGAGAGGGATGTCTTAAAGGTAAGACGAACATCTCATGATAATGCGTATAACCTGATTTTACCAAGTGCGACATGTTCCCGGATCAACATCTTTGTTGACCCTGGAACAACATTGTGATTAACCAGTCAGATTTGAAGAACCAGTTTAATGTTTTTGTGAAGTTTGGGCTTACAGTCAGTGTTTGGTGCTTGTACATCAGTGTCATTCATCTATCAGTTCCTCTGATTTTAGGGATTACTAATAGTTAAGGTGCAGGGATATGGTCAAGACTACATTTTTGGATTAAAATGTTGTTCCAGGGTCAAAAAAATATATATATATATGTTGACCTAGGAACACATCTAACTTGGCAAAATCAGGACGTGCCGTATAAATAGTACGACAAATTATATTGGCATTGATACGCAAAAATTGACTCTGGCGTGCATATGATACGCTTGACAACGCTAATCCTACCCATTGCGTGCCATATGCAATTTGATCAGTTTCTGCATATATACAGTACGCCAAATCAAAACATAAAGTCATGCTATTGATAGATCGGGTTGGAATGAGACAGAAGAACTTGCTTAATAATGCTCACCCAGGGCAAACTAATGAGCCACATGTGGCCCTTTATAGCTTCTTCTACAGCGACTGGAGGAGTCCATTCTCGCTTCTTCCCAAGAACAAACACTGATGAGAGTGGGAGAAGAGGAGGATAATCCTGAACAAACTCGCGTTGAACCTCAACCCAAGACCGACATGAGGGACTATCTGTCTGCTCGGGACTTGAGGACAGTCCGGCAAGACTCCAAGAGATATTCCGGGTGTTTCGGGCGCAAACTGGACAGAATCGGCTCCATGTCGTCCCTGGGTTGCAACACGGCCGGACGCTCAGGTAACCACTTCATTTATGTGTCGCACGGTTAAAATGGACATAACATACTTTGAATAAAAAAAACAAGTGTTCTGGACAACAATTTATAATAAATAGATTTCTCGACCCGTTAATTTACAGATATAATATTAACACACATGTTTATGGTTCACTAACTTACACATTCTCCTTTTTTCAAATTTTTTCAGGTTCTAAGTGGTGAAGTCTTCATGCTTAGGAGCTTCTACACTGCAAAAAACAACAACAAAAAAAAACAAAGTTTGACTTAATTGCTGGTATTACTTTAAAGACTTATTTCTACTTGATCTGACTTACAATGACTTTTGTTGGTGTAACCTAATGTATCCAGGTTTATTTAGTCATATTAAATTACATTAATATATTTATATTAATATATAAAAATATTAATATATATTTTTTACTGTTATTATCTATGACTCCAAAAATATTTTTAACCATGCATATTTATTTAGATATTTATTAAATTGTTTAAATAGTCTATGACTCCAAAAAATGTTTTAATCATGCATATTTATTTAGATATTTATTAAATTGTTTAAATAGTCCAGTTTTATATTTATGTGCATATTTAATTTAATTGTCATTCAGATCAGTTGTAATAAATGTATAATGTAATGTTTGATAATAAATATGCCTTTCAGAATGTTTCTTTTTCGTTTTGTTTCATTTAATTTCCTTTTGTTTTTGTTTTTTGGTCAAAATTTACCTGAACACATGCACAATGAGTTTTCACGGAATACATAATAAGCTGTTTTAAATTATAATGTTATAATATTATATTGAACTCTAGAAAGTTCTAAAAAAGTTCTAAAGTATAGTTTAGGATGAAGAATAAAGTTCTTGCACTGTTTGCCTGACAATAACAACGTGGTTGTATTGATCAAACTGTCCCTTGGAGTGTAGAAAGTCCTTGGTCCCTCTTCAGGGCATCATTATCAGCTGAACCAGTTTCAGTACCATGGAGAGCAGCAGTGCTTCATATTACTCAAGGGAACTCAAGGTCACTATCCCGAGTTAGATGCAACATTTCAGTGACATTCAGTATAATTTAGGCCTATGTTATCACAAAGTTTGGTGGTGACATTTAGAACAAAATGTGTTTCGGTACAAGTTGTTAATGAATAGGGGCAACCAGAGGTAGTTAATTAGCTCCGAACTGAAATTGGTTCAAGTTGTCACATGTTTGCCACATGTTTTATTTATATCAAATTGTTAATAAAAAAATGTTGTTGGCCGAAACAGTTTTAATATTTTCCTTTTATATTATTATTGGTGCTGTCAAATGATTAATCGCAATTAATCGTATCCAAAATAAAAGTTTTAGTCATAAAAGTTTACAAAGTTTTAGTTTACATAATATATGTGTGTGTACTTTGCATATTTATTATGTATATGTAAATACATACACATGCATGTATATATTTAAGAAAAAACATGTTATGTTTATATATGAAATATATTTATGTACAGTATAATATAAAACATAATTATATAAATATATTCATGTAAATATTTCCAAAATATATACTGTATGCACATGCATTTATATCAACATAATAAATAAACATAGTACACATAAATATATTATGTAAACAAAAATTTTTGGGATGTGATTAATCGTGATTAATCGCTTGACAGCACTAATTATTATTATTATTGTTTTTATTATTTTAGCATAATTGAGACACTATTTAAGTTTTTATTAATACTTAGTAGTAGTAGTAATAGGGTTGATAGGGTAATGTTGGACAGTTCTTGCCATTTTCAATTGTGTCTCATATTTCCATATAAAACCAAAATGATAAATCAAAATCCTTTAGTATATATTTATATTATAAAATCCCCAAGATGTTCCCTTATTATATCAAAAGAAATTCTTCAGATATTGTACTTAAAGGGAAAAATTGCACGTATATCATATGTACATATGGCTCCATGTGCCAAAATAATTTGGGACAGCTCATGCTCAAATCTGGGATTTTTGTGGGGTTAGAAATAATTACATTTTTACAAAGCAAACTTTACATTCAACACTCCTGGTTAAATGCATAATCATGTTTGCTTAATTAATTTAGTAGGCCTGCAGTGTGTTTGCTATCTTCATCAGTTTGTCTCAAAAACAAGTAGCCTATATGTTCATATGTGGAGTGTTAAATACAACTATATAACAAATATCTAACTAAAAAAAGCAACAATAATAATAACCATGTAATGAAGTCAAAAATATACAACTGGACTTGATAGCAAAATAATGTTTAAATGTTTAAAAAAAGATTTAAACTTTGGAACATGGATTGTCTTTAAAACTGTTAAAAATAATAAAATAATAATAATAATAATAATAAATAAACTTCCGTAGTGTGCACATGATAAGAATATGGAATATGTATTTTCAAAAGCATGTGCTAAGCAAATTGTGATTGTAACAAAAATTAGTAGTACTTGTTGTTATGGACCTATCATGGACCAGAGACCCATTGCCCTTTAGTCTCTAAATGTTGAATCTGGATATTATAACAAATAATATTTATGCATTATAAGCCCAAATATTTAACAAAAATACCTGTATGGCATTTAACTTTCTTGATGCACATTTTATCAATTGAATAATACAGCATATTTGACTGTCCCACATTAGTTATAACATGCTGTCTCACCTTTAAAACATCTTTTTCTAAAGTTGCACGACAAAGATTGTTTCAAATAGAAAAATAGCATATTTTGATGTACAACAACAACAACAACAATAATAATAAACTTCAATTAAAGTTTGGTAGTTTTTGGTCTGTGTTAGTCGTTTTTATTCATATTTTATTTGATTTTATATATAGTTTTTATTACTTTTTCAGTTATTTTATTTACTAAAGTTTTAGTTATTTTAGTACATTAAGTAAATCTAGTAGAAAATGAGAAATTGAGTTTTTAAGCAGAATTTTTAAATAAAAAATAAATCACTCACACACACACAAAGTTATAGTCTTAGTTGAGTATGATAACCCTGTTTTATAGTTGTTTATTGTTTATTAATTTTTAAATGCAGATCTGATGGATGCTGGCTTTTACTTTTGATAGTATTATACATATATAATATTTACTGGAGTAAAACATTTAACATGTTTCATTCTCCCCTATCAGCTGCATCATTTATTCTGCAACAAAACATTAACCACATTATTTTAGAATTAGCCATTTGACAGATAAATAACTACACTTCACTTTTTTTCTTTGCCAAAGAAACATATTTTCAGATTTTTGATTGCCAATGATAACCAGTTTACAGAAATGAGTTCAGTTATCATTAACATGCACATGGGTAAAGGTTCTGGTTTCTTACCTTTACTATTTTTCCATAAAGTCATCATTCCTGACCTATATATAGACCATCATCTGTTTTAACCCCTTATGGTTTTGTTGTATTTTGTATCAGTTGTGAGGTGATGCCGAAATCATGTGGGCCACTCGTGCAGTGGATGCTTTCCCCATGATGCCTGAGGTCACTGTTTGTGTCCGAGTTACAGACCCAGCACAGCACATCACTGTCCCAAACAGACACTTAAAAGGAAATCTGCTCCAGGAGCGTTATCACAGACGAGGTGTTGGAATGCACTTCACACAGTTTACAGAGGATGAGCTCTCTATATAAGAGCCAAGCAGACAGACGGCCAGTTCAGAGAGGAAGAGCCTGCAGCCATAGATGATCAGAGGACTTATTCTCACAGGACTACTGGTCCTGCTTTGGCACCAGATGGATGTACATGCGCACATGTTGAGCAGACACAGTCCCGTCACCAACATGGCCAAACTGAAGGTATGTCTGCTTAAAATAAAGAAAGAACTATATATAGAGAACTCGCAGTTAAACTAGAACATTTGGATCTGTTTACTTTAGTAATTGTGATAACAAGTGGTAGCTTGCATGCCTTTTCTACTTCATTTAACACAAAAAAGTGAAAGTTTGTTTGTTGATTGGATTGTTGGCGCAGTGGATAAGACACATGCTTTTGGTGTGAGAGACCCGGGTTCGAATCCACTGTGAAATATCAATGTGTCCCTGAGCAAGACACTTAACCCCTAGTTGCTCCAGAGGCGTGCGACCTCTGACATATATAGCAATTGTAAGTCGCTTTGGATAAAAGCGTCAGCTAAATGTAATGTAGGTTGGTTGACTGAATGTTAGATTGTCTTCCCATAAATGAAAATTTAAGTTGTTCCAAATCTATACGTGTTTCTTTCTTCTGCTGAACACAAAAGGAGATATTTCAAAGAATGTGGGTAGCCAAACACTTGCTGGCACCCATTGACTTCCGTAGTATTATGGGGACAAGAAACTGTTCGGTTACCCACATTCTTCAAAATCCTTTTAATTTTCAACAGAAATAAGATAATCATTCAGGTTTGGAACAACCTGGTGGAGAGCAAATGCTGACCGAAATTTCATTTTTGGGTGAACTTTCCCTTTAAATAATGTTTTTAGACCTTTTCACACTGTTAGTTTCATCAAGGCCTTAAACCGAATAATATTTAATGTAATCCAAACAGGAAAAAACAATTATATAATCGAGCATGCAAAGGATACTACAAGCATAGTAAATTAGAGTTAAAAGAAACCATTTCAACAGAATGGCTAGGTTGACTGTGTTCTGCTCTCCAGAGCTTGCTGCAGCAGTTTGAGGAGGCCCTGGCCACAGAAGAGGCTCCTGAGAGAGCCGTCGATTATGAGGACAGCAACACGGCGCTGGAGCAGAGCCCGGCTTCTGTGTCCTGGGACAGAGACAGAGAAAGAGACAGGGACCGAGAGGAGGACACTAACCCCTCGGATGGATTTGAGACACAGAGAAAGCGCCTCATAGATCTCCTCATGTCAACCCGGAGCAAAAGACTGTCTGGCTGTTTCGGGGGACGGCTGGACCGCATAGGGTCCTCCAGCACCCTTGGGTGCAACTCTCAAAAAGGTTAGCTATGATGAGTGATACAGTGACACTGGGATTGCAATATATATTTATGATATATAAATTATTTTACATGTGGGCAGTTAACCATGAACTTTTTAGGTAAAATGTACATGTATCTAAGAGAGGGAACATGTCTCAATAAATCTAACCTAAGGTTTTGTATATTCACTGTTTTTTTCCTCCAGTTTTTAATTACCTTTGTCTTTACAAGTAATTTTACATAGTTCTGTGTGTCAAATGAACTTCAAAGTAAAATATCTCACATTAACTGCAATGCATTTATTACAGTATTGAATCATTATTATTATTTTTTTTAAGTTAGATAATAAAAATACAACTGTTCATTTTTAGTTCATGTTGACTTATGTCCATTAGATTATATTAACAGATACAACTTTTGATTTTAATAATGTAAAATATAACATTGATATCATGTTAACAGAACCTTATTTTGAAGTGTTGCCTATAAAACACAATACAAGCTGTATTTAAAAATGTTTTGAGGGAAAAAAAAAACACCTGTGAAAAATAAACACGGAAAATGTATTTATGTTAACATATTAACAGCACATCGGGCTTTCATATGTTATAATATAATTACATTGGGCCTTTTGTAGTATAAATATCAGTGCAGTATAAATATGAGCTCATAAAATGGGATGTATGTAATCATAGTTGACATAGAAAACACATTTCTAGAGTAGAAAACAAAGATGAACTTAAAAGGTTACAAAATGCATGTTAAACGGAAACTGTGTGGAAATCTTTGTTCCAAGTCCTGAAACATGGAAATTAAACCAGCAAGACTTTGTCTATATTTTGCAATGCCTGTTGTGCTTTGTTATCTGATGGTTTATATTTGTTTGATACATTTATTATATACAAGTAGTTGAGTGCTAATAAGTTTGTTGAAATGCAATATATGGCAAAAATCACGAGCGTGAATAATGTCTAACATATTCTGCATTCATTTATGAGGTTAATGAGATTGTAATACTGCAATTCTGCTTTTAATGAAGAATAACAAACCCAGAAAAACATGAATTGCTTGTTGTTTGTGCTGTTTTTCCTCTTGTCACAAGCCAAAACTGTACCTACTTAGAAATAAAATGCCAGTTTGTACAATACGAACAGATTTTAAGAGGCTTTAGATTTTCTCAAAACGAAACTCAATAACTCCAAGGCTAACACATGAGCTCACCTTTAAGCCCTTTCTCCCATTCATGAGGAATCTACTCATTTACCGCCCACACCATCTCTTCTAATGGCCATTATCAGACTCATTACAGACACATCAGCACTGACCGATAATGAGTCCAACAGCTGCAGGTGCTTATCAACACCTTAAAAAACTCCAGCCATGGCAGCCTTAATCCTATTACACAAGCTCAGCGGGCTCGCTCCTGATTGCATGAATAATGACCGCTGCTCTTATTAGAGACGTCAGTCCTCTGCTCCGTGACTGTTAGAGACTGGTGTCTTGGGCCTGGTGTGAATCCAGTGAGAATTAGACGAGGAGGAGCGTGTCAGAGCTGGAGCTGAGGACTGCTGTTAGTCTGAGGGGTTCATTCACACCGCGCTGAGAGATAAAGTGGCAGGTTTGATGTATGACCATAGGCAAAACGCCCTCCAGGCGGCAGACAGTCGTTCTTAGACTTTCTTACACTCTTACTGGGTTCATCTCTATCAGGAAAGGGTTTTTCATCCATCTGAAAGTAACAGAGTATGTACGTGGTCAATTCAGGTCAGCTGCATTTGAGTGAATATCACCCCATACTGTAGTCAGTATGAACACGGTTGGTTCTGTTGACTTTTATTAAATAAACAAACACATCCCACACCCAGCAGACTCTGTGTGCATCATGGGAGAATTCTGCCTGAAAGGTCTGAATATATTCTATAATTATACTGTATTGTTTTGTATTATATTCTTCTTTACTTATTTTATTGGCAGTGAAAAAAAAAAAAACATCGGAACATAGCTAGAATTGTATGTATCCCACATATATAACATGCATTGCGAGTATTATGCATTTATACATTTTCACACTTTTTTATATAATTTGAGAAAATTGCAGTTTGATTGAAAACCCTACACAAAAGTCTTTCTGAGAGGGATTTGCTCTGCGATTAACTCAAGTGATGATTTGTTAGTTTTTTTCTCTCTCTTCTTCAGAAATCACATTTGATTTTTAATTTCAAGCATGCTCTTCGCAGACACTGTTGTCCCCATAGTAAAGAAAGACACTAACTTTTGAAAATGATTGTGGCAATATTGTTCATTGTGACGGAAATGATGCCACAACTGAAAATGTCATATTAATATATTTCACATCATATATAAATAACATTCTACATTATATAAACACGTAAATAATATTAACCTGTTAGCGGTCACTCACTATTTTGAACACAGACTTGAAAGTGCATGATCCAAACCAAAATTTTTTATAATTCATCACATTTTGTAACATGATTTTGATTTACCAGTTTCATGGTAATGCAATGTTTGAGATTAAAATGGGTTTCATGGGATTTTATGTTTTCAAGTGATATATAATTCCTGATGATTTCTGAAGTGTGATAGAAAAAAAGGCAACAAAGAATACTTTTATTTTATTTTATTTTTTTGACAAAGGTCAGAACTCCTGTTATGATGTAGTTTTTTAAGGTGCACTCTTGTCATAAATTAATCTATTACTTTTCCTACATAATGTTTAACAAAAAAGATTGGTAAAATATCTATTTAGGAGTCAGACCTTTCCAATGATATATAGTTTGTCATGATTAGATTAGGATTTAATTGTAATATAGTGAGGTTAGATATTTCTCCATATAATTAATATTGAAAGGAGCAGTTTTTCATCATTTAAACTTTTTTTATAGTTTAAGACTAGTTTAAAGTAGCAAAATAAATGACAACTTTTTTTGAATATTTATTTGAATTTGGAATCTAGACAAAGCAGCTGGTGAAATAAAAGACCAAATGGAGTGAAATCTGCACTTATGAACTAGTGTTACATCACAGAGCTTGTGAAGAAAAGCCTGTGTCAGTGAGTGACAGTCAATGAATCTGATGGGAGACCTGTGATAGTCCATGAACACACTGACTTTCTCATTCACTATGATGTGCATCTCTAGTACAAAACCACAGAAGAACTGAAATGAATAAAAAAATAATTTCCGCGTCCTAATTTGCCATCGAGGAATGCCACGATTAGCTCTCAACATTTTAAGAGCCTTGTTTCCTGGTGGAAATGGGATCTGTGCTGGTCCATGTCCGACACATCAGCCTACATTAGGAGGTCTGTATGCATGTGTCAGAGTGAGTTTAACTCCACGCACTCTTAATGAATCAGACTCCGAGCTCCTGTGTGAATATGAGCGACCGAGCAGCAGGTGCAGACACTCTTTATTCATCACACTCCTCTTTCCTACAGTAAGAACAGATAGCTCTCAATAGTGTATATACACATGTAATCCTAAAAAAAAGCCTAACAAAACAAACTGTAACATTAGTATTGATTTTGGTGATTGTGTTTGATGTAAATCTGTTGGGATTGTTTTTCCCTCTCTTATTTGACCAGTTAGGTCTGACTAACCTGTTGGATATAAAATACTTGAGCATATTTATTTGTTTACACCATGATGAAGGCCTGTTAGCCACATTGTGTTTGTGCGCACCGATACATTTATACTTAACATTATAGCCATGAGCAAATAAAATGTTTTATTTTAACTGCATTAAATTAATCACCCGAAAAACCATAATGATAGTGTATGACATCACAATGGGATACTGAGATCACAGAAGATTTTCACACAACATTTGCATATCGTTCATGAAGCTTTTTTAACAGGCGGATGGTGTTTAGTCGGCTCTCCAAACCTGCAGCACATTGTTAGTCAAGAAACTCAACAGTAGGTTCTTAAACATACTTTAAAAGACATCAAATAAAAGCGTGATAGTTCCACATCAAAATACAAAAACTGCAGTATATAAACATTTTAAAGCATAAATTAAAACATTTTTGCAGCATACAGTATGTGACAAGATAAATAAAAAAGGAAAATTACAGTAAACAAAAATTATGTCAGGAATGTATGGTTTAGAAATGTGCCATCAGTTCTTCTAATACTATTCAGTCTGCTCTTGTAAGTCCCTTCAAATCAAACCACAGTGTAATGTTGATATACTAATATCATGACTGTATGTTATCTTATGAAAACAAGCATATGTATTAGAAATCCCTGTAATCCAGTGAGTTTATGGTGGTTTGACTAGCTCATTATTACAAACACACCCTGAGAACTTTCTTCCCTGACAAAACAACATCAAGAACGTCAGGGCATTTCAATGGAATGGGAAAAACATTATTAATGCCACGATTACAATTAAAACATTCTTTACTTGGAATAAATGCCAAAACACTGGAAATGAATAACTTGACATTGCATTTCGAAATAGAGTAAATGTGTCACTAGAAAAAGGCATTTTTTTTTTACATAATGGCATGACTATATGAGAACCAGATACATCTGATTGTTGAGTCCTAGAAAGGGTCTACTAATATGTCTTCAATGCCACAGGCTTAATGGTTTTCTTTTTCTTAATTGCATGGAAGATCTTATAAAAATAGGTCACTTCTATGGAAGCCCGTTTCTGCCACTGAATTAAAAAAAAGGTCACAATTATCTTTTAATTTTTTATCTCACAATTCTGACTTTTTTGTCTTGCAACTGAATTTACATCTTGTAATTTCGGACTTCTTTTCTCGATCGCATGTTATAAAGGCAGAATTGCAAGATATAAAGTCAGAATTGCGAGGAAAACCCAGAATTGTGAGATGAAAAGTCGCAATTAGCATTTTTGTCGAGTGGCGCAAACAGGCTTCCGTACATTTCACCCCAAATCAAAGAAAATAAAATATTCTGTTTATTTTTGTTTAGTAAATGAAGCCTAATTGAACTAAATGTTTTATTGCCTTTTGGCATTAACTCCAAAAAAACGAATTACAGTTACGCCCCATAATTCAAGTGATATATATCAGTGACTTTCTTAACGTTGATTACTCTATTACAGTATTTTTTTTTTAAACATTTAAAAATAAAATATATGTATTACAGTAATGCACAGATTTGATTTAAATCAGCATTAATTATGGCAATACAACTGAAATTTATTTTGGCAGGACAATATTTTGGAGAAAATGTTTAACTGCAATGAAGATGATGACATGCATAAAATCTTAATGGTCCTAAAAATGCCCTTTCTTCAAGCAAAAATCAAAAATAAACAACAATATTTCTTCCTTTTGATCTTAGGGTGATGGACCAGGCATGTTCTTGACAGTTTTCATGACATTTACCCCTTTGACCAGGGACTGTGGTCAGTGGTTTGCATCAGTCCTTGTGTAAAAGCAAACGTTCAGAAATACACAGAAATGGTGAGCACTATCAAAACATTCAAAACTCAGAGAGACTAAATGAAAAGTGCTACAGTGAGGTCAGTGGAGCACATGAAGGGGACCTCACCTGCATCAGTGTGTGTGTGTGTGTGTGAGGACGGGTCAGGTACCGAACTCCAGCGGTCCACGCAGATACTAGGAATGGCTTTAGGGTTCGAGTGAAGCAGGGGTTCAGGCTCTTCTCCCATCGAGGACACCATTACTCAAGCGCGGCTGCTTGATCGCACACCAAGTCTTAGATTGTGATGTAATGCTGTCGGAGTTTAGCAACTAAAAACTCATGGGTAAGATTGTGTCTGGTGATTATTCCCACGATCTGAGAGAGAGACACAGATGACAAAACTCCACTTTATGAAGCAATTCTTGAACAATCTGCAAAGCTGCATCCAACAGATAGAAAGATGGATAGATGGATGGATGGATCGATTACAATCCTGCCAATGCATATGCATCAATCTTCAAACATGGATTATTGAATCATGAATTATTTAAGAATGTACAATGCTTAAAAAAATGCAATTTTGTAAAATCTAATAAAATAGATAATATTTGAACATTAAATTGCTTGCATATACAAATCAGGGCTACTTTAATAATCACTGAGATACAGTATTAGTATTTTTAATTATTTTATTTTTTACACTTTTTCAATTTTATTTCAAGGTTTAGTAATTTTGTAGAATTTTTGTTTTTAATTTAACGTATATGTTTTTTATGTTTTATTTAGGTTAAATTATTTTAGTACAACAAGATACAATGTTTATTTTATTATTATTATTATTATTATTAATACTTTTATTTTAGGTAAAGTTTAAGTATCTTTTTTTTTTCTTTTTAGTTTTAAGTTTAAGTTTTAGTTAACTTTAATAATGCTGTACATTAGAAGAAGCATTTCTATCGATGCCCTTTGAAATACAAAAATCGAATCATTAACTGAAATCAAATCAGATTTCATTGCGAATAAGAATCAGCTCATTATGAATTTGCAAAAAACTTTCCTGAATTTAGGTGCAAACCTAACTGCTTTGATTTAGATGTTTTAGACGTACCTCTCCCACAGCATTGACCACAGGTAAGTGTCGAAGTCCCATGGTCCTGAACAGATTGAATACTTGGGAGACGCGTGTATTTGGAGAGACTGTATATGGACAGGGGTTCATGTAAGGAGTCACATCCTGTTTAAGAAAAAAAAAAAAAGAAGACAAACGAGTCTAATTATGTCTGAGAGAGATCGCCGAACAAACTGTCATCACTTCACAACAAGAGCACTTCCACGCTTACAATTATCACCAATTAACAGCCATTACACACCAGCACCACACATCCCAGATAACTGCTGTGAGGTCAGAGGACTTTACCACAATCATGCGTGGACTGAGAAGGGCCAGGTCCAGATCGTGGATGTCAGGGAATCGTGGGTAATCCTCAGTCATCTCTGAATGAGAGAGCCGTGGCTGTGAGGCGCTCTACAGAGCCAAAAAAAAAGATTATAAAGACTTATTTTTCTCTCTGGAATCAAATACATTTCTTGTTTAATGCTCACAGCAATGTGACGTATTTCTGAGTGAAGCAGAATAATGTAGTGTACTGGACTTGATTTTACATGGTGGGATTTGATTGGTGGAAGTATGTTAACTCTTCCATGCCCACACGGTCTTGATTACATTTACAAAACGGTGGAGATTACATTTTAATAAAATACTCTGAAACGCATAAAACCAGACACAGTTTTTAAAAAAGCAATCGGAATCAGTATAATGGTATATTCACTTTCAAGTATAAGTGAGAAAGTATAGGGCATAACCATCAGGGATGATCTGACCGCCTGAGAAAAGACCAACAGAGTAAGATTAGGAAAACCGAGGTGGGAAATAAAGAAAGGAGAAAGAGGGGAGAGAGGAGAATGAAGGAGTGTGACCGACCGACTGGTTTTCAGCGTAGCAGACGCCGCGGATCAGCAGGTTGACGAGCTGCGAGCGCAGGATGAGCCCGTGAAAGGTGAGCGGCCGAAACCGCTCCTCCATGCTCCACTCCTCACTGGGAGACTGGTCCGGGTACAGGTTCGGGTACGGCACGTGTCTGCCAACATCAACAACAGATAACAGCTCATTAAAAAAAACTGATTTGAACATTCGGCTAACTGGTCTGTGTGGAGGAAACTTGGATTTTTTTTTTTTTTTTTTTTTCACCCTCAGATTCCAGATTTTCAAATAACTATCTCGGCCAAATATTGTCCCATCATCCGAACAAACCATACATCAACGGAAACCTTATTTATTCAACTTTCAGATTTAAAAAAATTGTCTATTATGACTGTGGTCCTGGGTCACATATGAAAATCTGGTAACACTTTAGAATAGGTAACACTTATTAGCATTATCATGCATATTACCAGAATATTAGCCATGTATTAGTGCTAATTAAGCACATATTAATGCCTTCTTCTACATCTCTAATCTTACCCAATACCTAAACCTAACAACTACCTTTCTAACTATTAATACGGAGCAAATTAACAATTTATTGAAAGAAATGTCGTAGTTAATAGTTAACAAGTGATACCTGTTCTAAAGTGTTACTGAAAATCTTAAAGGAGTAAATGTCCAACTACACTCAGTTACTGTGTCGCTAAGCACCGTTTTTCTTGAATAAAATGACTATAGGAGCTATAAATGCTACAGAAGTACAGAATGTGGAGTAAAGATCTTGTGTAACATCAGCCGATGGATGGTTTTCAGCAGGAGCCGACAGACCTCCTCTCCAGCATCTGCTGAAGGATGTCCTGGCCTTCCTCGGCCGGCTCCACAGCGGTCTGCTCGTCACACACGTTACGCAGCTCACTAGACGGGTATGATTTCATGGACTGACACCTCCGCCTCTGCTCCCCGGCACGCGTCAACACGCTGCTTTTCTGAAGGACAGGAAACGTCAGACAGAAACTGTTGTTTATTTATTTTTTGGACAGAAACAAAAAGACATGCTATAGGGTTCAAACAAACATAAATGAATACATGGAAGGGTTTAATACATCTATTTAGTTTCTAAACATTTTAAAGACAACATGAATATTCACACTAAAACAATGTAGAACTTGATCAACCGATTGGAATTTGAAAGCGGAGAGAGGATTAAACTTTAGAGGTAGAGAAAGTTATTACGCATTAATGAAGATGTATTATTTATGTTAACTTTTTTTTATTTGCACAGTAACTTCAGGGACATTTATTAAGTCCACTTTGAAGTCATACTCGGGGCCGTTATTAAAACTGTCAGTCCAATCACGCAAATTTCAGACAGAGGGAGGAACGAGGAAAACTAACTTTGATTTTGAACTCTTTCCACTCATTGTCATCAAAACTGTAGCCATGCTTTACATCAGGAAACACTGAGATAAAACGCTTATATTGACAACACAAAAGTCAATAGATACTTTTGATGAACGAACAAAGGATTTTGAACAAGTTACAAGCTTTTGCTTTTAATCCATTGTGTGGTGCTATTTGTAAAATTCATTTTGAGAACAAACTTGTAGTTGCATTAGTTTAAGTCAAAACAGCCACCCTCCAGTCCTTTTTATCATCCACACACACACACACACACACACACACACACACACGTTTGATCACTCAGAAGTGATATTCCATCTCTCCTTAAAGTATAAGATCGTTGTATCAAATAAATCTAATAAAATCCTTTCTGCACTTCCGAGTGAGACGTTTAAGAACAGAAGAGCATCTGCACCATCTTGTGGTCACAACGCTGTAGTTCAATACCGCTACAACTGCTGACCTCATGTTGTACCTTAAATCTGATATTGTTGCTTATGAGGATGTTGCCCTTCATGAACTCCTTCTCATTGTCTCTGTTCTCGGTGACGACGGGGAACGCGTGATAGACCGTGGTCCTCAGGATGCTGACCAGAGACTGGATACGGGTGTGAGGATACACGTACGTCAGGTTGGGCTCCATGATGTCACTGGCCGTTAATCTAAAAGACAGATCAAGAGAAATGAGTGGTACAAAATACAAGAACTACAGTATTAAAGTATGGATATCATTGCATTATATATCAAAATATGCATTTATAAAGAACTTGCATTAGATGACAAATAATGCTATGAAACAGAGACATTTGAAGTATAACTTTTATTATTTAAACACTTGTGTGGCACATAAAATCTCACTTGTCCATCTCGACCTCAGTTTCCCACTCCAGCAGTGGGACGCCCTTCAGGTGAATATGAATATCATATATTCCCTTATTAAAGAAATCTCCTGTCCACTTGGCCACCTGACAAAACACACAATGCCAGTAAGTAGTGTACATTGAATCTGTATTTTGATACGTCATTAAATTATAATTATGCTATATTAGGAGGACATTCATAAAGGATGCAGTCTGATCTAATTAAAATTTGTGCTTGGCAAAGATAAATCCCGACTAATTGCATCCAAAATAAAAGTTTATATAATGTGTGTGTGTGTACTGTGTATATTTATTATGTATATATAAAGACACGCACATACAGCATATATTTAGACAATATTTACATGTATATATGTATATTAATATAATTATGTAGTGCTGTCAAAGATTAATCTCGATTAATCACATCCAAATTAAAAGTTTCTGTTTAAATAATATACGTGTGTGTACTGTGTATATTCATTACGTGTAAATACACATGCATACACCGATATATTCTGAGAAAAAAATACATTTACATGTATATTTATATTCATATGATTTATTTTATATATAAATACATTTTGTATACAAACGTAACATTTTCCTTAAATATATAAAATGCATGTGTATGTATTTACATACACATAATATATATGCACAGTACACACACACATATATGGTGTAAACAAACTTTTTAAATCACAATTAATTGTTTGACAGAACTGATACATATATTTAATATATAAATAAACATAGCATTTTTCACACACATACATGTATTTATATATACATAATCATGATTAATCGTTGCCCTGCACTTCTTAAAATAACTGTAGTTATTATTATTATCTCCCATACAAAAAAAAAAACAGATATCATAAGATGATTTGTGAATTTGTTTTCCTACCATCAGTGTTATCATAATGGGAAGTCCGTATGTGATCTCATTTGTGGATTCAATCAAGATGACTGTCAGGCTGATGGTCATTCGGACCACGCCTCCTAGAAAGGCAGCTGCTCCAATCAAGGCAAAGGTCCCCGAATATATTTGCATGTGGAAGTTACTGCAATTAAAAACAACATAAATGTAGGCTAAGAAATTATGATGCATAAGACAGTAAATACGTGTGTCCTGTTCCAACAGATGCCCTTGGTACTTCTTAAGAGTAGGGCTGTCGCGGTTAAGAAATTTCCCCTGCTGTTATTATGGGTGGCTCAATAGCGCGATATGCGGTATTACCGCCGTTTATTTTTTTACATACCTAATTTATCCTGATTTTGCTGCATACAAAGCTCTATCGTTGAGTTACGTAGCATATATTGTTGTTTTTTTACCTGACAGAGAGACACGTTTTAAAATTTTTTGTTTATTGTTAAATGCCAAACAGCAACAAGAACATGCGTTTTCCAATAAAAATATTTTTTAAATAAATCAAAGAGTTCTAACATGTATTACACATGTATTTGTGCGCGCGACAGCAGCGGAAATCTAATCTGATTATCGCGCCACCACTGGTCCACCAGGACAGTGGATTCGTGTTGGTGTCGATGCACTCCTCAAGCAGATAGCGTGTGAGCCCTGAATATGAATGCCAGTCGTTTAATAACACGTTAAGCCTTATGATGGTTTTCTATGGGAGGAAAAGGCTTAACGTGTTATTAGACGCGTTGAATTCATATTCAGGGATCATCTGATTTTTTTGTAGATAGTATACTTTATTAATATTATTTTTAGTGAGTTTGGTCTGTTAATATCACTGTATTGGTACATTAAACCACGTTAAGCGTTTTTCACGTTAACCGTTAGAATATCCCGATGACCTCAAATTAGATGTATTGCCGTGTCACAGGAACCTTTTTGCAGCAAATTTTGCATATTGGCTCATTTATAGTCGCTGGCTCGCCCTTTTCATTGGGTTGAAAGCCAAAATGTTCCCAAACTGGCGACGTGACATTAGGTTTTGGGACGAGAGCGAGCGCCTCCCATCGTTTCAGTCGGCCTATTCAAAACAAACGAAGCACCATAAAGCTACAACGGCTCACGAGAAAATTACAGTCGTAACCTTGTTGTTTCATTAATTTATTTAACATTGAATGCACAGTGACAAATTGAAAAAACATGAAGGCCACAGCGTCATAAAAAAAAAAACACTGCGGTTGCCGCGGTTTCTGCGGTTGCTATCTTTCCTCTGCGGTTTGCTTGTCAATAGCGCGGTATTACAATATTGCGGTTATCGCGACAGCCCTACTTAAGAGATTGTAAACAAGAATCTTACATCTTGAGGACATTGGCCACTAGGCGCCCGAGTGAAGCTCCACAGAGAAGAGACGGGACGAACAGACCACTGGGGACCGACACACCGTATGTCCAACAGCTCAGAACAAAATACAGCACAAAGAACAGCGAGAGGGTGACGGGACTGAAGGTAGCTGTCGACAAAACCAGACAAAGGAGGGAGAAAGAGACAGAAAAAGATTAGAAAATAAAGAGGTGTAGTGATACGCACTTCTACAGAGAACAGCACCATAGACGCACAGGCATGTGGTTTAATCAAACTATTATTTTAACTGTAGAGCACTGCAGTTGATCTCATTTAATGCGTGTGTGTGTGTTTACCTGAATTTTTTATATTTTTCTTTTTAAGTTATTGTTGTTCAGAAGTTTGGGATCAGTGTGGTCTGTTATGTTCATCAAGAATGATTTCTGAAGGATCATGTGACACTGAAGACTGGAGGAATGATGCTGAAAATACAGCTTTGACTCATAGGAATGAATTACATTTTACATCAAAAGAAAAAAAAGCAAAATTAGATAAAATAAGAAAAATAGGAAAGTTATTTTAAATTCCAAAATTATTTCACAATATTAGGCTTTTATTAATCAAACGAATGCAGTCTTGATGAGAGAGAGACTTCTTGAGAGATTTCTTTAAAACATTCAAAATCTTACTGATCCCAAACTTTTGAACAGCAGTGTACATTTGAAGCTCAAAGAAAATCCACCGTTAAACTAAATAATGCATGCATGATGTTTCCAAACTCATGTGATTTCGATACTGACCACAGTTAATAACGCGATCATGGTTTTCAGAACAATCATGAGGCTCTAACACAGACTCAAGTTAGAAAAGGACAATTTCGTTTTTTGGGGTAAAGTTTAAGGCATAGAGCTATATTTTCTGAAATGTCTACGAAGAACCTAAGATGCAGCAGAAAAGGGGGCAGTAAACTCAACAAAAGCAGAATATGTGTGTGAATATATCATGTGTGAATCAACACAAACCGTTCTGGTGGAAGAGCTGGTGGATTGCCACCTCTTGAGGGTTGAAGAACAGGGTTGCCATGTCATTATAAGTGTTGTTGTAGCAGAAGAAGCGTCGTATGGTTGAGTTCACCTCCTCATTTACTGACCCCTACACAACAAACCATTACTGCACTGTCTGATGCACACTGCACACAAAAAGTACAATTTTCTCGCGATGGCAAGTTCTAATTTTATGAGAATAAGCTGCAGTGTGGACCAGGATGCATCTCTTGTATACCTATATAACAAACTATTTACATGCGTGTATTTCCTATATATATATATATATATATATAAACATACAGTACAGACCACAAGTTTGGAAACATTACTATTTTTAATGTTTTTGAAAGAAGTTTCTTCTGCTCATCAAGCCTGCATTTGTTTGATCAAAAATACAGAGAAAAAAAACGCAATATTGTGAAATATTATTACAACTTAAAATAATGTTTTTAAATTTATTATACTTTCAATTATCATTTATTTCTGTGATGCAAAGCTGAATTTTTAGGATCATTATCACATGATCCTTTAGAAATCATTCTAATATGATGATTCATTATCAAAGTTGGAAAGAGTTCTGCTGCTTAATTTTTTTTCAGAACATGTGATACTTTTTTCAGGATACTTTGATGAATAAAAAAAAAAAAAAAAAAAGAAGCTATGTTTTTTAAATATAAATATTTTGTAATAATATACACTACTGGTCGGTAATTTGGGGTCAGTAAAATTGTTTCTTTCTTTTTAAATAAAATCAATACTTTTATGCAGCAAGGATGTGTTAAATTGATAAAAAGTGATAGTAAAGAAAATATATTATTATATTTTTTTTTTTTTTTGAATAAATGCAGTTCTTTTTAACCTTTTATTCATCAAATATATTAGACAGCAGAACTGTTTCCAACACTCATAATAAATCAGAATATTAGAATGATTTCTAAATGATCATGTGATCGACCGGATGTTACATGTGACACTGACGCTGGAGTAATGATGCTGAAAATTCAGCTTTGCATCACAGGAATAAATTTTTTTTTTTAAAGTATATTCAAATAGAAAACTATTATTTTAAATTGTAATAATATTTCACAATATTACTGTTTTTTCTGTATTTTTGATCAAATAAATGCAGGCTTGATGAGCAGAAGAAACTTCTTTCAAAAACAATAAAAAATATTAATGTTTCCAAACTTTTGGTCTGTACTGTATATATCAACTTGCTACTGTTATTTCATCTCAGCAAGTTATATTTACTTATGATGATGTCTTCATCTGTACTTGATTCACTTAACATCTGTGAAACTTAACTCAGTATCATTGCTACCCAATGCCCAGTAACCCACCTTTAAATGACATCTAAAAGAAACTAACTATGATCGAATCAAGTGGTCTTTTCCTGTATAACTGAGCTGTTCTTGGCCTTATTGAGCTACGAAGAGAACCAGACTGTACTGATGTAGACTCACAAAGTCAAACTTCTGACTATCAGCACATTGAAAACATACATAGCAAAATAGGGAAACCGAGAAATATAGAGATAAAGGAAAGAAGTTAAACGCGAGGAAGGAAGCTGGTCTGAGACTGACCTGTGTTGACGTGTTGTTGCTGGAGGAGACTAAATCTCGACACTCCCCCAGAGTCACGGAGGCCAGGAAGATCAGGAGTGTGGTCACCATACACACCAGCAGACTCTCCAGCACCCTGCCAGTCACATAAACACAGCGTCAGACCCCTCATCAGAGCGGACCGGTTCTCCACAACAGAGATCTCTCTCAGGTACCTGATGAATCTTGCTTTGGGGTGAACGTTTCTCATGCGGTATTTCGCGAGGCGTTTGTTGATGCAGTTGAAGAGAGCGCCGAGCAAACCTCCCGCCACCCCCATCAACACAAAAAACGCCAAATCTACTGCCGTCCACAGATGACACGTCTTATCTCCGTCTACACACTGCAGAAAGCAAAGAAAAAGAAGAAGTTGAGATCACACCTGATTGACCCCCCCCTCAATAATTCCTGGATTTTATTATCAGGGTAATGTATCACATAACTTTATATTGCAGCTTTAACTATTTATTGTAAAAAAAGGTTGCATTATCTATAATAGAAAGCTACAATAATAATGAATAAACTGCATTTTCATATATTATATATATATATATATATATATATATATATATATATATACACACACACACACACACACACACACAGTATATACACACATATATAGATATATATATATATAAATAATTTTATACAATTTGATAGAGACTTTTATTTGAAAATAATGCCTTGATAGTGAATCATTGACAATAAGAGTAGAAAATATAGTATTAGTAAGTGTAGAAGAGAACTAATGCTAGCACTTTCTTTTCTAACTTTATTCTATTATTATTTTTATTTTTTTTATCCATGTATACGGTGTTAGACGAACTAGAACCTGTCAGCACTTGCATATTGTTGACCTTTCATTGGTTAAATTGCTTCTATTTTCCTAATTTGTAAGTGGCTTTGGATAAAAGCATCTCCTAAAAGTAAATGGTTACATGAAAAATGAAGGGGTCATGAAAGGAAATGATGTAAAAGAGGACATTACAGCATTATTTCCATATTATCACCTAATTTGCACACCGATGCAACGTGAACGCATATAATAAAGGGCTTTGATGTACTGTATTTCTGTAGTTTTTTTACCTTAAACTCTCCAAAGTTGAGCAGGCCAGGCAGCTGGAATGAGCCCCATTTACTGAAGTTGATCCCAGAACGAAAGAAGTTGAGTGTAAAAGTGGCAGACATGGAGCAGAACAACTATAAGACAGAAGAGAGACAGAGAGAGAATTATAAACTGAACTTTCTCAGCACATCCAGATTTTACTTGACCAACACCCTACATAATATATCCACATACCACTTTCCATGTGAGGGCCTGGTTCCAGAAGGACGACCCCTCCTCCAGACTGAAGAGGGTGCCCCCTATAGGTGCCCCGAAGGCAGCCGCGACTCCAGCCGCCGCACCCGCCGACACGAAATCCCTCTTGTCCCTGAACACAGATAACATGAGCCGTTATAGGAGCAATAGATCTGTGCCATATACAGGTCTTCCTCAAAAAATTAGCATATTGTGATAAAGTTCATTATTTTCCATAATGTAATGATAAAAATTAAACTTTCATATATTTTAGATTCAGTGCACACCAACTAAAATATTTCAGGTCTTTTATTGTTTTAATACTGACGATTTTGGCATACAGCTCATGAAAACCCAAAATGCCTGTCTCAAAAAATTAGCATATCATGAAAAGGTTCTCTAAACAAGCTATTAACCTAATCATCTGAATCAACTAATTAACTCTAAACACCTGCAAAAGATTCCTGAGGCTTTTAAAAACTCCCAGCCTGGTTCATTACTCAAAACCGCAATCATGGGTAAGACTGCCGACCTGACTGCTGTCCAGAAGGCCATCATTGACACCCTCAAGCAAGAGGGTAAGACACAGAAAGAAATTTCTGAACAAATAGGCTGTTCCCAGAGTGCTGTATCAAGGCACCTCAGTGGGAAGTCTGTGGGAAGGAAAAAGTGTGGCAAAAAACGCTGCACAACGAGAAGAGGTGACCGGACCCTGAGGAAGATTGTGGAGAAGGACCGATTCCAGACCTTTGGGGACCTGCGGAAGCAGTGGACTGAGTCTGGAGTAGAAACATCCAGAGCCACCGTGCACAGGCGTGTGCAGGAAATGGGCTACAGGTGCCGCATTCCCCAGGTCAAGCCACTTTTGAACCAGAAACAGCAGCAGAAGCGCCTGACCTGGGCTACAGAGAAGCAGCACTGGACTGTTGCTCAGTGGTCCAAAGTACTTTTTTCAGATGAAAGCAAATTTTGCATGTCATTCGGAAATCAAGGTGCCAGAGTCTGGAGGAAGACTGGGGAGAAGGAAATGCCAAAATGTCTGAAGTCCAGTGTCAAGTACCCACAGTCAGTGATGGTCTGGGGTGCCATGTCAGCTGCTGGTGTTGGTCCACTGTGTTTTATCAAGGGTAGGGTCAATGCAGCTAGTTATCAGGAGATTTTGGAGCACTTCATGCTTCCATCTGCTGAAAAGCTTTATGGAGATGAAGATTTCGTTTTTCAGCACGACCTGGCACCTGCTCACAGTGCCAAAACCACTGGTAAATGGTTTACTGACCATGGTATTACTGTGCTCAGTTGGCCTGCCAACTCTCCTGACCTGAACCCCATAGAGAATCTGTGGGATATTGTGAAGAGAAAGTTGAGAGACGCAAGACCCAACACTCTGGATGAGCTTAAGGCTGCTATCGAAGCATCCTGGGCCTCCATAACACCTCAGCAGTGCCACAGGCTGATTGCCTCCATGCCACGCCGCACTGAAGCAGTCATTTCTGCAAAAGGATTCCCGACCAAGTATTGAGTGCATAACTGAACATAATTATTTGAAGGTTGCCTTTCTTTGTATTAAAAACACTTTTCTTTTATTGGTCGGATGAAATATGCTAATTTTTTGAGACAGGCATTTTGGGTTTTCATGAGTTTTCATGAGCTGTATGCCAAAATCATCAGTATTAAAACAATAAAAGACCTGAAATATTTCAGTTGGTTCGCAATGAATCTAAAATATATGAAAGTTTAATTTTTATCATTACATTATGGAAAATAATGAACTTTATCACAATATGCTAATTTTTTGAGAAGGACCTGTATATGCCATGCACAAGGTGTTTAAGTCTCAACTCAAGGTTCAGGCTTATTTGTTCATTATTGATTTCATCAGACTTTCATAACATTAAATTATCAATCCCTATTTTTCTTGTTGAATACACCACATTACGAAAGTGAAATAGGTTTGATGGCCACTTGAAGCTTTACATGTATTCTGTGCAGTGTAATGAATGATTCAGTGCTTGTTGTGTTGTAGTGCTCACCTGTCACTGCGGAAATAGGGAAAGTGAAAGCGGATCTTCTTGAAGGTGATGCTCTGAAACTAACCAGAGAGACAAGCATGCATTCAAAATAATGCATGAATGAATCACCCAGTTACATCCGGTACACAAAATCATCAGAAATATTCTCATGCTCAATGATTTTGAATGGAAGAACGGTTAAAGATAAGTCAAAGCAGTGCTTAGTTTATTATATGGTTCAACATGAGCATGTGGAGGAGTACCTGAGGAAGTCCTGCTCCCACGATCGCTCCACTGTGAATCATGGGTCCCTCTTTACCCACAAACAATCCTGAAACACAAACAATACTGAATCAGCATGAGACGACTTCAAAAAGACACACCATTGTCATTTGGCTGCATGGCTCTGATCAACGTTACCGGAATAAGGTCAGTTTACACATTTTTTCCTTCAAGATCTGAATTGAAAAGCTGCAATCACCACCGATAGTCTCCTACAGCACAGAGCCAGATTTGATTTTAACCTTTGTCTGTGCAGATACAGACTGTTTTCCTCATCATTACCTGCAGCGACAGCGAACAGGACTCCGGTGACCTTACAGATGAAGGTCCGCAGCCGCACAATGCCGGGAATCTTTACTCCGTTCAGGTAACTTTTAATTTCTGGGATACCAGACCCAGCTGCAACAGGCTATGACACAGAAGAAACAGATTGTATACTACACACACAAACCAGTGTACAATTAATAATTTGGCTTTGTTTTTAAAGTATAACATGCATTTTTGATATTATGTTAAAGTATCTCAGACATATACTACCGGTCAAAAGTTAGGGATCAGTAAGACTTGTAATATTTTCTCTTATGCTCATCAAGGCTGCATTTATTTGATCAAAAAAAAACCAAAAAAAAAACGTAATCTTGCAAAATGTTATTACAATATAAAATAAAGGTTTCTATTGTAATATCCTTTAAAATTTAATTTATTTCTGTGATGCAAAGATACATTTCCATCAGCCATTACTCCAATAAAAAGTGTATCATGATACTTATCAAAAAATATTTCTGATATGCTTATTTATTCTGTGAATTATCAGTGTTGGTAACAGCTGTGCTGCCAATTATTTCTTTTGGAAACTGCAATACTTTTTTCAGGATTCTTTGATTAATAAAAAGTAAAAAAGAAAATAATTTATTCAAATATAAATCACAATATAAATCTTTGCTATCACTTCTTAACAATTTAACACATCAATGTGGAATAAAAGTTTTAGTTTCCTTAAAATAAAATAGAAAATTAAAATGTACTGACCCCAAACTTTGGAACGGTAGTGTATATTGTTAGAAAAAGATTTCTATTCTAACATAAATGCTCTTCTTTTTAACTTTTTATTCATCACAGAATCCTGAAAAAAAGAAAACTAATCTCAGGTTTCAAAAACAATATGAAGCAGCAGTTTCAACACTGAAATGATGATGATTTCTGAAGATCATGTGACACTGAAGACTGGAGGAATGATGCTGAAAATACAGCTGCACATCACAGGAATAAATTAATGTATATTAAAAAAGAAAAACATTAATTTACATCATAATAATTTTTCACAATATTACATGTTCCAGTATTTTTTATCAAATAAATGCAGCCTTGATGAGCAGAAGAAACTCCTGTAAAAAACATTAAAAATCATTCTGATTCCAAACTTTTGACCCGTTGTGTACATACAAACACACACACACAGTTAAAAGTGTGGCATTATTACGATTTCTTGATTTTTTTTCTTTTTTTCTTTACAATGTAAAAATAACTACTTTAATATATATTATAATGTAAATTATTCCTGTGATGTAAAGCTGTCACATGATCCTTCAGAAATCATTCTAATATGCTGCTCAATAAACATTTTAAATTATTCAAATTGAATATTACTGTATTTGCATTCAATATAGGCTGCATTGGTGTGGATAAGAGATTATAAAAAAAAATAAAAAAAGATAATTTACTATTCTTGAAAATATTAGCCTGAGAAGTTCTTACCTCAATGAGCACCAGAACGCTGGAGATGAACACGAACATCATATTGAGAGCCAGCAGCTCCAGTAAAGAGAGAGCCAGACAGCCGTTCTCACTGCATTCCTCCACAGCTGAAACACACGTCAGGGACTCCACTCACCAAATAGTGCAAAATTACACAAACCAGAACACAACGCAGCACTGAGCAGAAAGGATACATTGTCCAACCAAGCTCAACTTCAGCTGAGTGAAGAGCCGCAAGAAGAAATCAACAAACAGGCCAGTCTGAAAAGAAAAAAATGATTTGTGCATAATAATTAGACCACAGGAATTATAGGGAGGTGAAACTCAAACAAATGACCAGTAATTTACCTAAAAAAAAATATCTCGATTTTCTATAATGATATTTATATAATTTAATATAATTATTTAATTAATTATTTTTGGGTGGGTGAAATGTTTGAATTGTAAATATATTTAAAACTAAACTTAAATATATCTTTAATATAGATTTACCATAGCATTTGTATGTACTAAATGTAAACGCTAAATAATATCAAAAGAATACCAATGTTAATATTGCGGACACAAAATGTTTCCAACAGAAAGCCAGGCACTTTGAATTGATATAAGTGACTTCAAACCGATCGATTTATTGCAACCTTTTAAGATCTTGCATCTGAAAACAAAGACATTTGTTCGTGTTTTCTCATATTGTTCTTTTATTGTATCCCAGTGACGTTTCAGCCAAATCAAGTAGTGAGATCTATATTTTTCTATAAATCTTATTATCCAATGGAGTATAAATGTATAGAATTAAATAATATTTTAACAGTACAACAATTTGGTTTTAGAGCACATAGGTCCACAACAATGGCAGTTAGTTATTAATTTAGTTGAAGATATTACACAAGCAATAAATAAAAAAAAAAACAGTACACAGTTGGATTTTTTTTTTAGATTTACAGAAAGCCTTCAACACAATAGATCACAATATCTTATTACATAAATTGCAATAGTGTGGTTTAAAGGGGATAGCACATTCTTGGGATGAAAATTACTTAACAGATAGGCTTCAGTATGTACACATAAATGGTGAAGATTCTAAATTGCAGAGAATAAGTTGTGGAGTTCCGCAAGGCTCTGTGTTGGGACCTAAGTTATTTTTGCTCTATATTAATGACATTTGTAAGGTGTCTGATGTACTCAATTATGTATTGTTTGCTGCCAACACCAATGTTTATTACTCAGGTCAAAGTCTGGAAGAGTTGGTTATGGTAGTGGAGAGAGAACTGTATAAACGAAAGAGCTGGTTTGACTCAAATAAATTAACTTTGAATTTATCTAAAACAAAATTCATGGTATTTAATAAATTGATAGAAAATTATATTAAAATTAAAATTGACAGTATTATGTTAGAAAGAGTTAATTACATTAAGTTTTTAGGAGTGATTACAGATCATAAAATGGCATGGACATTGGACAGAGATGACATAACTGAATCCAATGATGAACTGCCTTTAACTATCATTTTTGCATTATTGACACTGTTTTCCTAATGAATGTTGTTCAGTTGCTTTGACGCAATGTATTTTGTTTAAAGCGCTATATAAATAAAGGTGACATTGACATTGACATACCATATACAAAATGTTCAAAAGAAAATATCAAAAAACATTTTTTATAAAATTGCAATATATTTTGAACAAAAGTGCATTATATATATATATATATATATATATATATATATATATATATATATATATATATATATATTTTACAGTTCTCTCATCACTCCATATTTAACATATGGAATAGAAATCTGGGGAAATACATATAAATCTAGAACTACCCCAGTTTTTCTACTACAAAAAAAGGTCATCAGAATAATTACACATTCTCCATATAATACCCCAACGAATCCTTCGTTACCCAGTTGAAAACATTAAAATTCTATGACTTGGGAGATTTGTATACTGCTAAACTTGTGTATAAGGCAAGACAACATACCTTCCCTCAGTTCTTGCAAGCTATGTTCAGCTTGAGAGACAGTAATTACGACCTTAGAGGGACATATATGTTTTAATATACCATATTGTAGAACCAATTTAGAAGAAACTGCCCATCAAATAAAGGTGTTCAGCTTTGGAATAGCTTCCCTGATGAGTTAAAAAAGGGTAGTTCATTAACACAGTTTAAAATACTTTTTAAAGGATTGGTAATGAAAAGATATACTGAATAGTGATGATAATGTTAATGTTAGTAGTAGTGATGTTAATAATAATATTAATACATGTTCTTCTAAATAACACATTGAGAATATCGTATATTGTCATATTAAATTAATGTAAATTAGTGTTGCTTGTGTGGAGTTAAGGGTAGGCATAATAAGCTTTAGCTTCAGCCTACACCTTTTTGGTCAAGAGTATAAATATCTTTTTTTGTTTTTGATTTTGTAATTATTTTATTTTGTATGGTTATGCATATGTACAATTGTATGTATGTACCTTTAAGTCTCATGCTTTCCTGTGCAGAATGATGCAAATGGAATTTTGCTTGTTGACCATAAAATAAATAAATATAATAAAAATAAAATAAATAAATATAATAAACCACCCCAAAACTTACCAGTCCTGTTGATACTCCAATTGCAAAAACCAAAATCCATTTTATCGCTTCATACTTTCTGGCTCTCTGTAAGAGAAATGAGATAATACTCTAGGTAAACAGGGACATGTAATCATATGAATATAATAAATGAAGACATTACACATTTACCTTATTATCCAACCCCTCCAAAACCTCCAGGAATGGCTCATTAATGCACCGGTCATAATCCAAACTCTGAAATGCATGAATAAAACATGCAGCATTCATATTTATTAAACATATCCGTTAGAGACAAACAAACGTTTTGCTTTTATTGGAAGCATAATCTGTTGTGTCCATTATTCACTAACCTCATAGTCTTTTCTCGGCAATATTTCATCCTCGTCTTCTCTGGTTTCACCAAGTATGGTCTAACAAGCAAAAGGCAGCAATGAAATCAGGTTAACATGTTCAGAAAAAAAAGTGAAACCCTAATCTAATGGTTTCCAAGACTGGGACCTCAGTCCTCAAAATGAACAGAGGTTCTGGATCGACTCTAAACAATGGATTGACTGTTTCTGAGCACATTTCTGACATTTCACTTTATTATACCTAGAATAATGACTGATGCAAAAGATTTGTCTGCAATATTAGCATTTGTACAGCCATATTTTACATACAGCAATATGTTACAGCCATACAGAACACATCAACAGTATTAAATCAGGTTGATTATCATATCAAGGAATACAGACAGTGTCTCTCATAACCTGGTGAGCTGTAGACAATGATTTAGTGATATGACGCCCTAATGATATGTTGTCTTGCTTCATGTCGTCTAGATAGGGAGCACACTAGATAGAGCACACGTTTTCACTTTCATGTTCACTGATAATGCAAATGAATTCTGTAGCTTGTTGAGTTTTACTGCTCTCAGCAGACTTGGTTTGATTGCTAAACTCATTGCTAATGTACACTTGATTCACATCAGGCAGTTTACAGTCAATTTGGGAGGAGAACAGCAGAAGAAGCATAGTTTACAGCATCAGATTAAACTAATGTTTCATTCAACAAGGCATTTTGCGTTAGGAAACAGATCAGACGAATAAAATAGTTTATACCAGCTCCTCTGGTGTTCTTGTTTCGCCTTCATTGCAGCAGCACTGACAACACAAACAGCCTCCACAGCACGCCATCATCTTCAGCAACACGCCTGATCACATGACCATCACACAGGCCAGCTGAGGCATTCAAGCGCGCACCAGCTGCGCAGCTTTAACGCAGGCGCAAAATGATGTCTGTATCAGAGCAAACAAAGCACATACCAAGGGAATATTTCTGTCGTCTTTGTATGCAACCGAAAACCAAATCTGTGATATGTATACTAGTGATATAGGTAATTTCCGCCACACACACAAACACACACACACACATAATATAACTGCTTTATTAAATCAACAAAACATAAAATGTCTAAACTCTGAGATACTATGAGATCAAGAAATGCGATGAAACGTTAGTCAGAGGTATAAAAGGTCAAAAAAAAAGGACAAAAGGTCAAAATTATGACATAATATGACATTGATATGCCAATTATCTAATATATATATATCGTGATTATGACTTTATCTAATTGTTTCTACATTTTGTCATAATTTCGATTTTTGCGTCATAACTATATGACTTATTTTATGAGTGGATATCTCATTTTGACGTTTTATGTCATAATTTCGACTCTTTTATTATGTTTTTACAAGGCGTCATTGTGGGGGATGGGGGTGTGTATGTGTTGGGGGTGCTTGGAGTCTCCAGATATGTCTATTACAAATATATCGTGTGAGATTAAATTAAAGGCTTCAAAAGAAAGACAACAGTTTGGATAAATAGATTGACTTTTCTTTTCTTTTCTTTTCTTTTCTTTTCTTTTCTTTTCTTTTCTTTTCTTTTCTTTTCTTTTCTTTATAGGTGTACGTGCGCGAATTAGCGAGTGTAGCTCATTAATTATTAATGACTACATATGTTGTGTTTAAATCACCCACGATGGGAGACGCTGCATCCAATGGGAAGGTCCTTTGGTCTATAGGAGGCGTGGCCCGCATCAAGAAGGCGTGGTCTTTCTCCCTCTTTATTGTCGTCCATGCTGGCTGGCAGCGGCTGCTGTGCACACACTGATCAGCAGACCTCGGGTACACCTCCTCCCTGGGACTGCACTCTCCTCTCATAGTTCCTGGAGGATTGGGAAAAGGGTAAAGGTAATGCAGCATTTTTATACTATTACAGGGTCGGCGTGACTGTCTCGGACTCGGTTAGGCTAATTAAAGGGACCGGTGCAGTCACGCGGAACCGCTTGTCCCGAGCTATGAACAATATAAATAGATGCACAAATCAAATCGAGTTATCATGTCATATAGATTTGTTATATTGCTTGCATTGATTGTCTGTTTGAAAATAGAGTATTTACAAGCAACATTCTTTTGATTAAACGTGTCTACCTTATATGTGAAGTAAGGCACGTTATAAACTCATCATTCAGTAAATATGATAGTCGTGATAATAAAAATCATTATTTTATTCAAAGAGCGCGTTTTAGGGTACACTAAGGCACTTTACAACATTTTCAATGCTAAATGTTATTTAAATGTATTTATCATCTAATGTCTCCAATCACATAATTTACTGAAATAATGTAACATGATTTTACACAATTTATATATTCAAATAACATGTGCACAGTATGAGAACATGCTGTTCTGGATAATGTATCCCACAATTCAGTGGGACTGACATTTCTACTGAGTCATTACATCTGCACCTATTAAGTGATCAGACTGCTGACATCTTTACGTCTTTTCTCCTCCTCATCCCATCGCTGCCATTGTGGAGAGTATCATGATGGATGTGCATAAGAAACTAATGACAGAACAATTTTTTGGGGGGTGAATTAACCTTTTAATGTCATTTGTTTGCAATACAAAAAAAAAAAAAAAAAGCTTCCCCTAGTTTCCTATACAGATTAGTCTGGTGACATTAAAAAAGTCAATCTAGCTTCATGTGTTCATATTGCCTAATGTATTGTGGGGTGATTTTTAACCCTGGGCAGAGGAAACATGGTGAACCAAAGAGTGGACATCGGTTGGCAGTCCTCTAAGAGCGACTCCAGCGGGGTCAGTAACAGCGGAGAGAGCTCCAAAGAGAGCTCAAGGTGCTCAACCCCTGTACTGGACGCCGACCGTCTGCGGGACAAGATGAAGCGCCGGATTGAGTCTGGGGACTGCTGGTTCTCCCTGGAGTTCTTCCCACCTCGCACAGCGCCTGGAGCCGTCAATCTTATCTCTAGGTAGGAAAGCAAAAATTGCTGTATTGTTTTTGTAATTTGGTGAATCTCACATTAACCATATCTGGGTCATATTTCATATTATGCTGTATTTATATATATATATATACATATACAGTACAGACCAAAAGTTTGGACACACCTTCTCATTCAAAGAGTTTTCTTTATTCTCATGACTATGAAAATTGTAGATTCACACTGAAGGCATCAAAACTATAAATTAACACATGTGGAATTATATATGGAATTATATACATAACAAAAAAGTGTGAAAAAAAACTATGAAAATATGTCATATTGTAGGTTCTTCAAAGTAGCCACCTTTTGCTTTGATTACTGCTTTGCACACTCTTGGCATTCTCTTGATGAGCTTCAAGAGGTAGTCACCTGAAATGGTCTTCCAACAGTCTTGAAGGAGTTCCCCGAGAGATGCTTAGCACTTGTTGGCCTTTTTGTCTTCTGTCTGCAGTCCAGCTCACCCCTAAACCATCTGGATTGGGTTCAGGTCCGGTGACTGTGGAGGCCAGGTCATCTGGCGCAGCACCCCATCACTCTCCTTCATGGTCAAATAGCCCTTGATGCCTTCAGTTTGACTCTACAATTTTCATAGTCATGAAAATAAAGAAAACTCTTTGAATGAGAAGGTGTGTCCAAACTTTTGGTCTGTACTCTATATATATATATATATATATATATATATATATATATATATATATATATATATATATATATATATATATATATATATACCTTGCTAAAACTTTAATAACAAGCATCAATGCTAAAATGCAAAAAAAGATTGTGTCATGATTATAAAACATGGACAGTTGGAGCACCAAGATCAAGATTAACATCAGACAAATCACTGACTTCAATAGGGCCATTTTAGAGAGTTTGAAACTGATCCTCCAACATTTCTAAATAATCTGGCAGATGTTCTGGAGACTATTTAAAGGCAGAGTAGGTGATTTGATTCAAAAGCATTTTTGTTATGTTGGTTCACATCCCAATAGCGATCACTAAGTTAATTGGTCTTAATGTATTAATAGGTATTTATTTAATCTGTGGAAGGTGTAGGAGCATAAAATGTTTGTCCAATCATATCACTTGGTCTGAGGATTATGATAGGCTGTCCTGCCTGCCTGTCACTGTATGTATTTTGCTGCAAAAAATTTGCTGCAAAAAGGTTCCTGTGACGCGGCAATACATCTAATTTGAGGTCATCGGGATATTCTAACGGTTAACGTGAAAAACGCTTAACGTGGTTTAATGTACCAATACAGTGATATTAACAGACCAAACTCACTAAACCTCATACTAATAAAGTATACTATCTATAAAAAATCAGATGATCCCTGAATATGAATTCAATGCGTTTAATAACACGTTAAGCCTTTTCCTCTCATAGAAAACCATCATAAGGCTTAACGTGTTATTAAACGACTTCCATTCATAATCAGGGATCATCTGTTTTTTTTTTTTTTTTTTGTACATCGTATACTACTTTATTAGTATAATGTTTAGTGAGTTTGGTTTTTTAAAATCACTGTCTTAGCACATTAAGCGCTTTCTTATAACGGTTTTTTTATGGGAGGAAAAGGCTTAACGTGTTATTAAACGAGTTGCATTCATATTCAGGGATCATCTGATTTTTTATAGATAGTATACTTTATTAGTATGATTTTTAGTGAGTTTGGTCTGTTAATATTACTGTCTTAGTACATTAAGCCATGTTAAGCGTTTTAGAGTGTCCCCTGTCATCCAGCGCAGCTGCCCCCTCAAGCATCAGGTCGCGGAGCAGTTAGGAGTAGCTGAAGACTTTGCGAAATCTGTCAAATACAGCCGTGAAAGTAACAGGCATACCTGCTGAAGTCACGGACAACCTCCGCGTCAGTGCCCATACCCAAGAGAGCGTGAGCAGACAACGAGCTCACACACGCTATCTGCTTGAGGAGGCATCGACTCCAGCGCGAATCCACTGTCCTGGTGGGCCACTGCCGCGATAATCCGTCTAGATTTCCGCTGCTGTCCAGAGTCGCGCGCAAATACGTGTAATACATGTTAGAACTCTTTGATTTCTTCAAAAAATGTTATTGGAAAATGCATGTTCTTGTTGCTGTTTGGAATTTAACAATAAACAAAAATGTTTTAAAACGTGTCTCTCTGTCAGGATAAATTAGGTATGTTAAAAAAAACAAAAAAACAAACTGCGGTAATACCGCATATCGCGCTATTGAGCCACCCATAATAACCGCAGGGGAAATTTCTTAACCTCGACAGCCCTAATGTCGGAGGTTAGTCTCTGGTCGTCCGGTATGTGGTCATGTGTTTTGGAGGAGGCGTGGCTTTGGAGAGTGATTTGCAGGGAGGCTGGGATCTTATGCTTTTTAAAGCTAGCTTGTTATTGCTAGCCTCTCCAAATCGCCTACCATACATTTAAAAGTTGTATGGCAAGGCAAGGCAAGTTTATTTATATAGCACATTTCGTACACAATGGTAATTCAAAGTGCTTTACATAAAAGAAAGTAAAATAATAATGAAGAACAAGAATAAAACAAGCAATTTTAAAACTTTTAAAATTATAAAAGAATTGACTTATTTAAAATGAATTTAAAACCGTTAGAAAATGATTTTACATAAAATAAAATAAAAAAAAAACAGTGAAAATATAGTGCAATCAGTTCGGACATTGCACAGTGCTCATTCAATAAATGCACAGCTAAACAGATGAGTTTTAAGTCTAGATTTAAATGTGACTAGTGTTTTAGCACATCTGATCTCTTCTGGATTCCAACTGCGGGCGGCATAGTAACTAAAGGCGGACTCCCCTTGTTTTGTGTGAACCCTTGGTATTTCTAACTGACTCGATCCTAGTCATCTGAGTGCTCTGTTAGGTTTATATTCAGTGAGCATATCTGAAATATATTTCGGTCCTAGGTCATTTAGGGACTTATATACGAGTAAAAGTACTTTAAAAGGTAAATCCTAAATGTAACTGGAAGCCATTGTAAGGACCTGAGGACTGGTGTGATATGCTCAGATTTTCTGGTTCTAGTCAGAATCCTGGCAGCAGCGTTCTGGATGAGCTGCAGCTGTCTAATGGTCTTTTTGGGAAGGCCGGTGAGGAGCCCATTACAATAGTCCACCCTGCTGGTGATGAAGGAATGAACTAGTTTCTCCAAGTCTTGACTTGAAACAAAACGTCTAATTCTTGCAATGTTTTTTAAATGATAGTATGCTGATTTAGTTACTGCTTTGACATGACTACTGAAACTAAGGTCTGTCTCCAGAATCACACCAAGATTCCTGACTTGATTTTTAGTTGTTTGACCCCTAGAGTCAAGGTATGCATTCACCCTGAACACTTCATCTTTGTTTCCAAATGCAATGACTTCAGTTTTTTCCTTGTTTAACTGAAGAAAGTTCTGGCACATCCAACTATTTATTTCATCAATGCATTGGCAGAGGGAGTCAATGGGGCTGTAGTCATTTGGAGATAAGGCTAGGTAAATCTGGGTATCATCAGTATAGCTGTAATAGGCAATTTGGTTCTTTCTCATTATTTGACATATACAGGCTAAACAAGAGCGGTGCAAGAATTGACCCTTGTGGGACTCCGCATGTCATGGACGTCCACTTAGACTTATGCTCTCCTATACTCACATAATAGCCTTTCCCTTCTAAGTATGACCTGAACCATTTGAGTACCATCCCAGAAAGCCCGACCCAGTTTTCCAGTCTCTATAGTAGTATGTTATGATCGACAGTGTCAAACGCAGCACTGAGATCTAGCAATACCAGCACCGATATTTTGCCAGTCACAATTTAAGCGAATATCATTTATTATCTTAATGAGTGCTGTCTCTGTGCTGTGATGTGGTCGAAAACCAGATTGAAAATTGTCCAGGTATCCATTTGAGTTTAAGTATTTGTTCAGCTGATTAAAAACTACATTTTCTATAATTTTGCCTATAAAAGGAAGATTAGATATTGGTCTATAATTTCTCAAAATGGTGTTATCAAGATTGCTCTTTTTCAGGAGGGGCTTAACAACTGCAGTTTTTAAGGAGTTTGGAAATGTCCCAGAAAGAAGTGAGGCGTTCACCACTTCTAAAAGATCTGCTTCTAAGCAGTTAAGCACACTTTTGAAAAAAGATGTGGGAAGTGGGTCAAGATAGCAGGTTGACTATTTTAGGTGCTGCACCTGCAAAATGTCTTCCAGAATTTTGCTATCAATTGCTTCAAAAATAGACATAGTATCTTTTTGATATTGTGGCCTAATCTGTCTGACCTCTGCATTTCTTGAGGATGTGCCAATCGCCTTCCTGATATTGATGATCTTCTCAGAAAAGAAGGATGCAAACTCATTGCATTTGCTGTCTGAGAGCATTTCACTGGGAATCTGACTTGGCGGGGGGGGCTTGTCAGTCTCTCAACAGTGGCAAAAAGAGTACGAGTGTTATTTAAGTTACTGTTTATAAGCTTTGAGAAGAAATTCTGTCTAGCTGTGGCTAGTTTCACATTAAAAGCATGAAAGCTGTCTTTATAGATGCTATAGTGAATTTAAAGTTTTGTCTTCCGCCACATCCGCTCTGCTTTTCTGCATTGTCTTTTCATAGTCTGAACTGCTGTTGATCTTCTCCAAACTGATTTCTGTCTGTTTATTTTCTTACTGACTATTATTGGAGCAATATCATCAATAAAATTCTTAACTTTTGAGTTGAGGGAATCGAGGAGAATATCAACAGAGTCTGCAGAAATGCTTTGTGTTAAAGATATAGCCTCCATAAATAGTACACTTGTGTTCTCGTTAATGCATTTCCTTCTGACAGAGACCGATCTAGATTCAGTTGTAGCAGACATCAAAATATCAAAGAAAATACAGAAGTGATCAGATGTCCTTAATGTGCTATGTCTTTAATAACAATGGATGAAATGTTTAGACCCCTACTGATGATTTAAGTCTAGAGTGTGTCCACCTTTGTGGGTGGGTCCATGCACATGCTGAGTCAAGTCAAAAGTGTTTAGAACCGTTATCATTTCTTTTGTAGTTTTGTTTTCTTCATTATCTATGTAAATATTAAAATCCCCTGCAATAGCAAAACAGTCAAACTCTGAGGAAATCATTGATAACATTTCTGTGACCTCTTCAACAAAGGCTGGAGAGTATTTTGGAGGCCTGTAAATGATAATAAACAGAATGCGTGGAGCACCTTTCAGCACAATCCCTAGATATTCAAAAGACAAGTACTGACCAAATGACACTTGCTTGCATTGATAGACATCTTTAAATGGAGCAGCTACACCCCCACCTCTCCTAACAGTCCTGCAGACACTCATGTAAGTGAAGTTAGGAGGGGCTGCTTCATTAAGGACTGTTGCATTGAAGCTGTCTTCAAGCTATATTTCGTTTAGAAACATAAAATCCATATTGTTTGTGGTTATAAAGTCATTGATTAGAAATGATTTATTTTTTAGTGAGCGAATGTTTAAAGATGCTAACTTGATGGCTGTGCTTTGTGTCTTTACATCAAATTTAGTTTGATGCATAATAGGCCGCAGATTAGATGAGTTTGCCCTTCGGCTTGAGATGGCCTTAGACTTTCTATTACGTAATAAAACTGAAATAGAGAAAGTATGAATAGTATGAATCTATTCCAAGAAGGTTTGAAGCTGAATTAAAGGCAAATGAAAGCACAGTGCATCGGGAAATTATCCATAGTGCTTCACTTTTTCCACATTCTGTCATTTATAGCCTTATTCCAAAATGGATTAAATTCATTATTTTCCTCAAAATTCCCTAAAAAAAAACCCTAAATGACAACGTGAAAGTTTGTTTGAAATCTTTGAAAATTTATTACAAATAAAAAAAACGCAAAAAACAATTTTATTCAAAGTCTTCACAGCCTTTGCCATGATACCCAAAATTGAGCCCAGGTGCATCCTGTGAATCCCAGGTGCATCCTGTTTCTACAACTTGATTGGAGTTCACCTGTGGTAAATTCAGTTGATTGGAAATGATTTGGAATGGCACACACCTGTCTACAGGTGCATCTCAGTAAATTAGAATGTCATGGAAAAGTTATTTTATTTCAGTTATTCAACTCAAATTGTGAAACTTGTGTATTAAATTCAATGCACACAGACTAAAGCAGTTTAAGTCTTTGGTTCTTTTAATTGTGATGATTTTGGCTCACATTAAAAAACCCACCAATTCACTATCTCAACAAATTAGAACACTTCATAAGACCAATAAAAACAAAAAAAAACATTTTTATTGAATTGTTGGCCTTCTAGAAAGTATGTTGATTTACTGTACATGTACTCAATACTTTGTAATGGCTCCTTTTGCTTTAATTACTGCCTCAATTCGGCATGGCACGGAGGTGATCAGTTTGTGGCACTGCTGAGGTGGTATGGAAGCCCAGGTTTCTTTGACAGTGGCCTTCAGCTCATCTGCAATTTTTGGTCTCTTGTTTCTCAATTTCCTATTGACAATACCCCATAGAGAATCTTGAGGTCTGGTGAGTTTGCTGGCCAGTCAAGCACACCAACACCAAGGTCATTTAACCAACTTTTGGTGCTTTTGGCAGTGTGGGCCGGTGCCAAATCCTGCTGGAAAATGAAATCGGCATCTTCCAAAAGCTGGTCAGCAGAAGGAAGCATGAAGTGCTCCAAAATTCCAAAGAGGACTTTGGACCACTGGGCAAAAGTCCAGTTCTTCTTCTCCTTAGCCCAGGTAAGACACATCTGACATTGTCTGTGGTTCAGCAAATTCCTTGACACATCTGTGTGTGGTGGCTCTTGATACCTTGACCCCAGCCTCAGTCCATTCCTTGTGAAGTTCACTCAAATTCTTGAATCGATTTTGCTTGACAATCCTCATAATGCCGGTGCGGTTCTCTCGGTTGGTTGTGCATCTTTTTCTTCGACACTTTCTCCTTCCACTCAACTTTCTGTTAACATGCTTGGATACAGCACTCTGTGAACAGCCAGCTTCTTTGGCATGTTTGTGGCTTACCCTCCTTGTGAAGGGTGTCAGTGATTGTCTTCTGGACAGCTGTCAGATCAGTAGTCATCCCCATTAATGTGTAGCCTAGTGAACCAAACTGAGAGACCATTTTGAAGGCTCAGGAAACCTTTGCAGGTGTTTTAAGTTGATTAGCTGATTGGCATGACACCATATTCTAATTTGTGGGTTTTTCTTAAATGTGAGCCAAAATCCTCACAATTAAAAGAACCAAAGACTTAAAATACTGCAGTCTTTGTGTACAGGTCAACGGCTGTGTTGACCTTGGACCTCAGAAAACACAGTGGACCAACACCAGCAGATGACATGGCACCCCAAACCATCACTGACTGTGGAAACTTTACACTGGACCTCAAGCAACGTGGATTGTGTGCCTCTCCTCTCTTCCTCCCGACTCTGGGACACTGATTTACTTTCATCAGAGAACATAACCTTGGACCACTCAGCAGCAGTCCAGTCCTTTTTGTCTTTAGATGCTTCTGACGCTGTCTGTTGTTCAAGAGTGGCTTGACACAAGGAAAGCGACAGCTGAAACCCATGTCGTGCATGCGTCTGTGTGAAGTGGTTCTTGAAGCACTGACTCCAGCTGCAGTCCACTCTTTGTGAATCTACCCCACATTTGTAAATGGGTTTTGTCCCAATCCTCTCCAGGGTGCGGTTATCCCTATTGCTTGTACACTTTTTTTTTTTCTTTTTCTACCACATCTTTTCCTTCCCTTCGCCTCTCTATTAATGTGCTTGGACACAGAGCTCTGTGAACAGCCAGCCTCTTTTGCAATTACCTTTTGTGTCTTGTCCTCCTTGTGCAAGGTGTCAATGGTCATCTTTTGGACAACTGTCAAGTCAGCAGTCTTCCCCATGATTGTGTAGCCTACAGAACTAGACTGAGAGAGCATTTAAAGAACTTTGCAGATGTTTTGAGTTAATTAGCTGATTAGAGTGTGGCACCATGTGTCTTCAATATTGAACCTTTTCACAATATTCTAATTTTCTGAGATACTGAATTTGGGATTTCCCTTAGTTTTCAGTTATAATCATAAAAATTAAAAGAAATAACATTTGAAATATATCAGTCTGTGTGTAATGAATGAATCTAATATACAAGTTTCACTTTTTGTTTTCACCTGTATATTAATTTTGCCTCGTGACACATTTAAAAATTAGGTAAATTCTCATTACTACTGTGCGAAAACGAATGGCATTTGTTTTTTGAATGAATGGTCTTTTTTTTCTTTGTGTGTTAGATTTGACCGGATGGGTTCTGGAGGTCCTCTCTTCATTGACGTCACTTGGCATCCGGCTGGAGATCCGGGCTCAGATAAAGAAACGTCTTCCATGATAATAGCAAGCACAGCGGTTAATTACTGCGGCCTGGAGAGCGTCCTGCATTTGACATGCTGCAATCAGACAAAGGAGAAAATAACAGCCCATTTAAATAAAGCCAAGCGGCTTGGCCTCAAGAATATCATGGCCTTGAGAGGAGGTATGGACAGTGACTGATCTGAAACCTGTTACTTTGGTCCAAACCACACATTTTCCAACAACAATTAAGCTCTATTTCAAACCCTTGTACGGCAGCATCCTAATAGTCAGGGTTCCCTTATAAATGACTGACATTTGAACTATTGATACTTTTTGATACTAAATAAAATTATATAAAAATAATCAGCATTTCTTAAGTCCATCCGCCATCATCATTCATAATGAGTGAATCGAATTGTCCTTTTTTCTGCAGATCCTATTGGGGAAGATTGGGTGGAGGAAGATGGAGGTTTTAACTATGCTACAGATCTGGTCAAACACATTCGCTGTGAATTCGATGACTACTTTGATATCTGTGTTGCAGGTGAGCATTAGAAAGACAAGCAATTAATGGTGTTTGCCAAATTGCTATTGCCTGGTGGATGATAAAGCTGGCAACAACTAAAAACCCATATACTTACATTGAAGTAGAATCTGTTTGTTCGTGGTAATCTTTGCATGCAAATCTTAAATTCACCAGTTCAAACCCATCACACCTGTAATAATAGGTTACCCCATGGGCCACCCAGAGGCAGAGAGCTACGAAGATGACCTCAGGCACCTGAAGGAGAAGGTTGATGCTGGTGCACACTTCATCGTCACCCAGCTCTTCTTCAGGGCAGAAACCTTCCTCAAATTTGTCAAAGACTGCCGAGCCATTGGCATCACCTGCCCCATTCTCCCAGGAATCTTCCCTATTCAGGTACATGAACACAAACCGTCTCTGACTAATCACAGCACCTCAGCGATGTGGACATCATCCAATTATTTTATCAAACAAACACTGGTCATATGTTGTCATGTCATTGCAGAAGACCAATTAGGGTCCACTCTTAATGCACCTTATCAAACAACATAATAAATTGTCTAGGAATTTATGCAATGGTGTGATTTAATGTATTTCTTGCACTACATTGAAGTACAAATAAAGGTCATACAGAGTAGTGTTATTGGAAGAGACTACTGGTTATATATAAGCCAGCACCGTAGTTTTTTATTTATTTATTGTTTAGGCCATTTTTATTGCAGATAGGTTTCTTGAAGCATCTTGGAGATGTTGCCACAGTTCTTCTGGATTGAGTCTGTCTCAGTTTGTTCTGTTTCTTCATGTCATTCCAGACAGACTGATGATGATCAGATCTCTGTGTGGAGCACTGGCTGCTGTCAGACAAAAATCTCAATGGATTATTACAATTAATGGCTAAATGAATGTTTGGAAATGTAAACCGATATTATCTACTGACACACTACAAAAAATATAGAAATAACTGCTTAAAACCATGTTTTACCTGGTGAAAATACTATTGTTTTAATCGTTTTGGCCACCACTTTTACTAAAAACATTTAAGAAAATATTATGGATGAAGTTAAGATGTCTGTGAATTCCTCTTTGATTTCAGTGTACTGTACAAAATTTCATATTGATCCTCTCTCTTTTTTTTTTTTTATCCTTCAAAGTTTGAATCTCCGTTGTTTGCACAGGGGTATCACTCACTCTGTCAGCTGGTCAAACTCTCCAAACTGGAAGTGCCGGAGGAGATCATGCAGGTGATTGAGCCCATTAAGGATAATGATGCCGCCATTCGCAACTACGGCATCCACCAGGCGGTGGAGATGTGTAAGGTTCTTCTGGCCAGCGGAGAGGTCCCGGGCCTGCACTTTTACACACTCAACAGAGAGGTGGCCACCATGGAAGTGCTCAGACAGCTGGGCTTATGGGCAGAGGATCCCCGGTGAGTGACTTCATTTGGAGAAAGCAATAAACTGCTCCTTTTTTTTCTTCTAACAGGAAATACATGCACTACTTATTGATTCACATTTGTAGATAAATCGGCACATGCCCACATAAAAAATGGATTGTAGTTTAATGCCCTTGATTAATAAAGAGATACCCTGAGAGACTGTGCATTACATTGATTTTACCATGGCATGACATAAAAGCATGTCATGGGGCCTGTAACTGGGGCTTCAAGTTCTGTATTGCTTTTATTTAATAGAGTCCTATGATTTCTGTGTCGGAATCCAGATGTCAAAATGGAATAACATGGATTTTGGCAAATTTTGGGCGAATAATTAAAAATATCTCAATATGGACAAATGTCTGTGAATAATAAATCACAAAAAGACTGCTATTTAAACATTAATATTTATAGGGCCATACAAATATAATTTAAGTTAAACTGATTTTTTTTTAATTACAAAAAATGTATTTACCTTTTTTTTTTTTTTTTAAAGGAAAACCATATTTATAAGACACTAATATTCCAAAAAAAAAATAAAAAATCTCTTTCTCTTTGTGGAATTGTAATCACAATATTATTTCTTTTTTTTTTTTTTGGTCAAGTAATGTAGTTCATTTATCTAATTGTAGATTATATTGTGCACATCTAGACTGTAAGTTTAGGTGTAATAACACCAGTTTATGTGAAATCACAACTTGAGTGTGCAGATATTGGTTATTTTGCAACATTTTGAGTTATGAGGCTTTCATTATCCTGACTCGGTGATCTGTATTACAGTAATGTAATGCTATATATTTGTTTGTCTTTTATTATTTAAAATGCTCACATTACAGTAATAGGAAATTGGAGGAAATGTGCTTAATTGTGCTTAAAACTGTCTCACACACACACACATACATACAAACGGTATGCTGACAGTGCTGTCACACAACTTTTTTTTTATTATATGTGTGTACTGTGTATATTTATGTATATATAAATACCGTGATCTAAACATGTACGATTATCTGACCTTGTACATTTGCTTATCTACAGTATTGAAAGAAAATAACAGTCACAGAATCTCACCTGCACCTAGGCAACAACATCAGAGACAGAGGCTGTAATCTCTAATCTCTATCCCACGTCAAAATAGGAGTTAAAATTGGCACTAGAATGGGAATACTTTTTATATAGAAAAGACAAATGCTTATTTGTCCTCGAAGGTAGACAGTTTGCAAAAACTGTGGTCGGAAAGCGGCTGCAAAACGAGGAAACGCATCGAACGTGTTTACCTATTCAGAACATCATCATCCCGTGCAGATACAGCTATGTCCCATTTATAATTTAAGGTTAAAGCATTATGATTTCTGTGATGCGGAGTGAAGCACAGAATCCAGTCATGACAATGAATTTATAAAAACAAAAAAACAAAGCTGTAAAATAATGACAAAAGCAATGCTATATAAATATATAGGCTAATCTGTTTGTTTTGCATGTCTCCCTGTGAAAGAGCGCCGTTGTGTCGTGTACTACATACACAAGTATGCACCAGCGTGGCAGTGGCAGGTTTAACAGAGCCTGCTGTCTCACTATCTGAGGACGTGGACACAAACACTGAGAGCCTCACTGAGAGCACAATTAATAATCATTTCATCATTTTATTTGAGAAAACCACTGTCAAAAACAAATACATTGACACTCAAAGTTCTCCAATACAACCCGTCCACATAAAAGTCTGCTTTTTAAGAAATTGACAGAAATTACAATTGTACTATAATGCCTACTTCTAAAATAATAATTTAAATTAACATTAATGAATATATTTTCTCCCTCATTTTAATTTAGTAAATCTGTTGCGCAGCCCTTTGCCAAAACGTAAAAGAATAAAGGTTTTAAAACATCAATTAAATTGTTAAATTTGTATGCATTTTCATTACCACAATTTTTAATAGTATATTTGTATTAAATCATATAAGTACAGAATCCAGAAAAATTAAGTCCAACCAGAATTTATGAATTTGTATGAATTATTAATGATAAATATAAGTTATTAAACTAATAAATAATCAATGATATAATTTTCTTGTTTGTGATTTAATGAAATTTGAATAAACACATGCTTTCAAACATTTGTTCAACCAAAAAAAAAACTGTTTTGATTGTTTAATACCATATACCGTGAAACTGTATAACCGTGGTATTTTGTGACTATTATCATACTGTGAAAATCTCATACCGTTACAACCCTAGTGTGTGTGTGTGTGTGTGTATGTATGTATGTATGTATATAGATATAGATATACTAGGGCCACCCTCAATTAAGGATTTTTCTGGTCGACTAGTAGTCGTTCATTTTAAGCATTAGTCGACTAATTGCACGTTTATTAATATTAGTTAAAACATAATATTATATAATAGCCTAATTAGCTAAGCACTCGCATAAAGCTTGCCACAGCGCATCGGCAGAAGTAGCCTAATGATTATGAATGTGTCAAGGAAAAACAATAAGTAGACAGCATTAACCTTTGATAAACTAGTGCTTTCTTTGTTCTCGGTTTAAGAAATGAAGTCGGAGACACTGACTCGTCTCTGCTGTAGTGGTGCACCTGTATTCATGTTTCATATGGATTACATAATCTAAGAATATTTGTTTTCCACTTGAGTTGTTCTTTTGAAAGTAGATATTTCAATCTCTCTATTTATATTTTTAATGTCTGTAAGGCAAAGATAAACACTGGAGTTGACAGAGACGGCAGAAAGCACATCCTGTTTGCTTTCATTATTTTACAAAAGCACGTTTTGTTGTTATTGTGAGTGCACACAAATAAACGTAGAGTCTTTACAGATTTGAAAGCTATATTACTCTTATCTGAATGACCAAAAATGACGGAGTATCCTACTTTAAGAGCAATTATTTTCTTCAGATTTTTGGGGTAAATTATGGCCTGTAATTGCTTTTGACAGGCTTCATGAGAGTCACCTCTTTGCATTAATCTTGTTACCTTTAGGCGACCTCTGCCCTGGGCCGTCAGCGCTCATCCGAAGCGTAAGGTAGAAGACGTCAGGCCAATCTTCTGGGCTTCCCGACCCAAAAGCTACATCTACAGAACACAAGACTGGGATGACTTTCCCAATGGAAGATGGTACATACATTGAAATGGTTCTTTCCTGACCTTTTGTGTGCGTGGTGTAGAGGCCAGAAAATTTCATTTACGTGTCTGCCATCTTATCAGGGGTAACTCTTCGTCACCAGCCTTTGGTGAGCTGACAGACTACTACCTGTTCTACCTGAAGAGTAAATCTCCGAAAGAGGCCCTCCTGCAGATGTGGGGTGAGGAACTAATGAGCGAGGAGAGTGTTTATGAAGTCTTCACCAACTATATCACCAGCAAAACCAACCTCAATGGACACAAGGTAGAGTCGTACAGCCAGTATAAGACTTCTGCTAAGCTGTGGTAGGTGTATTTATGTAGGCACAATTGATTCATGTGAAGGAAAATCAATTACTACACGGATATAGAGCACAATGTGACCCAAACCCAAGTCAAGAGGAGGAAGAAGTAATAAAGGGGGTTTGTTTGGAACAACACTGTTGTCAAGTAATGTCACAATTGTGTTCATTAATGTTGAATTTAACTGATGTGCAGAGGTCTGTTTATCAGCAAACGCGACTCATTATTCTTAATTTACAGACAGAACTATCTGTTCTTATAATTTTGGTTTTACAAAGTTTTTTGTTGTTCTTATGTTACATAACATTTGGTTTGTTCAGTCTCCTAATAAAATAAAATAATCAAATGAGAATTTTAATTTGTAACATTTAAAGATAAACATTTTGTGATTATTTATTCACCCTTAAGTTGTTTTTTCTTTCCTCTGTTAAACACAAGAGAAGATATTTTGAAGAATGTTGGAATTAAACAGTTGCTGGTAGCCATTGACTTCCACAGTATGGGGGGAGAAAAAATCAAAGAGTCAAAGAGGACCAGAAACATTTTGGTTACAAAACATTCTTCAAAATCTTGTTTTGTGCTCAATAGAGGAAAGTAACTCATATAGGCTTAGAACAACTTGAGAGTGAGTAAATAATTTCAAAATGTTTCATTTTGGAATAACTGTCCCTTTTAATACGAAAAAATAAAAAAAAACATTTCCACATGGTTATGCAATATATGAACCACTTTTTTTCTTTTTTTTTAAAATCATACTGCCCCATTCATGTCAACATTCTGTTTGTGTCACTACTCCAGTTTGCATGTATGATTGCGATCCTTCTGCCTTGCGTAGGTCATGTGTCTGCCGTGGAACGATGATCCTCTGGCTCCGGAGACCAACCTGCTGAAGGATGAGTTGGAGAAGGTGAACCGCAGAGGGGTTCTGACCATTAACTCTCAACCCAACATTAACGGCAAACCCTCATCTGACTCCATTGTGGGCTGGGGCCCTGCGGGGGGATACATCTTTCAAAAGGTCAGCACAAACATATTTAACAGCGCTGTAAGACTAGATTACTTGAAAATGGAAATTCAGTTATCTTTCATGTCATGCAATGTAAATTAAGATGTTTGCAAGAATGAGCAAACTGCTTTTTCCATACAATGAAAGGGGAAAGGAGACTGGATTGTTGAGCTCAAAAATGTATGTAGAAAAAAGGTAACCTGTATGACGTTGTATTACAAGTCTTTTGATTAGTAGTCGGCCGATATATCGGCCTTGAAAAATGATATTTGCCATTTTTCAAACTATATATATATATATATATATATATATATATATATATATATATATATATATATATATATATATATATACATAAAGAAAAAATCTTCTTAAAAATGTATTAAAATTAGTAAAATTGCATCGGCTTTATAACAGCCATCAGCCACCCTGCTCTCGGAAGATATCGGCATCAGCTGTAAAACAAACAAACAAAAAAACCTTCTCGACCACTACTTCGGATTGAAATGGTGAAAATCATTTTCCACTGTAAAATTCAAAGCATTAAAATCTCGTGCTTTGCGTTTAATTCTATACAAAAACATAAACATGTTTCATTGTGATCATTCTTTCTTGGTTATTATTGTTAACTAAAAACAAAACATATTAACTATAAAATAATGGTCTTGTTACTTGCAATAAAATAAATTGTAATAAGGATAAAATAATGTATTAATTCAGATAGTATGTTTAAGTTATAAAATAGCTAAAAATGTGTGTGGGGTTATAAAACTAAAACTACAAAAACTGGTAAAAAAAAAAAATATATATCAAAATATCAATAAATGCTATAATGGTATATTGACAATACTAAAAGAAGCTGTTTCTCACTGATCAAACATGCAACGTACCAGGATTGAATGTGCATTCTTTTAATTCGATTCCTCACAGAAAGCTACAGGTATCATGTGACTTCAGTCGACTTTGAATGGAGCAGAGAAATCATATGGACTTATTTTATTTCTCTTGTTCTTTTTGGACCGCAAATATAATAATCTTTTGTGTTCCAGTCATACAGGTTTGGAACGACATGACGGTGACTAAATTATGAAATAATTTTGTGGTTTTGGTTAACTACAACTAAAACTGTGAAAAAAAATATTAATTGAAATAAACTTCAAGTGAAAATTTAAAAGAAAAAATGGCTAGTTGCCAAGGAAACATTTTTAATTTTCTTTAGTACTAAAATAAAAATAAATTGAAACTAAAATTGAAAAACTATTTTACAAATTTAATATAAAAAACAAACTATAATAGTATATCAATGATCCTGAAAACTGCTATTATGATGCTGTCAGTAAATTATAATAAATTCAGTAAATTTCGTGGGAACTGTGCACTTGGTCATTTGTTGGTTTATATTGGGGTTTATTATCTTTTAGGTTCATTTGGAATTGGCTCACTTTTGGAAATTATTCCTTCGAAATCTTTCTTTTTGCCTTTTGAAATCAACAGGCTTACCTGGAATTTTTCACATCCAGTGAAAATGTTACTGCACTTCTGCAAGTGCTGAAGAAATATGAACCTCGCGTGAACTACCATATAGTCAACGTTCAGGTAAACACCAGTTTAAGAGCAAGATTGCATCACTTAATCTGCAGTTTTTATATTGACATTATGAAATAATTTCTTTTTAGGGCAGGAATACTACAAATGCACATGATATGCAGCCCAACGCTGTGACATGGGGCATATTCCCCGGTAGAGAGATCATTCAGCCCACCGTCGTGGATCCTGTCAGCTTTATGTACTGGAAGGTGATGCTTTTTCCCCTTAGTAACCACCTTGAACACCATAGCAACCTCTAAGCAATGCAAACTTATGTTTAACACACGTGGAGCTTGCACATCCACGTGTGACACTTTCAAAGTCCTTATTGACCCACATTTGTACTCTGTCCCACTGGCACTCTTACATTCACTATTATTGTCTCAGTACATGGGTTTCCATCCAAAGTTGGGAATTTAACTTTTGCGCAAAATTGGAATATTGCATAAAACAATACAATGTTTATTTATATAGCACATTTAAAACAACCGAAGTCGACCAAAGTGCCGCACAGAGAATGCAAAACAAACAAGTCAACAAGGTAATAAACAATAAAACACATTGTGAAATGGATAAGGTTCACTGAAATAAAGGATCATTGCACAGCAAGTCAAAAAATATTAAATACCAAGGAGAAGAAATAAGTTTTAAGAGTGGACTGAAAAACTCAGAGTGGAGAAAGTTCTGATATGTATTGGGAGACTATTCCACAACTTGGGGCCAACAACAGAAAAGGCACGATCACCTCTTGTTTTTGAGACGTGCCCTGGGAATTTGCAGTAAACCAGAATCAGCAGATCTGAGTGCTCTTGCCTGAGTGAATGGATGTAACAAAACAGATAGGTACTGTGGAGCCTGATTACGGAGAGATTTATAGACTAACAGTACAATTTTATTTTACTAAATTCTATATTTGACTGACAGTCAATGCAATGAAATCAAAACTGGTGTGATAGACTCATGTTTGCGCTTCCCATAAAGAAGCCGAGCCGCTGCATTCTGAACCAACTGTAGATGAGAAACACATGACTGAGGAGCACCGATATACAATGAGTTGCAGTAATCCAATTGTTATGTTACAAAAGCAAGCATAACCATTTCAGACTTCTTTAGAGACAAAAAAGGGTTCACCTTTGTCAGAAGACAAAAAGACCAATTTTAGTTCGCCGAGACAAGCCCATTTGTTATCGCGTTTTAAATTAATGTAGATTTGTGTGTCGTCAGCATACAGATGAAAAGAGACCCCAAACTTTTAAAAAATAGATCCTAAAGGAAGCATATAAAGAGAAAACCGTACCGGACCAAGAATTGAGCCCTGAGGGACACCAGACTTTAAATATATCTCGGATGAGAATTGGTTTCCAATACTAACAACATGCCTCCTATTGGTGAGATTTGAACGAAACCATTGCAACAGCGTGCCCTGAAGGCCAACACATGTTTCAAGACGTGATAAGTGTATTATGATCAACTAAAATCAAAGGCAGAACTGAGGTCTAACAGATCCAAAGCCATAGACTGCCCAGAGTCAGTCATTAGCATAGTATCATTCAAAACTCTTAAAAGAACTGACTACGTACTGTGACAGGATTTAAAAACAGATTTACATTTTTCAGAGATTGAATTGATAGTCAAATAATATTGCAGTTGATTTTAGAACCACTTTCTTAAAATTTTGGAAAGAAAAGTTTGAAATAGGACAAGAGTTAACCAGTAATGTGGGATCCAAACATTTTTTTTTTAAGATGAGGCCGCACCGTGGCTAGTGCCAGTATAGAGGCATTTGTTAATAACCGACAACAGGTCAGGGCCAACAGTCTCAATAATCTGTCCAAGGAAACGTGAAGGAATTATATTTAGTTATTTTTGATTCAAAACAACTGAACAGATCTACCAGCTACAGTTGCTCCACCTTCTCAGCAACGAGCCAAAGTAGCTCTTCTGATTGGCTGAAATTCTGTTATCTCTAAACAGTCCCGCCCACTACCTCTACAGATGCACAAATCACTTTTGAACCAAATATCTCGGTGCAAAAGGGAGAGCGCAAAACTTTCGCGAAATGCAAAAAACAGTGTTTGAGATTCATCGCAGCAGATTCAAGCAGCTGTAGTTATGTACTTTGTGTTTGTGTTAGAAAAATATACAAGACATTTCTGAGAAAATATTCTACAAGTGTGCAACTCTCATTTGATGAATTCATGTACTGATTTGCGGATGTTCAACATTTCTCCACGACTTCACATTTCTTGATGCGTGTGTGTAAATGCGTTTTGCACCACATTCACTGCAGCAATTGTTTCAAAAATGTGAGCGTACGAGTTTCTTAATTTGTGATTTTTGTAGAATAGGATTTGTGCACCTGCAATGAAGAATTTGAGAAGGTGTAACTGTTGTTGTGTTTGTAGGAGAGAAAAAAAAGTCTACAGGTTTGCAACTCTTAAAACATTTCTCTCTGTGACTTCAAATTTACTGATACACATGTGTGGCTTTTCTCTACAACTACAAATCGCACTGTCACAGGTGTTCAGTTGTTTTGAATCAAAAATAACTTCATAGAATTACATCCTGGGGACACGTAGTAGGTTTCAGAGTAGACATAATCTCAATCAGAGTATTCAAGTTTACAGGCTCAAAGACAGACCAGGTGGAAGGGGTGATTGGAATATTTGGCAATTTGTATGCCGACAGACGTATCAAATATGTTATTTGGGAAATCTTAATGTTTTGCAAAGTCCTCACAAAGAGACAGATGTCTCAGGAAACCGATTAACAGTTAGAAGAACAGATTCAGCTGTGAAAATGGGAAATTTGGCTTATGGCTATTTCTTAAAATTAACTCAAAGATAACTACACTTTGCAGACTAGGGGGGAGTCGTGGCCTAATGGTTAGAGAGTCGGACTCCCAATCGAAAGGTTGTGAGTTCGAGTCCCGGGCCGGCAGGAATTGTGGGTGGGGGGAGTGCATGTACAGTTCTCTCTCCACCTTCAATACCACGACTTAGGTGCCCTTGAGCAAGGCATCGAACCCCCAACTGCTCCCCGGGCACCGCAGCATAAATGGCTGCCCACTGCTCCGGGTGTGTGTTCACAGTGTGTGTGTGTGTTCACTGCTCTGTGTGTGTGCACTTCGGATGGGTTAAATGCAGAGCACAAATTCTGAGTATGGGTCACCATACTTTGCTGAATGTCACGTCACTTTTCACTCACTTAGCAGCTCGTTGATAGGCAGAAAGACAGTCACTTAAAATTTCATGAGACTTGTAGTTAGTCTTTTTTCCATTTATGTTGGCTTTCTACAGGTCTGTCTGAGAGAACGAGTGAAATCATTTTGCCATGGTATTGAATTGTTTTTTCACCTTTCGTGAACAAGCAGTTTCAATCCAATGAGTCAAAGAGAACAAAACCGTCAATCCCTGATATAAATCACTACGAAAAGTAGGCGAAGCTACTGAATATAATAATTTTTCATATATAATAAATTACTTGTGCTTTCTGAGGTGGATGACGCTGTTTGGGAATGCAGTTGTGTAAGACATTACTGGGAGGCAATTATACAGAAATACTTTGCCAGACTTTTCTCTGCATTTCCGAATGACTATAACATTTCAGATGCAGTGGAATGATATCGGTCCGCTGGTTAGTCATGATTTGCCATCCCATAGCGCAAAGTCACTTGGCTATTTTCATGCGCTTGGAGGAATTTATTCGCAAAATGCATTTTCATCTCCCATTCTTCGCATCAACCATAAAAGTCAAAAACCACCTCAAGCTAGCGTAAAAACTTTTTTTTGCGAATTAGGGGATTTTTATCTGAAATTTGGTGTTTCCATCACTCGTTTCTCATGCGATACTTCAAAATGCGCGTTAAAATAGGGTGATGGAAACATAGCTAGTGATGGTAAAAGATGAACTAGACTCCAGACATAGCTCAGTTCTGTCTGTTCCCACAGGATGAGGCTTTTGCACTGTGGATTGAACAGTGGGCGAAGTTGTACGAGGATGAGTCACCCTCACGAATGATCATTCAATACATCCACGACAACTACTTCCTCGTCAACCTGGTGGACAACGACTTCCCGCTTGACAGCTGCCTGTGGCAGGTGATCGAAGACATGTTCACGCTCCTGGACTCCCCTCAAGAAACTCAGGAGGAGGGAAGTGAATCTTAGCATCACCAAACTCACAAAGTTTGCTTGCGCTGCTATTGAGATGTCTGGACACACGCACATATGGAGTACTTTACTGTAACGACAGTGTTTTAGTCAGTTTCAGAGCTTAATTCGACATTACTCCCAATGCATAGGGAAAAAATCATGACAAATGTAGCACAACAGAAGATGATTCAAGTTGATCTTTAAAGGGTCTTTTGTTTGCAGTTTTGGCTGCCTTTTTCTTATATTTTTATCCTAAGTTTTTAACTATTTATAGACTTTATTTTGGATATGGCATATGTTCAATATATGATTGTCAAAGCAAGGAACTCATGTACAGTAAGCAGGTCAAACGTGTGGACACAAATACAGTATATGGTTACTGTACAAACAAGCCATATTTTCCTCAAAAAACAAAAAAGTAACAATTTTGTTTAAAGGGATAGCTCACCCAGAAATTAAAATTGTAATTATTCCAACCCATATGACTTATATTTATCTTTAGAACACAAATGAAGACATATTTGTGATGTTCTCTCATTTTTGTCAATCCATTGAAATTCAATGCAACCAAAAATAAAAAGCTTCCAAAAGTACATAAAGACATTGTCACAAAAAGTTGCAATGCAATTAATCTGCAGTATGTTGAACCGATATAATTTCTGCATTTTTTTAATGTAATTTACATTGATGTACGCACATAAACAAGTAGGTAAACAGAAGCTCAAACATGCATGATTTAATTTCTCGATTCATTTAAGATTTTTTGTACAATGTCTTTGTGCTTTTTGAAGTTTGAAAGTTTTGCATGCATTGACATTCAACTGATAAACAAGAATGCACAAAATGCAACGTTTTATGGATTTGAAACAACATGAGGCGAGTTAATGCTGCTGATTCATTTTGAACTGTCCCTTTAATGATTTTGAAACATCCCCCGTTTCTGACAGTTAAGAACATTTTCACTCTAAATTCTCATTGCCTTAATGCATCTCAATGTTTTACGTTTGATGATTATTACTGTGTGTTATTACTGCAAAATAAATACAACATAATTTAATTTTTTTTTATGTTACAGTAATGCAAATTGGGAGTGAAAGGTTTTATATATACTGAATATAATGAAAAAAAATCATCCTAAACCCAGAGATCTTTTGTGAGATGTCATCTTAATGTTGTCTACAGTCACATGTGAATTGATACTATAGGAGTAATTGGTTTGTAAAAAGTAATGATTTGTGAAAGTGGTGGCAAAGTGGTGAATTTTTTTTTTTTTTTTTTTAAATGCAGTCTGACCATTTTTGTTCTACTGGCAATAGAAAGCTGAATAAACATGTGCTCATCCCCCTGTGCTAACATGTCCACATTCTACATCATTATTTGTTTGCTTGTGACTCACATAATATTTATATTTGGAGTATACCTAAATCTCAAAGTCCATGCCTCTGTTGGATGTGCTGCGGTTGATAATGGTGAAGGATTGGTGTGCTGCCATCAGCAGATGTTACGTTAAACCTGAAGGTCTGAAGTTACTTCAACAGCTGCACACATGAAACATCACACTTGTTGGAAGGAAGCCAATGCTATGGACTTGACCTCGTTTTTGCTTGAACAGGCATGTGCTTAAGCATGGATATTAAACATGTTCATATATATGGGAGTTTTATTATTTTTTTCTCTTTAGCATCACATGTTGGTGTGGTTTGCTTTTTTAAAAAGGAGTATTTTTTTTTCTCTATATATACACGTGTAAGAATCCATTATATACAGTATCTGGATGTTTTTGAACTCTACTTTCAAGCATTTTTCAGTTTTAAACTAGTTTATTTAGCTGTTACTTTCATATTCTGCAAAAAATATTTTTAATAAAATGTGCTCTTTAAACTTCAGAGCATTTTGGAATTAACAAACAAGGATAAGTAATTAGTCATGAATAATTACAATCGTTGAAAGCCTTGGATTACACGATTTCCAGGCGTGTAAATCCTATGGAAAGTAAATGGACAAATAAAAATGAATCTATAGCAAATACTTTATTTTAAGGTGTCATTGTTAAGTACTGAGTTATATTAATTAATAACAATTACTTACTATGGGGTTAGGGTTAACTGTTTGTAAGTATGCATAATTTACTGTTATTACTCTAGTAAGTACATGTAGCATGTACTTACAAAGCCGTATCTAAAGCCCTAACATTCTTACTGTCCTCAATTAAAGTTTGGATGCATGTCTCTAATTCTGAAATCTTCTCTGTCAGCCTAACTATTTCCCTGCATTTATCACATGTGAATCCCTCATCTACGACAGAGATAGATAAACTGTACATGTGGCAAGAGGTGCAAATAACAATAGCAGGAGAAGCCATTACTCACCGTGCTTGATGAAGTTTTCTTACCACAGTTGTTTGATGAACTTGTGAAAAACTGGAGCGAGAGAGAGAAGAGGAGAAAAGAAAACCTCATATAGGTATGGAAAACTTCAGGGTGAGTAAATGATGATACCAGTTTCATTTTTGGGTGAACTATCCCTTTAAGGAGAGGTGTGCTGTCAAGTCACCTTTATTTATATAGCGCTTTAAACAAAATACATTGCGTCAAAGCAACTGAACAACATTCATTAGGAAAACTGTGTCAATAATGCAAAATGACAGTAAAAGGCAGTTCATCATTGAATTCAGTGATGTCATCTCTGTTCAGTTTAAATAGTGTCTGTGCATTTATTTGCAATCAAAGTCAACGATATCGCTGTAGATGAAGTGACCCCAACTAAGCAATCCAGAGGCGACAGCGGCAAGGAACCGAAACTCCATCGGTGACAGAATGGAGAAAAAAAACCTTGGGAGAAACCAGGCTCAGTTGGGGGGCCAGTTCTCCTCTGACCAGATGAAACCAGCAGTTCAATTCCAGACTGCAGCAAAGTCAGATTGTGCAGAAGAATCATCTGTTTCCTGTGGTCTTGTCCTGGTGGTCCTCTGAGACAAGGTCTTTACAGGGGATCTGTATCTGGGGCTCTAGTTGTCCTGGTCTCCGCTGTCTTTCAGGGATGTAGAGGTCCTTTCTGCTGTGACATTTTCCACACTATGGACTTGGCTGACTATAAAACGGGTGAAAAAAACCCCCACCACACCTCATACTACTACACCTTAGTTCACAGTGCTGTTTAGCTCTAGATAAAAGTCCATGTCTGAAACATATTGATCAATACAATAAAACTGCTAAAGGGAGATGTTGCAATTCAACCACAATGGGCTAGGTGCACAAGATGGCGCCGGTGAGCTCAGTGATGCGAGTGTATGCATACTTACTTCTGGTCTTGTGACGCTCGCATTTACTATAAGGGAAACTTTCTTCTTTTAAAGTCAAAGTCAAAGTCACCTTTATTTATATAGCGCTTTAAACAAAATACATTGCGTCAAAGCAACTGAACAACATTCATTAGGAAAACAGTGTCAATAATGAAAAAATGATAGTTAAAGGCAGTTCATCATTGGATTCAGTTATGTCATCTCTGTTCAATTAAATAGTGTCTGTGCATTTATTTGCAATCAAGTCAACGATATCGCTGTAGATGAAGTGTCCCCAACTAAGCAAGCCAGAGGCGACAGCGGCAAGGAACCGAAACTCCATCGGTGACAGAATGGAGAAAAAAACCTTGGGAGAAACCAGGCTCAGTTGGGGGGCCAGTTCTCCTCTGACCAGACGAAACCAGTAGTTCAATTCCAGGCTGCAGCAAAGTCAGATTGTGCAGAAGAATCATCTGTTTCCTGTGGTCTTGTCCTGGTGCTCCTTTGAGACAAGGTCTTTACAGGGGATCTGTATCTGGGGCTCTAGTTGTCCTGGTCTCCGCTGTCTTTCAGGGATGTAGAGGTCCTTTCTAGGTGCTGATCCAGCATCTGGTCTGGATACGTACTGGATCCGGGTGACTGCAGTGACCCTCTGATCTGGACACAGACTGGATCTGGTGGCCCCGGTGACCTCGGAACAAAAGAGAAACAGACAAATATTAGAGTAGATGCCATTCTTCTAATGATGTAGCAAGTACATAGGGTGTTATGGGAAGTGTTTCCGGTTCCGGTTCACCTAATTAATGCAGCCTAAAAATCCTTTAACGGATTTGGATAATAAAAGCATATTAGTATGTTATGTGTATGCCAGGTTAAAGAGATGGGTCTTTAATCTAGATTTAAACTCCAAGAGTGTGTCTGCCTCCCGAACAATGTTAGGTAGGTTATTCCAGAGTTTAGGCGCCAAATAGGAAAAGGATCTGCCGCCCGCAGTTGATTTTGATATTCTAGGTATTATCAAATTGCCTGAGTTTTGAGAACGTAGCGGACGTAGAGGATTATAATGTAAAAGGAGCTCATTCAAATACTGAGGTGCTAAACCATTCAGGGCTTTATAGGTAATAAGCAATATTTTAAAATCTATACGATGCTTGATAGGGAGCCAGTGCAGTGTTGACAGGACCGGGCTAATATGGTCATACTTCCTGGTTCTAGTAAGAACTCTTGCTGCTGCATTTTGGACTAGCTGTAGTTTGTTTACTAAGCGTGCAGAACAACCACCCAATAAAGCATTACAATAATCTAACCTTGAGGTCATAAAAGCATGGATTAACATTTCTGCATTTGACATTGAGAGCATAGGCCTTAATTTAGATATATTTTTGAGATGGAAAAATGCAGTTTTACAAATGCTAGAAACGTGGCTTTCTAAGGAAAGATTGCGATCAAATAGCACACCTAGGTTCCTAACTGATGACGAAGAATTGACAGAGCAACCATCAAGTCTTAGACAGTGTTCTAGGTTATTACAAGCTGAGTTTTTAGGTCCTATAATTAACACCTCTGTTTTTTCAGAATTTAGCAGTAAGAAATTACTTGTCATCCAGTTTTTTATATCGACTAAGCAATCCATTAGTTTTTCAAATTGGTGTGTTTCACCGGGCTGCGAAGAAATATAGAGTTGAGTATCATCAGCATAACATTGAAAGCTAACACCATGTTTCCTGATGATATCTCCCAAGGGTAACATATAGAGCGTGAAGAGTAGCGGCCCTAGTACTGAGCCTTGAGGTACTCCATACTGCACTTGTGATCGATAGGATACATCTTCATTCACTGCTACGAACTGATGGCGGTCATATAAGTACGATTTAAACCATGCTAATGCACTTCCACTGATGCCAACAAAGTGTTCAAGTCTATGCAAAAGAATTTTGTGGTCAATTGTGTCGAACGCAGCACTAAGATCCAATAAAACTAATAGAGAGATACACCCACGATCAGATGATAAGAGCAGATCATTTGTAACTCTAAGGAGAGCAGTCTCAGTACTATGATACGGTCTAAATCCTGACTGGAAATCCTCACATATACCATTTTTCTCTAAGAAGGAATATAATTGTGAGGATACCACCTTTTCTAGTATCTTGGACAGAAAAGGGAGATTCGAGATTGGTCTATAATTAACTAGTTCTTTGGGGTCAAGTTGTGGTTTTTTGATGAGAGGCTTAACAGCCAGTTTGAAGGTTTTGGGAACATATCCTAATGACAATGAGGAATTAATAATAGTCAGAAGAGGATCTATGACTTCTGGAAGCACCTCTATTAGGAGCTTAGATGGTATAGGGTCTAACATACATGTTGTTGGTTTAGATGATTTAACAAGTTTATACAATTCTTCCTCTCCTATAGTAGAGAATGAGTGGAACTGTTCCTCAGGGGGTCTATAGTGCACTGTGTGATATGATACTGTATCTGACAGCTGAATGGTTGCAATTTTATCTCTAATAGTATCGATTTTAGAAGTAAAGTAGTTCATAAAGTCATTACTGCTGTGATGTTGGGAAATGTCAACACTTGTTGAGGCTTTATTTTTCGTTAATTTAGCCACTGTATTGAATAAATACCTGGGGTTATGTTTTTTTTCTTCTAAAAGAGAAGAAAAGTAATCGGATCTAGCAGTTTTTAATGCTTTTCTGTAGGATATGTTACTTTCCCGCCAAGCAATACGAAACACCTCTAGTTTTGTTTTCCTCCAGCTGCGCTCCATTTTTCGGGCTGCTCTCTTTAGGGTGCGAGTATGCTCATTATACCATGGTGTCAAACTGTTTTCCTTAACCTTCCTTAAGCGTAAAGGAGCAACTGTATTTAAAGTGCTAGAAAAGAGAGAGTCCATAGTTTCTGTTACATCATCAAGTTCTGAGGTTTTGGATATGCTAAGGAATTTGGATACATCAGGAAGATAACTTAAAAAGCAGTCTTTTGTGTTAGAAGTGATGGTTCTTCCATACTTGTAACAAGAAGTAGGATTTACAATTTTGGCTATATGAAGTTTGCACAGAACTAAATAATGATCTGAGATATCATCACTTGGCTGAATAATTTCAACACCATCAACATCAATTCCATGTGACAGTATTAAATCTAGAGTATGATTTCGACAATGAGTAGGTCCTGAAACGTGTTGTCTAACACCAATAGAGTTCAGAATGTCTATAAATGCTGATCCCAATGCATCGTTTTCATTATCAACATGGATATTAAAATCACCAACTATTAAAACTTTATCTGCAGCCAGAACTAACTCGGATGTAAAATCACCAAACTCTTTAATAAAGTCTGTATGGTGCCCTGGTGGCCTGTATACAGTAGCCAGTACAAACATAGAGGATTTATCATTAACATTTGTTTCTCTGGATAATGTTATATGAAGCACCATTACTTCAAACGAGTTATACTTGAAGCCTGCTCTCTGAGAGATCCTGAAAACGTTGTTATAAATTGAAGCAACACCTCCACCTTTGCCTTTTAGACGCGGCTCATGTTTATAACAGTAATCTTGGGGGGTGGACTCATTTAAAATAATGTAATCATCAGGTTTTAGCCAGGTTTCTGTCAAACAGAGTACATCTATATTATGATCAGTGATCATATTATTTACAAAAAGTGTTTTCGTAGAAAGGGATCTGATATTCAATAAGCCAAGCTTCATCATTTGTTTATCCATATTGCTTCTGTTTTTTATTTGTTGAACCTCAATTAAATTGTTAATCTTAACTTGGTTTGGACGTTTTTTGTATTTTCTAGTTCGGGGAACAGACACAGTCTCTATAGTGTGATATCTAGGTGAAAAAGTCTCTATGTGCTGAGAATTAACTGACCTCTGTGACGGGAGGCAGCTAGCAGACGGTCGGTTTAGCCAGTCTGTCTGCTTCCTGACCTGTGCCCCAGTTAGTCAAGTATAAACACGAAGACTATTTTCCAAATTTCTGGATGGATGAAGACCATCTCTTTTAAGCAGGTCAGGTCTGCCCCAAAAGCTTGTCCAATTGTCTATGAAACCTATGTTATTCTGTGGGCACCACTTAGACATCCAGCCATTGAGTGATGACAATCTGCTATGCATCTCATCACCATGGTAAGCAGGGAGGGGACCAGAGCATATTACAGTGTCTGACATCGTGCTTGCAAGTTCACATACCTCTTTAATGTTATTTTTAGTGATCTCCGACTGGCGAAGTCGAACATCATTAGCGCCGGCATGAATAACAATCTTACTGTATTTACGTTTAGCATTAGCCAGCACTTTTAAATTTGCCAAGATGTCAGGCGCTCTGGCTCCCGGTAAACATTTGACTATGGTGGCTGGTGTCTCTATATTCACGTTCCGTACAATAGAATCACCAATAACTAGAGCACTTTCATCAGGTTTCTCAGTGGGTGCATCACTGAGTGGGGAGAACCTGTTTAATGTTTTGATCGGAACAGAAGAGCGGTGTTTTGACCCACGACTACGCTGCCTCACCGTCACCCAGTTGCCCTGCTGCAAGGGCTCTGTTTCCGGAACCGAACAATGTAGAGGAATCCCTGAGCTAGACGCATCCAAAGCCATATCTAGAGCCCTAACATTCTTACTGTCCTCAATTAAAGTTTGGATGCGTGTCTCTAATTCTGAAATCTTCTCTGTCAGCCTAACTATTTCCCTGCATTTATCACATGTGAATCCCTCATCAGCGACAGAGATAGATAAACTGTACATGTGGCAAGAGGTGCAAGAAACAATGATAGGCGAAGCCATTACTCACCGTGCTTGATGAAACGTCTTACTGCGGTTGTTTGATGAACTTGTGAAAAACTGGAGCGAGAGGAGAAAAGAATACAGCGATAGGTTCGAATGAAGACGCTAATGACAAGCTAACGAGTGCTAACGCTTTGCAGGTGTACTGCACTCACGGAAATAAAATAAAAGTGAACGATCAAAGTTAATCTGATAAGATTGATCGATAATATCAGAAATATGGTGTGAATTAAGTTATATTTTACCACTTTAAAAAACAGAGAGTGATAGTAAGATAAAGATTCTAGAGAAAAAATAAAATAAAAACAGCTACACGGAGCTACGATTTGCTACAGAAGGCCAACAGGAAGTAGAGAAAACACTGTCCAACAGCGACACCCGCAGGATGAACTAGCCCAAACACAAACCATTCAAATATGTAATACTTTACATTTTCGAAAAGCTGATAAAGCATGTTTTATTAACTTTGTTTGATAACATTTTTACTGTAACTGTACAATTAAACATAATGTAATTATGGTAGGTTTGCATTAATTAAAAGATCGCTGTTTGCATTCATGTGTGTTTTTATCAATGTTTATTTGTTTTGTGAAAGATCTGCAGCATAAATCATTATCTGACTGACATAAATCATTATCCGAGCAGCGCATGTATATTGTTATTCTTTTCAGATAAAACAGATATTAAAATTAGTCATGTATTAGTTAATTGTGTAAAGTAATAAAATATGTTGTGAAAATAACTAAACTTTAAGACTAAATGCCAAGAAGAGTGTACTTTCTCCAGTTCAGAGGACCACCTATCTAGGCGTAGTGTGGGATTCGACCACGATGCAGGCACGTCTGTCTCCTGCTTGGATCGAGTCGATCCTCACATCAGTCGAGAGAGTCAAAGAAGGCCAGTCACTGTCAAACAGTTTCAGAGACTGTTAGGGCTTATGGCAGCTGTGTCCAACGTGATACCTTTTAGCCTTCTGTACATGAGACCCCTACAGTGGTGGCTCAAGACCAAGGGATTTTCCCCGAGGGGGAATCCATTACGAACTATCAAGGTCACGCGGCGATGCCTTCGTGCCTTAGACATGTGGAAGAAACCCTGGTTCTTTAATCAGGACCCGGTGCTGGGAGTTCTTGGTCGCCGTGTAACGCTAGCGACAGATGCGTCCCTCAACGGTTGGGGTGCGGCCATGAGTGGCCACCCTGCCCGCGGTCTGTGGAGCGGTCGCCATCTGACATGGCATACCAGTTGTCTAGAGATGCTAGCTGTGCATCGAGCATTGAAATTTTTCCTCCCAGACCTGAGAGGTCACCATGTGTTGGTGCGCACCGACAACACATTGGCGATTTCTTATATCAGTCACCAGAGAGATCTGCATTCGCGCCCCTTGTACAAGCTGGCACACCAGATCCTTCTGTGGTCCCAGGACAAACTCCTCTCATTCGGAGCAGTGTATATTCCTGGGAGATGGACTGCAGGAGCAGACATACTGTCCAGACAGGGGCCAAGGCCCGGGGGGCTTCACCCCGAGGTGGTGAAGTAGATATGGAGAGTTTTTGGACCTCTTTGCGACTCAGGAGATATTGCAATGTCCCCTCTGTTTCTCTCTAGTTCATCCAGCTCCTCTGGGACTGGACGCTATGGTACAGACCAGGCTGAGGCTTCATCTGTATGCCTTTCCCCCTATCGCTCTGCTCCCGGGAGTTTTGGCGAGAATACGCTGGGACGGGGTCCAGCTTCTATTACTAGCCCCGTTCTGGTCGGGCCCGTTATGGCTCGCAGATCTGATCTCTCTCCTCGACGGCTCTCCATGGGAGATTCCGATCAGGACAGATCTACTCTCTCAGGCGCAGGGCAAAATAATTCACCCTCGCCCGGAGTTGTGGAAGTTGTGGGTGTGGCCCCTGAGGGGGCACAGTTCATAGCTTCCGGTCTCTCAACCGAGGTTGTTGGGACCCTCCTCCAATCCAGAGCTCCCTCTACGAGGAAACTGTACGCCCTGAGGTGGAAGCTCTTCACCTCATGGTGCAGAGACCGCCAGCTTGACTCTGTTAACTGCCCAGTTGGTACAGTTCTTGAGTTTCTCCAAGCTAGGCTCTCTGCGGGGTTAACTCACTCCACCTTAAAGGTGTACGTGGCGGCCATAGCTGCTTACCACGTCCCTTTCAACGGTCAGTAAGTGGGTAGACAACCCCTAGTTACACGTTTCCTCCGCGGTGCACTGAGGCTGAGACCTCCAGTACGGTCCCGTATTCCCCCGTGGGACTTGGTTGTGGTGTTAGAGGCTCTCTGTAAAGTTCCATTCGAACCAATTCAAGATATATCAGATAGACATCTGACCCTTAAGTCTGCCCTGTTACTGGCTATTACTTCTCTAAAGAGAGTTGGAGATCTTCAGGCCCCCTCGGTGGCCCCTACCTACTTGGACATTGCCCCTGGTATTGGAAAGATTGCACATGATATTCAGAGTCGGTCTCGTCAGGGACGTTCCCCAAAGCGCTTGACACAGCGTCTCGTTCCTTCAAGGAACCAGGGTTACATTCGTAACCTTGAGACGATTTCTCCGGTGTCAGCACTGACGTTTAGCACAACCGGAAATATCTACGCACACACTCGCAAGACCGGAAATCCAAGATGGTGGAGATATGCAACTAGCCCATAGCAAGCCCTGTGGGCTAATTTAGCTCTGATTGGCTGCAAGTGTGCATATTAGACCCAATAAACACTGTTCAACTACTGTAAACAATGTTGAAACAAGGATGAAAAAATCAAAAACATAAGATCTGATATCCACCGTAAAACAGCCAAACATACCAGCCAGTGCTCTTCAGGATGTGACAGATATGACATGTACCTCTTCTGTAGAGTGTGATCATAAAAGCCTATGGCGGTCTGCTACTGGCGTACACAACCCACATGGAAAAGCTCACATTCAGTCTGTGCACACCAAAGTCAAAATAGAATTGAAACACACTTTCATGATCAGATCAGGTTAGGATATAAGAGTCAAAAAGGTTAGGAACCACTGCCAATAAACACTGTTCAACTACTGTAAACAATGTTGAAACAAGAATGAAAAAATAAAAAAGGCCCATCTTCAAGTCATTGTGATGGGCTCCTTTTATTGTAAATATAGTTTTTTTTTTCCCTTGGTTTAAGAATGTTAATAAATAAACAGGAAAATTTGACATGACAGAATGGGAAGTAGGGAACGTGTGTGTAAATGTGTTTTTGAACTGTTGCTGGATACTGGGTAAGTGATGATTGTTTTGGAGGTGCTGGGGTGATGTGTAGAGTTTGTGCAGTCTGCTCTGATCGACACTCTGCTTGTAAACAGACAGAACTGTTAGGACTCAAAGTCTGCCCTGTTGGCTCGCTGCCACCACACTCGCAACACCTGCCAATAAAATAAAAAAATAAATAAAATAAATCAGTATTATCAATCTGAACACAGTTGTTTGTGTGGGTTAATCTTAGGGAATGGTGCCAGTTGTGCCATGTGACCCCATGACTCATATTTAACAAAAGGCTTAGTCATGTTATTATGCCGTTTATATTTTTAAATCTTTGTTTTTCATCACCTAATTTACATGACCCCATGATCCCTAATTTTTATTTTATTTATTTTATTTTTTGGCTTAAATTGAATAAAAATTCAGATTTTCCTTAATGTTGCTATAATTGGAGTTAAAATGTTTTCAATTGCCTATGCTGGATCACCTTTAAAGATAATAAATTTGGGTCACGTTCAAATAATATAAATTCAGACACCTATTAAATGTTATTTGCAATTAAATGAAAATATATTAGCTTAAATTTATCTTAAATGCAATTAATTTTTTATGCACTTAAGTATGACTTAAAGGGTTAGTTCATCGAAAAATCAAAATTATGTCATTAATAACTCACCCTCATGTCGTTCCAAACCCGTAAGACCTCCGTTTATCTTCAGAACACAGTTTAAGATATTTTAGATTTAGTCCGAGAGCTCTCAGTGCCTTTATTGAAACTGTGTGTACGGTCTACTGTCCATGTCCAGAAAGGTAAGAAAAACATCATCAAAGTAGTCCATGTGACATCAGAGGGTCAGTTAGAATTTTTTGGAGCATCGAAAATACATGTTGGACCAAAAATAGCAAAAACTATTCAGCATATAGACTTTATTCAGCATTGTCTTCTCTTCCGTGTCTGTTGTGAGAGAGTTCAAAACAAAGCAGTTTGTGATATCTGGTTCGCGAACAAATCATTCGATGTAACCGGATCTTTTTGAAACAGTTCACCAAATCGATAAATACGCATTAATCCACAAATGACTTAAGCTGTTAACTTTTTTAATGTGGCTGACTCTCCCTCTGAGTTAAAACAAACCAATATCCCGGAGTAATTCATTTACTTAAACAGTACACTGACTGAACTGCTGTGAAGAGAGAACTGAAGATGAACACCGAGCTGAGCTCCTGTCAGATAAGAACTACAATTCACACAGACTATAGAAGATAAGAAGATTGGAAAAACATTGCCTGGTCTGATTTCTGCTGATTTTCTTGGCACACTTTGGGCCCCTTAATACCAACTGAGCATTGTTTAAATGCCACGGCCTACCTGAGCATTGTTGCTGACCATGTCCATCCCTTTATGACTACAGTGTACCCATCTTCTGATGGCTACTTCCAGTAGGATAATGCTCCATGTCACAAAGCTCAAATCATCTCAGATTGTTTTTTTGAACATGATAATGAGTTCACTTTACTCAAATGGCCTCCACAGTCTCCAGATCTCAATCCAAGAGAGCAGCTTTGGGATGTGGTGGAACGGGAGATTCGCATCATGGATGTGCAGACGACAAATCTGCAGCAACTATGTGATGCAAAATCTCTGAGGAATGTTATCAACAGCTTGTTGAATCTATGCCATGAAGAATTAAGGCAGTTCTGAAGGCAAAAGGGGGTACAACCCTGTACTAGCAATGTGTATATACTGTACTCTCTCTCTCTCTCTCTCTCTCTCTCTCTCTCTCTCTCTCTCTCTATATATATATATATATATATATATATATGTGTGTGTATTTAGAGTCTGCATTAAGACTATCTTGGACCTGTTCATCTGTTGAAAATTCATGCAAATGTTGTAGTAATCTAGAATATGTTCCACATTGCCTAACACTGATAAGACAGTGTGAACAATAAAGGTGAAAGTCAATGTTTATGCGTTTATTCACAGGCACACTGGTTTGATCAAGCACAGACCAGATTGCCGTGACCTTATAGTTAATAGAGATAGTAAGTGCACAATGACCCTGCTTATCTTTGTGCTAAAATGGCATGAGATTTCAAAGAGTGGTGGACTTCATCTGAATTACCTGAGCACCTAGTAATCAGTCTCCTGATGTGTCTCTTTCTCCAGGTAAGCCAGGCATAATGCACCGGAAACATAAGCATAAGGTTAACAAAGTCAGATTACAGTATAGTTATCAGCACCTTGCTGGGTGGTTGCTAACATGCTCTGGCTTCTTTCTTGCAGGAGTTTGTGGACCCATAAAAAAGGTTCAAAAGCTGCCGCTGGAGCAGTACCGTTTCAAAAGGTACCAATATATACTCTTTAGATACCAATATGCACCTTTAAGATACCAGTAGGAACTTTCTGGATAAGGTACAAATGTATACCTTTTGACCATATAATGACCCACTGACAGATTTTATACTTTTTTATATATACTTTTCTGAGAGTAATAAAATGCAATTGCAGTGAAGTTTGTCCTTCTGTATATTCCTCCTATCTCCACATATGATCATGGAGCTCAACTAAAGTGGCCATCAGCTTCTTGGTCACCACAAAAACTAAGCCCTTCTTCATCAATTGGTCATGAGGCCAATTTAGTTGACAAAATTAACCCTGCTTTATGCAATATTTAGATTAAATCCATTTTGGTTACACTTTATTTTGATAGTCCACTTTAAACATTCTACTAACTATAAGTAACTTTGCAACTACATGTCAATTAACTCTCATTACAGTATTAGTACATTTTTCGATAATGGTTAGTAGAATAAGATGACTTACTTGCAAAGTTTTATTAAATATTGAATGATTATGACTGATATATAAATGTATCAATATCTGGAAGCACCAATCAGAAATGCAAAAATAATGACTTATGATAATGCAACTCTGTGTGGTACAGGTAGTGGTGTACAAATTAACCATGACAGGTTTAAAACATAAGATCTGATATCCACCGTAAAACAGCCAAACATACCAGCCAGTGCTCTTCAGGATGTGACAGATATGAAATGTACCACTTCTGTAGAGTGTGATCATAAAAGGCTCTGGCGGTCTGCTGCTGGCGTACACAACCCACATGGAAAAGCTCACATTCAGTCTGTGTCTCTCTATTTCTGCTCTACATCCATTTAACGTCACACTTCTGCCACTCGCACTATGGCCCTACGTCCTAAAACACGTATGACACACACTTTGTTGGCATGCATATAATACGCACATTACACCCCCACACCCCTAAACCTAAGTATTGCGCATCATATGCACACCAAAGTCAAAATAGAATTGAAACACACTTTCATGATCAGATCAGGCTAGGATATAAGAGTCAAAAAGGTTAGGAACCACTGCTTTACATGCACAAGGAAATGAGCTAACAAGTCTCCCAATGCTAATGGACTTTTTATTTTGTGGACATGTGATTAAGGCAAAATCATAACATCTGCTCTGCATATTTACCAGTCTGGTCTATGTGAGAAGCAGTGTGTGAGTAGACTGGTGTCATGAATTACTGCTCCAACATATTTTTCATGCGTCTCTGCCAAACCATTTGTTTCCACTGAATGACGAACTACAAAATTAAGTTTTGTTCCAGACCCATATGACTTTCTCTCTTCAGCACGACAGTTTTTGTTGTGTGATACCAATACAATGAAAACGGATGAAAACCGAGCTGTTGAGCTTCAAAAATAAAAACAACAAACTTAACAGTATGATAAAAGTAGGCCAAATGACCGTTATGCTATTGCAGAGGTGGGAGACTTGATTCAACTTTACTTGACTCAAGCTGCAAATTTAAGGACCCTTGATTTACTGAACAAAATAACTTGACTTTGACTTGAGATCCAGTGACTCCAGGCTTGACTTGAATTGTGTGACTCGAAAATGACTTTTTTAAAGGGGTCATATGATGCGATTTCAAGTTGTCCTTTCTTTTGGAGTGTTACAAGCTGTTTGTGAATATATAAGATTCCTAAATTGGCAAATACTCAAATCCAAAGAGATATTCTTAATAACAGTTCAAACTCAACCATGCCCCCTAAAATGCCTCGTTTAAACACACCCCCACATCTCTACATCACGACGTGGGAAGATTTGCATAACACCGCCCAAATGTTCATGCAAAGAAAGAAAGTGTAACTTTTATTCTCACTGTAGTATTGTTGCTGCTGCCACCATGTTGTGGAGACACTGTGTGTTTTGTTGTGAAAACTAAACTATTATGTTTGGTCTTCCAAAAGAGAACACGAATAGAAATCAGTGGTTAAGTTGTATTTACAACACTGTTCCAGAACAGTTCAACACAAATATTCAGATGTGTGCTGAGCATTTTAAGGAGGACTGTTTCCTAAACCTGGACTACAATGTGTCTGTGACTCAAAGGCGGTTTCTTTAAAGTGGGGCAATTCCAACTTTGCAAGGAAAGGTCTCTGGCTTGCTTAGTTGGGGACACTTCATCTACAGCGATATCGTTGACTTGATTGCAAATAAATGCAGAGACACTATTTAACTGAACAGAGATGACATAACTGAATCCAATGATGAACTGCCTTTAACTATCATTTTGCATTATTGACACTGTTTTCCTAATGAATGTTGTTCGACGCAATGTATTTTGTTTAAAGCGCTATATAAATAAAGGTGACTTTGACTTTGACTTTGAAAGTCTGGTGCTCCTGACTCACAGCCTGTAAGTATGTTTTCAAATTTAAAGAATTTACCACTGTTGATTCAAACACGAGTTTTGAGCAGTGCAAGTAATGCTTGTTATTTCTCCAGTCACAAATGCAGACATGGTTTTATGTTTACGCAGCACAGTACACAATGCATAAAAAGAAGTACAAGTCATAATCAGTAATTATTTCTCCACTGGATGCAACAAATTCCTCATTTTTAAAATGGGTTTTATTGTTTTTGTGTCGTTGCAATAGAACACGCATCACAGTATGGTAAGGAGGGTAACATATATGTGACATGCTTGAGGCATTCGACCAATCACAATGCACTGGATGGCTGTCCAATCAGAGCACACCTCGCTTTTCAGAACAATGAGTTTAGTTAAAAAATCAACATGTTTCAGAAAGGTGGGGCATAGAGGAGAAACAATAATGTTCAGTATGTCGAAAATAATGTGTTTTTTGAACCATAAACCATAAACACATTGCATTACACCAAATGCACAAAATACTGTTATTTTTAGCTGGATCATATGACCCGTTTTTAATAACTGTAAACTAAAAGAAGTTATAGAATCTTTTGGAAAGAATCAGATTTTTGTGTTTCCTTCAGATATAAATACTTCAGAATTGACCATATTCATTTGCTTCAGGCAGATATGCCAAATAACAAATGCAAGTGTTAGCATAGTTACTAAGCAGAGGACTGATAAGAGAACCATTTAGTGATTTTATTGATAATGGATGTTGGGATTAACCCAGTGTTGAACAGCCTGACGGTGCATCTGTGTTTGAACTCTTCTCATCTCCTGCTGTTTCTACAGAGATCCGCCTGCAGTCTCCTCTCTCTGTTAGTGTGCACTAGACTCCCCCTCTGGGAAGAAGCCAGACTCAGATCAGGGTGCATCATCCTGCCTATGGACTCTTAGTAACACAACCTGAGGAGGAAAGAAAATGGTGCAGAATTATATATATATATATATAAATACCACAAGACTTATTATGGAATAAAATTTGGTGGAAAGTGTCATGAAGAATAGAGTCACAGATAGACAACAGTCATGCATAAAACGGTAACTCTTTACAATAAGGTTCCATTTGCTTTGTTTTTTATATTTAATGCATTAAATCTAACATTACAGTATTTAATAATCTTTGTTAACATTAGTTAATAAAAACCCACTAGTTTAATGTTTTATATATATATATATATATATATAACGGAAAGGAAGAAAAACACAATCTAATATGAAAAGCTTTTTTTTTTTTTTTTTTTTTAACTGGAGAACAATGCTAAACAATAGATGAATATCAGTAAAATAACGTCAATAAATTGCTTAATTAAACTTTGTTTTAAAATGAGTGTAAAATTATAATCAAGTTTAGTTATTTGTAGCCAGCCTGCTAAATTTCATCAGAGATCTGCATTCATGTAATGTGGCTGTGCTGTGATTCTGCAGTCAGTAGAGGACAGTGCAGTCAACACACTTCCTCCAAACTACTCTTCTAATAACACAACATTTTCCTTGGAAATTATTCACCTTAAGATAAGACTACTGCATAATCGAATCCCTCCCTTATTGTGTCAACAAAACCACAGTATTAGTAGACTTGTGGACTGATTTAAAACCTAAAGTTCTGGTCTAGGTCTTAAGTGGTCTGAGTCTTGTACCTGAGGCACATCAGAGGATCAGATGGGGGCGAGGCAGAGGAGCAGGGATGAAGATGACCCAGTCTGTCTACGTAGAGCAGAAACCATCCTGAGCATGTCTGTACCACTCCAGAAGAACAGCTGATCTGTGAGATCTCAAAGAGAAAGGGAAGAACTGAGGCACAGGGAGAAATAATTACAGAGGAAGCGAAGGTCATTCTGTAGCACTATATAGAAACATATTATAATATTGTTTTATAAGAGAGACCAAGCATGCATGTATGTATAGGGCACAATAGCTCAACTTCAAACTGTTGCTTAAATGAAAGAACATCGTATTCAAGGGCCCTTATGCAATAAGGATGTAATTATATCTAACGCATTCTCATCCCAAGGCGTCATATACTGACCCTCTTGACATTTCGTCAACATCCTACGCATATGGCACCCTCTAGCGTCAATATGAGACACAGATTATGGGTTAAGGTTAGGGTTAGGGTTAGGGTTAGGATTAGACCGCTAGGAGGCGCCTTCTGGCCCATTTTTATCTGCTTCTAATATTGACGCTAGAGGGTGCCATGTGCGTAGGATGTTGACGAAATGTCAAAAGGGTCAGTATATGACGCCTCGGGATGAGCTGTTATTAATGTAACACTTCAGAGGCATGTAAAAACAAAGCAAGATTTTATAAAAGCATTGCTAAACTGATAAAGCGTAGCTTCAAAATAGCAATATATCACATTAAGACCTTTAGTATATAAAAATGTCTAAGATTATTACAGCTTCATTCTCCACTCTGAGACGTTGTGTGGTTTGCCTCGTATGCATATAATCTCAAATTCTCACCATGAAGCTTACATGGTAAAACTGATATAAGGTAATCATGTAGTGAATGTTTAATGAGCATTAATAATAAATAAATTCTGTAGGGGAATAAAGGGGGATGTATGGTTCACATCAGTACAAAAAACTGTAGACCGTAACAAACACATATTTAATTTTTTCTGTTCAATGCTTTGATTTTAATGTCAGTTAACAGTTCAAGGTTATTATAAAACACAACACTGAATAACTACAGTCATGGCCAAAAATATCGGCACCCTTGGTCGATATTATCAAAGAAGGCTGTGAAAATGCATCTGCATTGTTAAACCTTTTAATCTTTTATTAAAAAATTCACAGAAATGTATGCTTTCATTGTATAGTAAGAATTTAAAATGGGGGGAAATATCGTTATGAAATAAATGTTTTTCTCATATTCTCACTGGCCACAATTAACACACCATTTTATTCAATGCTTTTTGAAACCTCCCTTTGCCATTTTATCAGGTCTAGAACACCTCACAAGAGATTCTGGATGAAGAGACCATTCCTTCATCCAGAATCACTCCAGATCCTTTAGATTCCCAGCTCCATGTTGGTGCTTCTTCTCTTCAGTTCACTCCTCTCCTTTTCTATAGGTTTCAGGTCAGAGGACTGGAATGGCTATAGCAGAAGCTTGGTTTTGTGCTCGGTGACCCATTTCTGTGTTGTTTTTGAGGTTTGTGTTTCAATTATTGTACGGTTAGATGATCCAAACATGGCCTATTATAAGATTGCAGTCACTTACTGATTTTTTTTTTAAAATCCATGATGCCATGTTTCTAAACAAGATGTCCAGGACCTCCAGCAGAAATATAGGCACACAACATAAAAAATACAGCAGTATATTTCATTGTACACATGGGGTAATTTTTATCTCTGTGTTCACCAAACCCATCTTGAGTGTTTTGATGCTATAAAAAAAATCATTTTTTGGTTACATCTCAGCATAGAAGCCAGTTCCATTTGAAGTTCTAGTCATGTCTAATAACTGAATATGCTTTAGTTTGTTTTTGGATGAACTAGGGGAATTTTAAGGTTTTCTGATCCTGAAACTCAACCCTTTTCTGCAATTCTCCAGCTGTGATCCTTGGCGACTCTCCTTCTCACCGTGTTTTAGGACGATATACACACACGTGCTCTTCCAGGCAGATTTATAACATTGTCTGTTGATTGGAAATTCTTAATTATTGCCCTGATGGTGGAAATGGGATTTTCACTGCTCTAGCTCTTTTCTTAAAGCCACTTCACTAATATGTGAAGCTCAATTATCTTTTGCTGCACATCAGAAATATATTCTTTGGTTTTTCTCATTTTGATATATGAATAAGGGAAATTGGGCTTTGTTTTCCCTCCTCTTTATTTTTCTGTGAAACAGGAAGCCATTGCTGGATAATTTCATGTTTATAATCACGCTGGAGTGCTCAAAATTGTGAATATAAATGGGAATATACTTCAGAGATATTTTACTCATCAGAATTTGTAGGGGTACCAATAATTGTGTCCAACGAGTATTTGAGAAAAAAACATTTATTTAATAATGATACTTCCCCCCATTTTAAATTCTTATTATCCAATGAAAGGATACATTTTTTGTAAAAAAAAATTAAATAAAAGATCAAAAGGATTAACAATGCAGATGGATTTTCACAGCCTTCTTTGATCATATTTACCAAGGGTGCCAATATTTTTGGCAGTGTAATGGTGACTATTATCCATTTAACCCATCAATTTTAATTTTACGGAAAATGTTATTCTAAATATACAAACAATATTATGACTTTTTATTGTAAAGCTTGTCAAAATTATTTTTAAAGTTTGAGGTTGTAAAATATATATCCTTATATTTATTTGTTACCCCTCCATCCTAGAACATTCCTGCGTCTCACTCAATCCTATTCCATTATCATTTATAGCACAATTGTTTATACACCTATTTATTTGCCAATTTGTAATTCTCCTGTAATGTTTTTTTTTTTTTTTTGTCTGTGTGTTGTTGTCTCTGTTTACTGGAAGCTTATGTCACTAAAACAAATTCCTTGTATGCGCAAGCATACTTGGCAATAAAGCTCTTTCTGATTCTGATTCTGATTCTGATTCTGATATATATTGAGGAGCCTTTGAATACTTGAATCTGATTGGCTGATGAACGTTTTGAAGTGTGCAATTAATTATTAATTATTTATTTATTATTATTATTATTATTATTATATATTATTCCTTATATATATATATATATATATATATATATATATATATATATATATACACTCTCCAGCCTCTTTATTAGGTACAACTGTTCAATTGCTTGGAAACAAAAACAGCTAATCAGCCAATCACATGGCAGCAACTCAATGCATTTAGGCATCTAGATGTGGTGAAGACAACTTGCTGAAGTTCAAACCGAGCATCAGAATGTGGAAGAAAGGGGATTTAAGTGACTTTGAACATGGAATGGTTGTTGGTGGTCTGAATATTTCAAGCACAACCATCTCTAGGGTTTACAGAGAATGATCTGAAAAAGAGAAAATATCCAGCGAGCGTGAGTTGTGTGGATGAAAAAGCCTTGTTGATGTCAGAGGTCAGAGGAGAAAGGGCAGACTGGTTAGAGATGATAGAAAGGCAACAGTAACTCAAAAAACCTCTGGTTACAGCCAAGGTATGCAGAATACCATCTCTGAACGCACAACACGTCGAACCCTGAAGCAGAGCTACAGCAGCAGAAGACCACACCGGGTGCCGCTCCTGTCAGATAAGAACAGGAAACAGAGGCTACACAGACTTCACACAGACTATAGAAGATAAGAAGATTAGAAAAACATCGCCTGGTCTGTTGAGTCTTGATTTGTGCTGCAACATTCAGATGGTAGGGTCAGAATTTGGCGTAAAGAACATGAAAGCATGGATCCATCCTGCCTTGTCTCAACAGTTCAGGCTGGTGGTGGTTTAATGGTGTGGGGGATATTTTCTTGGCACACCTGGGCCCCTTAGTACCAGTTGAGCATTGTTTAAATGCCACAGCCTACTTGAGTATTGTTTCTGACCATGTCCACCCCTTTATGACTTCAGTGTACCCATCTTCCAGCAGGATAATGCACAATGTCACAAAGCTCAAATCATCTTAGACTGGTTTCTTGAACATGACAATGAGTTCACTTCACTCAAATGGCCTTTACAGTCACCAGATCTCAATCCAATAGAGCAGCTTTGGGATGTGGAGGAACGGGAGAATTGCATCATGGATGTGCAGATGATAAATCTGCAGCAACTGCCTGATGTTATCATGTCAATATGGACCAAAATCTCAACTTGTTGAATTTATACCACAAAGAATTAAGGCAGTTCTGAAGGGAAAAGTGGGTCCATCAAGGTGTACCTAATTAAGTATATACACTCACCTAAAGGATTATTAGGAACACCATACTAATACTGTGTTTGACCCCCTTTCGCCTTCAGAACTGCCTTAATTCTACGTGGCATTGATTCAACAAGGTGGTGAAAGCATTCTTTAGAAAAGTTGGCCCATATTGATAGGATAGCATCCTGCAGTTCATGGAGATTTGTGCACGAAGCTCCCGTTCCACCAAATCCCAAAGATGCTATATTGGGTTGAGATCTGGTGACTGTGGGGGCCATTTTAGTACAGTGAACTTATTGTCATGTTCAAGAAACCAATTTGAAATGATTCGAGCTTTGTGACATGGTGCATTATCCTGCTGGAACTAGCCATCAGAGGATTGGTACATGGTGGTCATAAAGGGATGGACATGGTCAGAAACAATGCTCAGGTAGGCCGTGGCATTTAAATGATGCCCAATTGGCACTAAGGGGCCTAAAGTGTGCCAAGAAAACATCCCCCACACCATTACACCACCACCGCCAGCCTGCACAGTGGTAACAAGTCATGATGGATCCATGTTCTCATTCTGTTTAGGCCAAATTCTGACTCTACCATCTGAATGTCTCAACAGAAATCAAGACTCATCAGACTAGGCAACATTTTTCCAGTCTTCAACTGTCCAATTTTGGTGAGATTGTGCAAATTGTAGCCTCTTTTTCCTATTTGTAGTGGAGATGAGTGGTACCCGGTGGGGTCTTCTGCTGTTGTAGCCAATCCGCCTCAAGGTTGTGCGTGTTGTGGCTTCACAAATGCTTTGCTGCATATCTCGGTTGTAAGGAGTGGTTATTTCAGTCAAAGTTGCTCTTCTATTAGCTTGAATCAGTTGGCCCATTCTCCTCTGACCTCTAGCATCAACAAGGTATTTTCGCCCACAGGACTGCCACATACTGGATGTTTTTCCTTTTCACACCATTCTTTGTAAACCCTAGAAATGGTTGTGCGTGAAAATCCCAGTTACTGAGCAGAATATTTGAGTGAAATACTCAGACCGGCCTGTCTGACACCAACAACCATGCCATGCTCAAAATTGCTTAAATCACCTTTCTTTCCCATTCTGACATTCAGTTTGGAGTTCAGGAGATTGTCTTGACCAGGACCACACCCCTAAATGCATTGAAGCAACTGCCATGTGATTGGTTGATTAGATAATTTAATTAATGAGAAACTGAACAGGTGTTCCTAATAATCCTTTAGGTGAGTGTATATATATATATATATAATGCAGGGCTCGACATTAACGCTTGTCCGGGACAAGTGGATTTTGTGAAGGGGCAAGTGAAATAGAATTTTACTTGCCCGACCGGACAAGTAACCTGATCAAAAATGTTATAACAAACAATAACCAGGGCAGCATCGAAACTTTGGCGAGAATGATTCTGATTGTATTACTTTCAGTGTAAACGGAGACTAATAACGGATAATGTATCGACAGTATCAAGGTCGTGTCACTTGAGGCTCGTGCAGTTTGTCTGACTCACTGAGAAATCAACACTATCAGCCAGGGGCATAGATTACTCCGGGGACGTGTCCCCCACACTTTTATCATCACGGAAATTCGTCCCCCGCACTTTTTCGGTCAAGTGTGTACGTACAGTATAGAGGTTTTCAAAAGCTGGTGTGAATAAATATAGATTTAAACTCAAAGAGACAGGATAGTCTGAGCATTACCTTATGTTTTTTTCGGACCGAGAAGGCAAAATGAACATCACGGAGCGCTAAACGCTCCTGCAGTGTGTGTGTTTGTGTGTGTTTCATTTCTTCATACTCGAAGCCGGAGGGCGCTCTCGCGCAGAAAGTCATACCAGGAAACTCCTAATATGGACAACGGCGTCCAGCTATCGCTGTAAGAAAACAGGGGGGTATTCCAGAAAGCAGGTTATGTGACATACCCGGGTAAGTTTAAGGGTAAGTTAGTGGATAACCTCAACTTTCAGTTCCAAAAATGGAGGTAACTTTCTGGGTATGTATGTAACCATAGGGACTTACTCTCTGAAGATAACCTGCTCGGTAGCAGGTTATGTTCCAGGGTTAGTTTGTTTCAGAAGGTTACTGAGTATGGCGTGCCCTTTTGATGACGATCCTGTGGACGTGGAGGCACAAATTATACGAGGTTTTTTTCGCCGGGAGAGAGTTATAAGACCGCGAATTGATGTATTTTCATTTCCTAATGATTATTTGAAAGAGCGTTATCGATTTTCAAAAGATTCGTTAATTTATTTAACACATCTCTTGAGACCACATATTGCAAATGTCACAAACCGCGGGTCTGCGCTTAGAACAGAGAACATTCTGTGCATATCACTTCGGTTTTTCGCGTCAGGGCATTTTTTGTACAATGTGGGCGATGCAGAGCATGTGGGAAAGGCAACTGTGTGTAGAGCCATTCGCACAGTATGTCAGGCACTTAAACGATTCTTACACACATTTGTACAGTTCCCTGGCCATAAACCTCTGCGTGTTATTAAAGAGGAATTCCACAGAGTGGCAGGTTTGTCCTTTGTAGTAAAATCTATGACGCATATTAAATATGTAGTCATACTATTTATATCTATACATGTATTCATCCTGCACACACACACACTTTAAACTTCCATATATGACTTTCTATTTCAGGATTTCCAAATGTAATTGGGTGCATTGATGGCACACACATTCCTATTAAAGCTCCTTCAGTAAATGAGGGAGACTATGTTAATAGGAAATCCATTCATAGTATCAATGTGCAGGTAACAATTTCATTTTGTGTTCCTAATTTTTTGTCTTGTTAAAATCATTAAACTCATTACTTTTTCCCACTAACTATAGGTAATATGTGAGGCAACCCACATCATTACTAATGTGGAGGCAAAATGGCCAGGATCTGTGCATGATGCCAGAATTTTACGCGAGTCATCATTATGTCAGGCATTTCAGGAGGGTATGTTTTGCTGTATAATTTTTTTTTTTTTTACTATATTTGTATTGTACACTTGAATCATTACAGGACAGTACAATGGTTACTTGCTGGGGGACAGAGGATACCCTTGTCTGCCCTATTTAATGACACCCTACCCTGAACCTGATCCCGGACCACAGACCCGCTTTAACCTGGCTCACAGCCGAACACGGGCCAAGGTGGAGATGACCATAGGGATCCTGAAGTCTAGGTTTCAGTGTCTGCGTGGGCTCCGGGTCAGTCCAGAGAGGGCATGCGACATCATAGTGGCTTGTGTTGTGCTTCACAACATTGCCACTATAAGAGGAGAGAGCCACCCTCCTTGGATTGAGGAAGATGGCCCAGAGGAACCCCAACAGGGTTTTGCACACAACAGAGATGGAAGACTATTGAGAGACAGGATTTGTCAAAATTACTTTTATTAAAATGTTTGCACTGGTCTGCTCTGCAGTTCATTTCTTGATTTCCTGCAAAACAATGAAAGTAAAAATGAAATAAAATGAAGCAAAACAAGCTTGAAATAAAATTTGTTGTTTTTTTATTACAATGCTTTATATACACAACACTTTTAACATGCAACAGATTAATCAGAAGTTCTCACCTTAAGGCGATGCTCCAGTAATTCAATTTCAAGTTTTGCTTTTTTAATTTGAAGCTGTATAAGGTCCATCTCCATGTCACTTTTTCTTATTTGTTTTTGAAGATGGACCTTATACAGCTCCTTTGCTGGCAACTAGGAAGGCAAAAAAAGTTTAATGAATGAGATTCTGTCAGACAATAAAAGTAAAATATGGACAACTGCACTCAAATTCTTACTCTGGTTAGATTGTGCATTGAGGTTGAAGGACCTTCATCTGTGGGCAAATCCCCAGGTATGTACTGTGAAAGGACAATGACAGTTTGTTACTCTAATGTAAAAAGGGGGCATACATTATAATGGTGTGCATCATACCTCAGTGGATCTACCAGCATTGTCCACTTCTGTCACAGCAGATGTGGTCTCTTCATCGTCATCTTCATCCTTAAGTGGAAATATGCAAGTATACATTATCTGGCAAAAATAAACATAAAAAATATCTAAAAGCAACTAAAGGTACCTGACAACAAAACACTTACAGCTGTGACAGACTGTGTTCTTTCTGTAGGGTCCAATAATACAATCCCTCTGTCAGTATCTATAAGAAAATACAACCCATACAATTCTCAATATTATCAAAGAGAAACCAATAATGCAGGAAAAAATATCAACGCAATATAACTAAGACCACAGTAGCCTATACATCATATGTAGTTAAATAATGTAAGCCTGCATAAAAACGTTAAGCATGTTCAAAAAGCCTTTATAAGTGACAGAGAGTAATTTATTAAGTCATAATGAGAACAAATCACAGTGGCAAACTTACATGTCACCATGTTACTTGTGGTGCATGGTGTGTGTGATGAAGTGCCCCCTGGAATGCCAGCAACCACTGGTCGCCCTTTATTAAGGGACAGAGCCAGCTCCTCAGATGGGGTTAGGGGAGGTGGTGGTGGGCCCCCGCCAGTTAGACGGGCTTCAGCCTTCTTTCTATTAGCTACATGACAGAAAGAAAATACTAAATCGTGTTTAATAAATAGTTCAGTAATTGTGTAATCAAATATTACCTTTTTGCAGAATGTTTTTGTGTTTCATTTTGACTTGGCTCAAAGTTCTTCTGGCTCCAGAAGGATTACACCTTATTAAATAAGAAACCATATATTCCTAGTCAATATACACTATTTTAATCTGAAGAAATGAATGGCAGGAAAAGCAAATGCTTTCGTAGTGATTTAACAGTCAAAAGGATGCGGAAGGGGTGTTTAATTATTGTGCACTATAATAAAAGGGGAGGCAATATAAAATTTGCAATTTAATACACTCACGCATTTACTCTGTCCGTTATTTTTTGCCAAGCCAACTCTCTTTCTTTAGCCCATGCAGCCGTATTGCTTTTTTTCATTATTATTGGCTTGAATTCTTCGTATGCGTGCATTAAAACCTCCAACTCCGCCTCAGTAAAGTATGCCGCTCTTTTTTTTTCGTTGTCATTTTCCATTTTGACTCGTGAAATCGGCGATCCATTGAAAATGCCTTTATGCACGCGCATTAACTCTGGGTAACCAGTAGGAGGTTGATTAAACTAACTCTTCTCAGGTGTTTTGGAACCGACATACTCATGGTATGCGGGTTTGGGGTAAATCAACCCAGAGGCAGTGTTGGGGAGTAACTAGTTACATGTAACGGCGTTACGTAATTTAATTACAAAATTAATGTAACTGTAATTAGTTACAGTTACTAAGAAAAAATGAGTAATTAAATTACAGTTACTTATGAAATTTTGAACGATTACAAAGTGGATTACATTTGAATATTTACACACATCCACATACAGATTTAAATGATTCCTTTCCCAAATTGCACTGACTACTCTGAGACATACCACCCTAATAATTTCCGGGATGCGGAAACACAAGTCTAGTTTGTAGAATCCAGTCATAAAAACGGAATGCCTTACGCGGACGGAATATCCCACATTTTGGATGACTAAATCAAAAGTAGGTCAGTACACTTGAATCAAAACATGACATCGACTAGTGTCTGTGAATATTAAGCCCCAAAAATGCAATATATGACTCCTGCACATTCTGCGTGTCTGTGGAAATCAGGCGCGGACTGGACACCGGGAGAACCGGGACAATTCCCGGTGGCCTGGCAGCCGATTTTGCCCGCTATTTTAATATCATTATTGTATAATTGCCTGCCGAATGTACTAAAGCGATCATTTGCGAATCCGCCATTTGATAATTAAATCTCTAATAAATCAGGAAGTGTTAGTCATGACTCGCGCGCTCTCCGCGCCTCCGGTTTGGATCAGACTCAGAGTAATCAATGCGAGAGAGAGAGAGAGAGAGAGAGAGAGAGAGAGAGAGAGAGAGAGACAGAGAGAGAGAGAGAGAAAGAGAGAGAAAGAGAGAGAAAATAGACTGCTGGAGCAGAGAAGCAGAACTATACTGTTCAGGTCAGTTTCATCTGTAAAGATGCTTTTTTGTCTTTGTTTTTTTATTTATTTAATCAAGCAGCAGCACGTTGCTCATCAGTCATCACTCAAAATACTATATAAAGGACATCATTATTATCTGTTGTGATGTTACAGTAGTAATTTAGCTAAAAAAAAAAAAAAAAGATTTTTTTATAGGTTTAGGGGGAGCTACGACAGACAACAACACAACCCTTACGAAAATTAACGTTTTAATATATTACTATAAATCCAGAGAAAATAGTTACTATTGTTTAACTGTGATAACCAAAAATTTAAAATGATTTTACAAATTGAGTTATTTAAAAATAAATACAAATCCATTTGCAAAAAACAAAACAAATCAAGGTTATTGTATATAGGCTAAAAAAAGCATGGTCAATTTTTGTAAGGGAAAAACATGACTCGTGTACAGTATTAGGATTTTTCTATAAAGATATTGTAGTATTGTAGAGTATTGTATTGTAAAGTATAGTTTTGTTCAATCTTGAGTATTAAAGTCATGAGAAAGATGGATAACAGGGCAAAATAAAGAGACTGAAGAGAAAAATGGAAGTGAAGGTGCATTTAAGGAGAGAACTTTTATTTATTTTGCATGTCCCCAAACTAAAGATTTAAACCTTTTTTATGTCAGGTCCATACAAAAAATAGTTTTGTCCATGAATTTGTTTGTATGAGTTTGAATTTTCCAGTCTGAATTGTTTTCCCAGTCCGCCCCTCCTGTAAATTAATGGCAAAGACATGGTTTCATTTACTACACATAGGCCTACTGAAGCTCGCAGTGTTTTCAACCTCTGCCATCTCAATATAGGAGTACACGAGCACATAAACATAATTTCTAGAACTGCTCTGTCACTTCATGTGCATTTTACTTATTTTGAGAAAACTATCATCATATACAGAGACAGCAGTTTCAAAAAAACACCAATGTTTCAGGAGTTTATTACACAGGATGCGACACATGCTTATTAGATAACTGTATTTGAGTTGATATATATGCTTTTATTTATTATTCTTTAATTTTCACACATTTAGAAAAGTAATCAAAAAGTACTCAAAAGTAATTAGTTACATTACTTTAATAAAGTAATTGAAAAAGTTACACTACTATTACATTTTAAACAGGGTAACTTGTAATCTGTAACCTATTACATTTCCAAAGTAACCTTCCCAACACTGCCCAGAGGTTATGATTTACCAAATGGTAAGTTAACCTTGCTTTCTGGAATACCCCCCAGTTGTTTTCGGTTTTGTTTTTTCAAGTCCAAAAAAATCTCCAGCAGGTGATAAATAAAGTATATGAACAATGCAGTGCTAATTGACATAGTATTTATTACAGTATAGAAACTATTTTGCCTTATGTGATAAAATTATTTGTTATTGTTATTGTTATTGTCCAGCCAATTAAAAGCTAGAAATTAGAGAAAAATTAAAGTTGCCTATAGTATCCACTACCAGTCAAAAGTTTTTGAACAGTAAGCTTGTTAATGTTTTTTAAAGAAGTCTCTTCTGTTCACCAAGCCTGCATTTATTTGATCCAAGTACTGCAAATCAGTGAAATTTTGAAATATTTTTAATACCCTATTTAAAATAGCCGTTTTCTATTTGAATATATTTAAAAATGTCATTTATTGAGATTTCAAAGCTGAATTTTTTTTTTTTTGCATCATTATTCCAGTCAGACGATCCTTCAGAAATAATTCTGATATACTGATTTGCTGCCAAATATATATATATATATATATATATATATATATATATGTATATATATATATATATATATATATATATATATATATATATATATATATATATATACATTTCAGACCTCATTTAACATGAATATAAATCAACATTTAGTTTAACCTTCTAATTATCTTGAACAGAATTTTTACTAATGCTTTTTAGAAAAATAAATAAATGAAATAGTTGACATCATTTGCATAAAATGCCATGGTTTTTTTTTTTTTTACTTTTTTAACAGTGTAACAGCCTCAATGCAAATGAAGCACAGGACACAAGCTGACTTACCCTGAGAGTTGAGCTCTTTGTGAATCCCGGATTCTCCTTAACTCCTTCCTCACCTCAGCGCTTTGACACCTGCATTCTACCCTTCTCCTGCAGGAGGCGCACTCTCTCCAGACATCTCCTCATGTCCTGTGTCCTGTCTGAGACATCTCTCCACTTACAGCACAGATTTCAACAGCAGCCATCACTTCCAGTCTCTCACCTCAGCAGATTCCCCTCACATCTGCTGTGAATGAGCCTCAGGCACAGAGCTGTCAGTGTCAGGGGCCATTCCTGTCTGAAACAGGCTTTTTTTCACTTGACCTCCACCTACCTGCTAACATTCGCCTGGACAGCATCCACTGGGCTTGGGCACCCAATCGTGTTAGCTTTTTCTTCTGAATGTAGCAGTGTCAGGAGTGCAGGGTGCATCTGTGCAGAGAGGTGTACATGAATCAAATAATGTGGTATAAGTATATACTGCATCAGTATATACTGGATTGCATCAGAATCAGAAATCAGAATGAGCTTTATTGCCAGGTATGTTCACACATACAAGGAATTTGTTTTCGTGACAGAAGCTCCGCAGTGCAACATAATGACAGTGACAGAACAAAAACACAGAATGGAATAAATATTTTTTAAAAATACAAATAGGTAGGTAAGGAACGAAAATATACAAATTGACAATGTATGGCAGGTATATTTCAATGAGCATTATGTATGTACAGGTATATTATGTGCAAAAACATTTAAGTGTACGCTAAGTATGGTGTTAGATAAATAAGTGTATGTATATATAAATATAAACTGTAGTGTGTTACACAGTTTTTAGCAATTGTTCATTAGATGGATTGCCTGAGGGAAGAAACTTTTCCTGTGTCTGGTCGTTCTGGTGCTCAGTGCTCTGTAGCGTCGACCAGATGGCAACAGTTCAAAGAGGGAGTGTGCTGGATGTGAGCGGTCCAGAGTGATTTTACTGGCCCTTTTGCTCACTCTGGATAAGTACAGTTCTTGAATAGATGGGAGAGTTGAACCGATGATTCAGTCAGCAGTCCGGACTACCCTCTGTAGTCTTCTAAGGTCAGATTTGGTAGGTGAGCTGAACCAGACAGTTACTGAAGTGCAGAGGATGGATTCAATGATGGCGGAGTAGAACTGTTTCAGCAGCTCCTGTGGCAGGTTAAACTTCCTCAGCTGGCGAAGGAAGTACAACCTCTGCTGGGCCTTTTTCACATTGGAGTCAATGTGAATGTCCCACTTCAGGTCCTGAGAGATAGTGGTGCCCAGGAACCTGAATAACTCCACTGCAGTCACAGTGCTGTTCATGATGGTGAGTGGGGGGAGTGCAGGGGGGTTTCTCCTGAAGTCCACAGTCATCTCCACTATTTTGAGCGTGTTAAGCTCCAGGTTGTTGAGAGTGCACCAGACAGCCAGCTCTTTAACCTCCTGCCTGTAAGCAGACTCGTCACCGTCCTGAATGAGGCCGATGAATGTGGGGTCGTCTGCAAACTTCAGGAGCTTGACAGAGGGGTCCTTAGATGTGCAATCATTAGTGTACAGGGAGAAGAGCAGTGGGGAGAGAACGCAGCCCCGGGAGCTCCTGGGGAGCCTGTCTGTCAGGAAGCTGTTGATCCACTGACAGACGGAGGAGGGCACGGAGAGCTGAGTTAGTTTGGGCAGGAGGAGGTTTGGGATGATGGTGTTAAAGGCCGAGCTGAGGTCCACAAACAGGATCCTCACATAAGTCCCCTGTCTGTCTAGGTGTTGCAGAACATAATGCAGTAAGCATTTACACATGCACCTGAAAACTAGATTTTTGAACCACATTTCTGTAACCAGTTTCACAATCTTAGGCTTTTCTGGAGGGTTGCTTTATCCTTGTAAATGCAGTTACTAAGGTATTCTGGTCAGTTTCTAGGGCTCTAATATGTGATTGGTAGTGTGTTCTGGGTGTTTGCCTTCATAGCCCAAGTCAAATCAGCCCTACTTCTAAAAATGAAATCAGGGTCTACACATTTAAACTCACCACGGCTGTATTCCCAAAAACATTATAAGATTAAGTAGATCATAGAAACCATTTACGCTCAGAAATAACAATAATAATACTAATAATAGTAATTGTCCCTTTACAGGTGCATCATCTTTCCTTATAAGGGGGCCTTAGGGGCAAAAAGGTTGAGAAATGTTAACTTCAGGAAATACACTGCATTTTAATGCTGATGTTTTGAAATCCTTTACATAACCAAACTAAGATATTTTTTATTTTTATTTGCATATTATTTTTATTTGATTTTTAAGGCACGGTCACATTGGCAAAACTCATGCACTCTGGTGTACAAGGGTGTCTAATAAAGTTGAAAAATATCAAATTAGGATCCAAAGCAAAGCATATAGTTGGATATTATTTAATTAATCTGATGTGTTCACATTAGAATAAATGTTGTATTGATATATATATATATAGATAGATAGATTATAGCTATATATATATATATATATATATATATATATATATATATATATATATATAATTTAAATTTATGAAAGAACTTGACCTAAAGAATTACAATTTAATTTGACTATTTTTCTAGATTAGAATTTATTTATTTATTTTTTGTTGGAATTGCAACCTAGGCTCAATGCAACCTAGGCTCAATGGGAAAAGTGTAAGGCTTGCTCTACCAATGTTTTTATTTTTGCAAATCTCCAAAAACATACCTATAATTAACTATAAGGAAATTGCAAAGTGGGTTATTCCATGTTCATTTATCATTATATTTCTGTTAGAAACTTTTTTAAACAGTCAAGTTTTAATTTGCTCAAATAGCTTCCCATAAATTCCCATTTGGACTGGTTCATTTTGAATTTATTTATTATGCAAATGTGGACGTCAACATACCTGAGCTTCTGTTGTTGTCCTTGCTTTACACTTCACACAAGGTGAATGTTGTTGATGAGACACAAAGTATTGCCCATCAATATACACTTGTTGATTTCTGCTTTCGGCCAATCCTGGCTGAGGTCTGCATGCTCCTCTAAGAGAAACTCTTTGTGTTGTTTGCATATGGTCAGTGTAAATCTCTGGAGACCTGTTAAAAGCCCATTTGTTGCCATCAGGCCTCATGTCTCTGACAAAATCTTCATTTCCCCCGATTCAATCGATGATTTGCTGTGTATAGAAATGTTGGGGATGTTACTAGAGCCCAATCTTGTATAACAGCATGACAGATCTTTTTTTGGTTGTCTTTTGATGCCTCTAACTGCTGTGCCTTTAGCCTTCAGAAACAACAGGTACAGCGAGATGCATTGGGCATCTGAAGCTCAACAAAACAGACTGCATGTTCACTTGTGTTGAAGTGTAGCATCGAGCAATGCGAGTTTGCAGACTTCCACGAGGACTCGAGAAGCTCATGAAAGGTAGAGGACGAAAGCCTTTCATCTTGCCTTTGAAAAGCGAGTGCTTCCTTATGGGCTTTCTAAGCAATGTCTGCAGAATTAAAGCAGGTCGGCTGGCTGTGTCTCTTTGAAATTGAGGATAATGAGGAATCCTCAGTAAAATGCCTCCCCGGGTGTTTACCATTGCACACACTTGCACTCAGCTGCCGTATTACAAGATCTGAGGGCTGTAGCATCACTTGGTCTCGTATCTCGCTTGGCATTTTTTGAGCCACTTGCAGTGTCTGGAGCCGAGTAAATGCTCTTGTTCCACATGGTGTGGTGAGGAAGATCAAAAGTTTAATCTGTTTCTCTCTTGAAGAGTGTTTGCTGAATGAAGGGCTCAGATGCAGTAAAGTCTGCTCAGAGGGGTGCTCTTGTATGAGGTTGTACCGTCTTTTGGAGCATATGGAGGCTCATCTGTGTTTTCCTCAGGTTACAGCATGTTGCTTGTTAGTCATTTCTCAATACGAACCTCTCAGGTATCATTTAAAAAAAAAAAAACAAGGTGTCATTCCATCAGCTTAATAAAATATAAGGAATGCATGCCGATGCCAAATTATTCACCGCAAACGATTCAGTTAAAGATGTAATCATTTAAATGTCAAGTGATAAAACATTTGTATTCTGACATATGCAGTGGCAATTAATATGATCGTTAATTTTTAACTGTGATCAGATTTTTACCCTTCAAATATGATAAAAACAAACATTACAGACATTCAAGGAGTCTAGAGACATTATTATAGAGATGTGTGAAGCAATAAGTATAAGTATAAAAAGTATAATCTTAGTTTATTTGATTAATGTTACTTTTACCATTAAATAATCGACATAATCAACAAATTAAATGACAAAACCGATTACAGGAAGAAATGTATATTGTCATGTGATCATTCAATACTAAGGCAAACAGAGTTTAATTCTCCCACGGTCTACTTGTAGTTTCTCAGATAAACCAATCTGTGAGGCTGGAACTTCTCTCGACACAGCGGGCATTTGGTCTACAATAAGAGCAAACGACTGATCAGACATCAGGAAAGCTGTAATCAGTAATTACACCACTGCTTTACGTTATATAAAAGTCTCGCCTTGGTATTGCACCACTCAGTAATGCACTACCAGCAGAAGAGATGACCCCAGAGAGTGCAGTTGGTGTTCCTGCGCTCCTCTAAACACAAGATACAGCACGAGGAACGAGACAACGACTGAATGGCCTGATGACTGGAAGGAAAAAACTAAGAATGCTGAATAACAGAAGATAAATCCAGAGGATTATGAAACCTCCCTCACAATGATGTCACAAGTTTTGCCAAAAAATGCAACATTTGAATCCATTCTGGTTTCATATTTTCTTTTTTTCTTTCTTAACATATTTAAACCATTTATCTATGAATAATTATAACATTTTTACTTTAATTAATGACTCAGAATTGTGTCAAAGTGATGCAACAATCAAGTAAAAGTTTTTTGGGGATGGGTTTACCATACCTTGAATTAACCCACCATGTTTTCTGTGTGTGTGTGTGTGTGTGTGTATATATATATATATATATATATATATATATATATATATATATATATATATATAAATAAAACATTTAGAGGCATCACACCAAAGGAAAACAAAACATAACACTTTTGTAGTGGTTCCAAAAAGTAAAATATATGAAACTAAAATTGGCCATGTGCAGATGTCATGGGCTTCACAGGGGGTTCAGTAACAACCATGAATAGGGTTCTTCAGCTAATTAAAGTTTTTTTTTTTTAATTGGCCGAATTAAAATCAGGATATGGTGTCACACCAGAGAACATGGTTTCCCTATCTGTCGGTCACTACGAGTTATGTCGAACGACATATGGGGTCTCACTTGGGCCAATCATCTCTGAATTTAAGAGAAAACGCCAATGAAAATTGGCTAGTGGATTAACATACATGAGCCACTCCCCGTGCCAACGGGTATAAATAGGGGTACACATCGTGTCACCATCACACCCCATCACACACCATCATTCAGCCCCTGGTCGGACCTTGCCTTTCTACGGGCCGGCGTGCCCTTAGAACAAGTGTCCCGGCACGTTGTTGTCACAACAGATGCCTCCAACTCGGGCTGGGGCGCGACATGCAACAGGCAGGTAGCTTCGGGGTCCTGGACAGGACCTCGACTGCTTTGGCACATCAACTGTCTGGAGTTGCTGGCAGTGCATCTAGCTTTACGATGGTTTCGTCCGCTGTTGCTTGACAAGCACGTGTTGGTCCGCATGGACAACACTACGGCTGTTTCGTACATCAACCGACAGGGCGGTCTACGATCATGTCGCATGTCTCAACTCGCCCGCCATCTCCTCCTCTGGAGTCAGACGCAGCTCAAGTCGCTGAGCGCTGTCCACATCCCGGGGGAGCTCAATCGTGCAGCCGACGCGCTCTCACGACAGCTCACTTTCCCCGGGGAATGGCGACTCCATCCACAGATGGTCCAGCTGATCTGGAGTCGATTCGGGGAAGCCCAGGTAGACCTGTTTGCTTTCCACGAGTCCTCCCACTGCCAGCTGTACTATTCCCTGTCCCAGGCCCCCCTTGGCACAGATGCACTGGCACACAGCTGGCCTCGGGCTTTACACAAGTATGCGTTTCCCCCAGTGAACCTGGTTTTCGGAACTCATGCTCCTCGTGACAGCCCCTCCCTGGCGCATCCCCCTGAGGAGAGACCTTCTCCCTCAGGGGCTTGGCACCATATGGCACCCGCGTCCAGATCTCTGGAACCTCCACGTGTGGCTTATGGATGGGACGCGGCAGACCTAAGTGATCTGCCCCCAGCGGTGGTGGACACTATCACTCAGGCTAGAGCCCCTTCTACGAGGCAGGCCTATGCTCTGAAGTGGAGTCTGTTCACGAATTGGTGTTCTTCTCACCGAGAAGACCCCTGGAGATGCCCGGTCAGAGTCGTGCTTTCTTTCATGCAAGAAAGGTTGGAGTGTGGGCTGTCACCCTCCACCCTGAAAGTGTATGTGGCTGCCATTGCAGCCCATCACGATGCAGTGGACGGCCGGTCCCTGGGGAGGCATGACCTGATCGTTAGGTTCCTGAGGGGTGCCAGAAGGTTACATCCTCCTAGGACACCCCTGATTCCCTCCTGGGACCTCTCTATTGTCCTGGCGGGACTTCGGAGGGGTCCCTTTGATCCGCTGGATTCAGTCGAGCTTAAGTTCCTGTCTCTCAAGACAGCGCTCCTGATCGCGCTCACTTCCATCAAGAGGGTCGGGGACCTCCAAGCATTTTCGGTAAGTGAAGAGGGCCTTGTGTTCGGGCCGGCCTACTCTCACATTGTCCTGAGACCCCGGCCTGGATACATGCCCAAGGTTCCCACCACTCCCTTCCGAGACCAGGTGGTGAGCCTGCAAGCGCTGCCCCTGGAGGAGGCAGATCCAGCCTTGGCGTCGCTGTGTCCCGTAAGAGCACTTCGCATATACGTGGACCGCACCCAGAGCTTTAGAAGATCTGAGCAGCTCCTGGTCTGCTTTGGAGGTCAGCAGAAGGGGAAGGCTGTCTCTAAGCTGAGGTTGGCCCACTGGATAGTGGAGGCCATCGCCTTTGCTTACCATTCCCAAGGCAAGCCGTGCCCCCTAGGGGTGAGGGCCCACTCCACACGGAGTGTGGCCTCCTTCTATGCGCTGGCGCACGGCGCCTCTCTGGCAGACATCTGTCGAGCTGCGGGCTGGGCGACACCTAACAACTTTGCGAGGTTTTACAACCTCCGTGTAGAGCCAGTTTCTTCCCGTGTGTTGGGTAACAGGTAATTGGCGGGAAGGGCTGGCTCGGTGTCAAGCGTGCTGCGCCATTCCCCCTAACACGGGGATATGAGCGCCTTTCTTCTCCCAGTAGAGTTCCCCGGTTGGCGTACCCTGGTCGAGCATCCTCCAGCACCCTCGGCAGTCAGACTTGGCGGAGCAGTCTGTCGCCAGGCCCAGTACTGGCGTTAGCATGCCCGGAGTTCCGGTCAGCCCCTGTACTGGGCTAGGTGTTCATATGGTTGGTTCCCTACGGGTAATCCCATATGTGTTTTCTTCCAAACCCGTGTCTTCCCTTGACAGACCCGTTCTGTCAGTCTCTTCTGGCAGCCGTTCCATCCCTACTCCAAGGTAGGACTTGCCTCAGAGACCCCTTCCATATGTAGTACTGCCCCCTGGGTCAGTCCATATCGGTATATCCACATGTCACCTCCCTACGGGTAGGATGGGGTCTCCGTAGCGACCTTTTTCCTAAGGCTCGCTTCCCCATTGTCTTGCCAGCTGAAAGAACAAATAGGGAAGATTTGAAGCAATCTTTCTCTGAAGGTTGAAATCCCTTCCATTAACTTTATGTGGGCAGAACAGCAGCGTGGCCTTCTCCAGCAGCGATGTACTCACCCTTTGGCCCCTTCGGTACCAAGGTCAGTGAATTTACGCTGGGGCTTTGGGAAGGTTACGACCTTAAGCGTATCTTTTTTGGCACGCCAGGGCTTGTCGACAATTGCAGCGCCACAGGGTTGTGACGATGTTCAGGTTGTGGCGTTTTCCATAGGACCCCATATGTCGTTCGACATAACTCGTAGTGACTGACAGATAGGGAACGTCTCGGTTATGTACGTAACCCTCATTCCCTGATGGAGGGAATGGAGACGTTATGTCCCCATGCCAAAACCTTGAACCGTTCGCTGTTGCCGGGACACGTTCTCGGCTCCTCAGCGTAAAACCTAATGAGTGGATGCACCTGTCGCCCTATTTATACCCGTTGGCACGGGGAGTGGCTCAGGTATGTTAATCCACTAGCCAATTTTTATTGGCGTTTTCTCTTAAATTCAGAGATGATTGGCCTCCCAAGTGAGACATAACGTCTCCGTGCCCTCCATCAGGGAACGAGGGTTATGTACGTAACCGAGACATTTCAGAGACAAAATGTATCAATTTCCTCTGCTTTCAGAAATATATGGAGGAAAATAGTGATTGCCATTTACTAAAACAAACACTTGTATAATTACCCCAGAGGTATTTCTGTACATTCTTTTGCTTTGGTTTTTAACTGATAAAAGTTGTAATTAATTGAACCATGCTTGAGACAGTCACACACCAAAGGACAATTTTGAGATTTGAGAAAAAAAAAAGAAACATTCAAATAACAATGCTGCTTTTATAACAAAAGGTCAAGTAAATGTTTAATGATATACAGCATTTTAAATAACGACAATATTACTTACATTCATTTTTATCTTGTAGGACAGTGAAAATGCCACGTCACGTCAACAGCTTATATGTGTGTGTGTGTGTGTGTGTGTGTGTGTGTATGTGTGTGTGTGTGTGTGTGTGTGTGTGTGTGTGTGTTCCTGTAGCTCAATTGGTAGAGGGTTCAATTCCCCGGGAACACATGATAGGTAAAAATTGATAGCCTGAATGCACTGTAAGTCGCTTTGGATAAAAGCGTCTGCTAAATGCATAAATTTAATTTTTAATTTATATATATATATATATATATATATATATATATATATATATATATATATATATATATGAACTAGTACAGATGAAAAATAAATAAAGTTCAACCCACAAAAGAACTGAGAGAAATCGCAGTGGAAGAAACAAGCCTTAGGGCACTACGGGTATCTTTTTCTATTAAAATAGTGTGTTTATAAAAGACTTTGTCAAATGTAGGCCAGGACTGTATAGAGCAGTACCTGGGGAGCAGGTTTCTGTGCTGCTTCCACTGCTGTCGAGCTCTCTGTCTCTGCCTGAGGTTGTTAAACTGCAGTGTGAGAGTGATGCCCAGCTGCAGCAGGGACAGAGCCCCCAGCAGACGGTAACTGTTACTGATCCACGGGTCATCGCCAGACACATTACCAGTCTCAGCTAAAGAAAACACATTCACACGCTCACACAGATCATTTCAGTAATGTCATGTTCACTATTGTTCAAAGGTTTGCGTCAGTATTTTTTTCCCCAGAGAAAAATGTATACAGTACATTTATTAAGCAAGGATGCATTAAATGGTTCAAAAGTGACAGTAAAGACATTTATAATATTAAAAAAAGATTTTTTTATATTTTAGTACCATGTAAATACCATGTGAATATGGTTATTATTTACATTTACATTAACCATTTAGCAGACGTTTTTATCCAAAGCGACTTACAAATGAGGACAGTTGAAGCAATCAAAAACAACAAAAAGATCAATGATATATAAGTGCTATAACAAGTCTCAGTTAGCTTAACACAGTACACGTAGCAAAGGCTTTTAAATAATATAATAAATAAAAGAAAACAGATAGAATAGAAAAATAATAGAGCAAGCTAGTGTTAGAGGTCTTATATTTCTTTAATTTAACTTTTTCATCAGATATATATATATATATATATATATATATATATATATATGTATATATATATATATATATATATATATATATATATATATATATATATATATATATATATATATATATATATATATATATATATATATACATATATATATATATATATGCTCGGAGTGAACCAATCTTTTTTTTTTTTTAAGCCCTGCATTATGCAATTGACCAATATCAGTATCGGTAATAGTTATAAATATATAATATATAATATATAAAATCGCTATCAGCCAAAACAGAACATTTCAGGACAGTCTGATGTGGAATTACAAAATAAGAGCCTCCCAAATCTCATAAATAAGCTGCTGCATCTCTACTTTCAAAAATATATATAAAAAAAAGTTATAGATTGCACAGGCCACTTTCACCTCAGATTGAGAGTACACCTTGCCACAATGTCAGCTGCATCGTTTCAGGACAGTCTGATGTGGGATTACAAAATAAGAGCCTCCTAAATCTCATAAAAAAGATGCTGCATCTCTACTTTAAAAAAATAAATAATAAAAAAAGTTATAAATTGCACAGGCCACATTCACCTCAGATTGGGAGTACACCTTGCCACAATGTCAGCTGCATCGTTTTTAGGATAGTCTGACGTGGAATTACAAAATAAGAGCCTCCCAAATCTCAAAAATATGCTGCTGCCTCTCTACATTAAAAAATCTATTAAAAATAAAAGTTCTAGATTGCACAGACCAGTTCCACCACAGATTGAGAGTACACCTTCCCACAGTGTCAGCTGTGTAGATTTAGAACTGTCTGATGTGGAATTACAAAATAAGAGCCTCCCAAATCTCATAAATATGCTGTTGCATCTCTACTTTCAAAGATCTATAAAAATACAAATTCTAGATTGCACAGACTAGTTTAACCTCAGATTGCGAGAACACCTTGCCACAGTGTTAGCAGAATCATTTCAGGTCTGTCTGATGTGGAATTACAAAATAAAAGCCTCCCAAAGCTCATAAATATGCAGCTGCATCTCTAGATTCAAAAATCTATAAAAAATAAAAGTACTAGATTGCACAGACCTGTTCCACCTCAGATTGAAAGTACACCTTCCCACAATGTCAGCTGTGTCGTTTCAGGACTGTCTGATGTGGAATTACAAAATAAGAGCCCCCCCCCCCCCCCCAACTTTCATATAAAGTTAGATCTCAATAAATTAGAATGTCATGGAAAAGTTCATTTATTTCAGTAATTCAACTCTAATTCTGAAACATGTTTATTGTAATTAAATTCAATGCACACAGACTGAAGTATTTGGTCCTTTTAATTGTGATGATTTTGGCTCACATTTAACAAAAACCCACCAATTCACTATCTCAACAAATTATTATAATTAATAAGAACAATAAAAAGAAAAATTGTGAATTGTTGGTCTTCTTAATACATCTCAATACATGGTAGGGGCTCCTTTTGCTTTAATTATTGCCTCAATTCGGCGTGGCATGGAGGTGATCAGTTTGTGGCACTGCTGAAGGGGAATGGAAGCCCAGGTTTCTTTGACAGTGGCCTACAGCTTATCTGCATTTTTTTGGTTTCTCATTTTCCTCTTGACAATACCGTATTTTTTCTCTATGGGGTTCAGGACTTGTGAGTTTGCTGGAAAGTCAAGCACACTGTGTTGACATTTCCCAACATCACAGCAGTAATGACTTTATGAACTACTTTACTTCTAAGATTGATACTATTAGAGATAAAACTGTAACAATGCAGCCTTCAGCTACAGTATCGCATCAGACAGTACACTATAGATCCCCTGAGGAACAGTTCCACTCATTCTCTACGTTAGACCCTATTCAATCTAAGCTCCTAAAAGAGGTGCTTCCAAAAGTCATAGATCCTCTTGTGACTATTATCAATTCCTCATTGCCATCAGGGTATGTCCCCAAAACCTTTAAACTGGCTATTATTAAGCCTCTCATCAAAAAACCACAACTTGATCCCAAAGTTGAGAACTAGTTAATTATAGACCGATCTCGAACCTCCCTTTTCTGTCCAAGATACTAGAAAAGGTATCATAGTACTGAGACAAATTACCTGCTCTTATCATCTGATTGTGGTTGTATCTCTCTATTTGTGCTATTGGATTTTAGTGCTGCGTTCAACACTATTGACCACAACATTCTTTTGCATAGACTAGAAAACTTTGTTGGCATTAATGGAAGTGCATTAGCATGGTTTACTGTAAATCGTACTTATGACCGCCTTCAATTCGTAGCATTGAATGAAGAGGTATCATATCAATTACAAGTGCAGTATGGAGTACCTCAAGGCTCAGTACTAGGGCCATGACTCTTCACACTTTACATGTTACCCTTGGAAGATATCATCAGGAAACACGGTGTTAGCTTTAACTGTTATGCTGATGATACTCAGCTCTATATTTCTTCACTACCCTGGCAAAACATACCAATTAAAAAAAAACTTTATGCATAGACGATTTAAAAAAAGAGGTGTTAATTATAGGACCTAAAAACTCTGCATGTAATAGCCTATAACGCTGTCTAAGACTTGATGGCTGCTCTGTTAATTCTTCGTCATCCGTTAGGAACCTAGGTGTGCTATTTGATAGCAATCTTTTCTTTAAAAAAAACACCTTTCTATCATTTGTAAAACTGCATTTTTCCATCTCAAAAATATATCTAAATTACAACCTATCCTCTCAATATCAAATGCAGAAATGTTATTCCATGCGTTTATTACCTCAAGGTTAGATTACTGTAATGCTTTATTGGGTGGTTATTCTGCACGCCTAATAAACAAATTTCAGCTAGTCCTAGATGCTAAATGCAGCTTGAGTTCTTAATAGAACCAGGAACTATGACCATATTAGCACGGTTCTGTCAAAACTGCACTGGCTTCCTATCAAACACTGTATACATTTTAAAATCTTGCTTATTACTTATAAAGCCCTGAATGGTTTAGCACCTCAATATTTGAGTTGCATCTATGCTAATATTATTCTGTTTCTCTCTTATTCTGAGGTCAAAGTAGCCACCAGATCCAGTCTTTATCAAGATCAGAGGGTCACCCGCATCCAGTTAGTATCCAGACAGATGGAAGATTAGCACCTAGAAAGGATCTCTACAGCCCTGCGAGCCAGCGGAGACAAGATCAACAAGATGAGCCACAGGGACAGATCCCCTGTAAAGACCTTGTCTTCGACGACCACTGGGACAAGACCACAGGAAGCCGATGATTCTTCTGCACAATCTGAGTTGCTGCAGCCTCTAATTGAACTGCTGGCTTTAACGGGTCAGAGGAGAACTGGCCCCCCAACTGAGCCTGGGTTCTCCCAAGGTTTCTTCTCCATTCTGTCACCGATTAAGTTTTGGTTCCTTGCCGGTGTCACCTCTGGTTTGCTTAGTTGGGGACACTTAATTTACTACATGAACTGAACTGAGCTGAATGATGACATCACTGAATTCAATGATGAACTGCCTTTAACTGTCATTTTACATTATTGACACACTGTTTTCCTAATTAATGTTGTTCAGTTGCTTTGACAATCTTTTTTGTTTAAAGCACTATATAAATAAAGGTTACTTGACTGTCTTGACCAACACCATTTAATCAACTTTTGGTGCTTTTGGCAGTTTGGGCAGGTGCCAAATCCAGCTGGAAAATGAAATCAGCATCTTCAAAAAGCTGGTCAGCAGAAGGAAGCATGAAATGCTCCAAAATTTCTTGGTAAACGGGTGCAGTGTCTTTGGTTTTCAAAAAACACATTGAACCAACACCAGCAGATTTCAATCACCTTGGGGTATAAGCTTCTCCACCCTTACTTTAGACTTTTTTTTACCACTGGGCAACCGTCCACTTTATCTTCTCCTTAGCCCGGGTAAGACTCCTCTGACATTGTCCGTGTTTCAGCAAATTCCTTGACACATCTGTGTGTGGTGGCTCTTGATGCTTTGACCCCAGCCTCAGTCCATTCCTTGTGAAGTTCACTCAAATTCTTGAATCAAATTTGGTTAACAATCCTCTTAAGGCTGCCGTTCTCTCGGTTGGTTCCACACTTTTTCCTTCCCCTCAACTTTCTGTTAACATGCTTGGATACAGCACTATGTGAACAGCCAGCTTCTTTGGCAAAGAATGTTTGTAATATTGTGTTTGTAATAACTTGTTGATAGAGTGAATTGATGGATGTAAGAACATTCGTAAGTCAGGAAGGAGACTCATTCAGCTCACGAGACTCATGTCCCATGCAATGAATTTATTTAATACCCAAGTTTCACAATTTGAGTTGAATTACTAAAAAAGATAAACTTTCACACATCATTCTAATTGATTGAGATGCACCTGTATATAAAAGTTAGGGGGCTCTTTTTTGTAATTCCACATCGAACACTCCTGAAATGACACAGGTGACACTGTGTCAAGGTGTACTCTCAATCTGATGTGGAACTGGGCTGTGCAATCTAGAACTTTTATTTTTATATATTTTTTTCCAATATAGATGCATCAGCTTGTTTACGAGATTTGGGAGGCTCTTTTTTGTAATTAAACATCAGGCAGTCCTGAAACGATGCAGCTGACATATCGGCAAGGTGTACTCTCAGTCTGAGGTGATAGTGGTCTGTGCAATCTATAACTTTTATTTTTAGAGATTTTTTAATGTATAGATGCAGCAGCATATTTATGAGATTTGCGAGGCTCTTATTTTGTAATTACACATCAGATAGTCCTGAAACCACACAGCTGACACTGTGGTAAGGTGTACTCTCAATCTGAGGTGAAAGTGGTCTGTGCAATCTATAACTTTTATTTTTATAGATTTTTGAAATTAGAGATGCAGCAGCATATTTATGAGATTTGGGAGGCTCTTATTTTGTAATTCTACATCAGACAGTCCTGAAACGACACAGTAGACACTGTGGTAAAATGTACTCTCAATCTGAGGTGGAATTGGCCTGTGCAATCTATAACATTTTTAAATATACATTTTTGAAAGTACAGATGCAGCAGCTTGTTTTTTTTACAAAAAATTACTTATTTTGTAATTTCACATCAGACTGTCAAAAAAAAAAAATGGCTATTTTCAATGAGCAATTACAATGGTAAATCCATTTATGAATCCATATATTTTTGTTGCATTATTCTTCTTTATCCACTTTCCTTTCAGTTGTTCTCTCTGTTTGTTGTTCACAAGTCATCTCCTTTTACAAGGCTGTAAAACCTGTTTTTTTGTTAAATGCAATGTTAGATCAATCCACACCATTAACATTCAAAACACACACACATACACAACAAACATCTTTATTCAGCCCCTTCCTAAGGCCATAATAAGGTCAGACAGCAGTTTTTGTAAATGTTTGTGGAAGGCTGTTTACTCACAGCGGCAGTGACGGAAGCACCCCTATGTTTACACTTGAGCATAGGATGGCTTTTTCTTTCTCATTCAGACTCTCATGTGACTTCTTGCAGGCAGAGGCGAGGTTGTGCAGAGGGCAGCTGAGGAGACCTAAGCGCATGTGAAGCTGCAGTAGAGCCATCTGAGGTAGGATAAAATGAATAATTAAATTAAGAGTCTGCTTGGTAAATACCAATGCACCATGGTTTTTAAGGAATGCATGGGTGTTGTTGTAGCAGAGAACTCACTCTAGTTTTCAGCCAGGATTTGCAACTGAATCTCTAGTGTGAAAATATTTTATTTTTCAAAATGTGATTAACTGGTTGTATAACTTTATATAATAAGCCTTCTGAAAATGAAGTGTACGTAATTCTATTAAATACGCACTTGTTGTTTATTTCAACTCTTTAAAATCTATATATTTTTTTAAACTCCACTTGTAGATAATATAATATTAATGAAATGAAAGGCCACTTGAGTGCACTTAAAGAGAGACACTTGGATGTTTCATTTTTCTTAACACGCTAAAGTACACTTTTAACAAGTGCACTTTGTAATAATTGCAAATATTGAATGATTTTAAATTACATTTTAAATCTTTTCATGCTTATTTTGATGCTGACTAACATACTAAAGTGCACGTGTGTTATTCGATATTATATTGTTAATATGTTTTAAATTTACTAAATTGCACCTTCATTATAACAAATGTGTAATCACAAACATGTGTAAATACATGAGTGCACATTTTATAAAAAAATTATATTTCAGCACATTTGGTGATACGTTTTAACCATTTGTCGAAGACAATAAAATTACATTTAAAGATGTACATAAGTCCTACTGAAGTGGGTCAAAAAGCATTCTAAAGTCGCAGCTTATTGCATTTAGTATACATTTAAGATATAATTTTTTTTAATACAAATAACATACAGTTTAAGTGTCATTCCATTCAGTTCATACTCAAGTGCATTTTTTATTTATAAAGTATAAGCATTTTTTTTATATATATAATACAGTAACGCAAGCAATCCATGACATGGCAAATGTCTTAAATGTAGTTATTTGAACTAGTACAACAATATAATATAATGTTAATGATGTTTGTGGAAAATATCGTATGCGATTACACATAGAAACACTTGAATGTGGATAAGTGACTCAGTCATTCAAACTTCGAACAGGATGTCTTTTGCAATTCACAGTGTTGAAGCTGAAATGAATTTCAAGGGAAGTCAAGCATATGATTTAGGGACTAATAATAGCTGGCATAAGAAGTAGACATTCTGTTTGTGAATGTAAACTCAAGTTGTTTCAAGGCAAAGACATTACATGGTGGGGCAATAAAATTCAAATGGTTTTATGGGAAGTCACTTCAAAGGACTTTGAACCCTTTTTGTGTTGATTTATGAATGCACAGCATAAAGCGTTAGAGTAAAACATCAAGACATAGAAGAACAGTTGCTCTTTTGAGCGCTGCACATTTAGTTGCTTTTATTAAAGAATCCCAGAGAGCAAGATTAGTCATTAAATTCATATTACCATGGTTGCATGTCAGCATTTAATGTGTGTAATGTGTAACTGATTTACCTTTAACCTATTTACCTGATGTATTTGAAACACGTCTCTACAAACACAAAATGACGGGATTTTAAATGTTGCATCACTGTTCTGCTCTATTATAATGCCTTTGTGTATGAAGACAAGAGTTCAAAAACCAAAATGTAAAGGACTGAAATAGTACTCAAAGCATTTCAATCTCAATTTAAACCGATTTGAACAAGAAAATAACTAAAGTTCCTTAAACAATCCTAATTCTTGCAGACAATACGGGCCATTTCCCATACGCTCTAGCTGTATCCCGCCCACATGTGCAAAGACTCCTCTGCCCTTACTTGTCCTATTTCGACGCAAACTGTTGCTCCATAAGGGAACACCCACTGTGTACAAAAAGCTTTCAAATGACAACTTCCTATACCTGCAGTGTGGAGCTGTGTACCTGAAGCTTTTGCCTGCAATGAAAAAAGGCATGTTCTTTGTAGGAAAGCGAATCGGAGCTGTAAAACTGGTGCCTGGAGAAGTGTTTTACTCGCATTCATATCATCTCCAGATCACACTCTGAACTACCTGCTTCTGTTCCCAAAAGAGCCCTGTTCACAAAGGTAACGTGAGACTTCACAATACTTTTTCTTTTTAACATTTAATGAGGATGTGAAGGAGATTTCACTCGTCTGGCACGTTTAACATGCCCGCACAGAGTGAAGCTGGATTAAAGATTGGGAAGTTAGTTTCTGAGTTTCACTTGGGCTTTTTTTTCTCTGAGAGTGTTGTATTCTGAAACCCAACACTTCTCACTTGGGTGCTCAGGTAGAAAGAATGAGAAGAAGAAAGACAGGATGAAGTTTTGAGGGGTTGTTGATGTCTTTCTGTGATTGGATGTAACATTGTGTGGGTTAACCTCATCAAAACATGTCCAGGTCACATTTCACCCCAAAATAGAATAGAAAAGAAATATGAAATTGTATTAATAATTCAAGTTTGGATACGCTTTATTAAGAATTTATTTATTTATTTACTTGGTGCATTGTGAAATGACTTTCATGACACGTTTTGATATGTTGACTAGCATAATAAAATGCATGTTAAACATTAATCATATTTCAGGGACAATAGAGTAATTATGGAATGATGTAATTTCTACATAAGTGGGTCAAAAAGCACTTTAAAGTTAGTATACTTTTATTTTAATTCAATTAAGTGTCTGAAAACATTACATTCAGTTGAAATATATTATTTTAAAGTTTATTATTTTCATAATTTTATTTCTTTTTATTTATTAATTAATTTATTTGTATGTCTTTTCACATGTGTAAACAAGTTGAAATTTCATCACACTTCCCCTCACAAATTCTCAGGAAAATAATGCATTTGTAAGTTTTGCTTTAGATGTTTTTGATAATTTATAATTATTATATGAACATTCTCATTAGTTCCTCATTACTGTAATGCATTTTATATGTATTGCGTTAATTATTACAAATTACTGTATAATGAGTTTTTTTAACTATACTGTAGACAATTTGTTGATGAACTGTTTTCATGACATGTTTTGATATGTTGACTAACTATAAACTAAAATGCATGTAAAATATCCCAATTTCAGAGATGATAGGAGTAATTATAAAATGAATAATAAAGATGTATTTAATTGTGGGTCAAAAGTGCTTTACACTTCAGCTAATTCCATTGAATATAAATGTAAAATATAATACATTTTCATTTAATTGCAATTAACTTTTTTAAAGTGTACTTAATTTCACATGGTGTATTTCATGATAAAAAAGAAATGCATTTTGTTTTCCTTTTGAGGTTTTTGATCATTTCTAAAAATATTACTGTTTATTCTCAATGGATTCTCAGTACTGTAATGCACTTCTTTTTTTCTTACATATTCACTGCATGTCATTTTTATGTTGCTGAACTGTCCTGATTTTCTTTTCTTTTATTTTTAGGTAATATAATCACAGGTTTCCTCTATATAAACATCCAAACGGTGTTCTCTGCTTACAGGAGAAACCTGATTTAATCTGCGTCTGTTAAACTTGACCCGCGCCTCAGGCTAAACATGAATCAGACAGCCATAAATTAAAACCTAACCGGTGTATTTAGGCAGGAAACACCCTGCTATCTGTGTCATTTCAGATGTTTATGTGCAATGATTATAATTCAAAGGAGTCACATTGGTTGTATTTAAAAAAGGTTTTGTTTTGTCAGTGTGGGCGACACAGTCATGCTTCTGTTTCCTTTGGAAATCTCAGCCTAAACACTGTGTGATGTAGGATGTCTTGCGGGTTGCAATGCGAACCGGTCGGTTGAAACTGAAATAAAAGCTCTATTGTGTCATGCTGTCTGTGTAGTGCTGAGCAACTCTGAGCGATCGGCGGTCACCGGCCTGCCAGCTGCTATTAGCTTACACATCTGCTGTTCGCCGTGCATCATCTCTGATCTGTTTTTCCATGCGGACAACAAGAAAAGAAAGATAATCAAGTATAAACCAGAGTCTTTTGGCCATCTGATACTGGAATGTTGTGTGTGTTTGGTTCAGCCAGATTGGAAAGATCTCATGTTACGCTGTGTATTGAGAGCATTGTGTTGTGTGCAGGCTTGTTCTCTGGGGATGTTCTCTCCACAATGGAGACAAGGTGCAGACTGTTTGCTTTCAGCTACGTTAAGCCATTATTTTTATGAAGCAATAACAAAGACGCACGTCTTTGTTATTGCTTCATAAAAATAATGGCTTAACGTAGCTGAAAGCAAACAGTCTGCACCTTTGATCGATAGTGACACACTTTTTGTCTTACATTAGGTGAAGGGAAGGAAATTAAGGACAAACATTTGCATACTCGCACTGTGTTTCCTGTAAGCACTGTGCACACAATGGCTTTTGTGTGTCTTTCAGTAGCAGATTTAAAGAGGTGCCAGGGGTCCGAATGGACGTTTTGTGAGGCAATGTATCTTCCTTACTTCCTATAAAACTGAGGTTCAATTGTCTGTGCCTCTGCTTTGAACGTGAAGTGAATGAGAGGCAGTCTGTTCTGATTCATACTGAAATCTCTGACCTATTTCAGTCATTGAGCTTCAGATACCTTTGATGTCACATTAATATTGAACGTACAAGTGAACCTCATGAAAAAGTTACAATTCACCCCAAAAGGGACAAATTTCATTGCACATTACACCTCTAAATACAAGTATATTCATTGATTTTTAAGAATTGATTTGATTGTTATTGTATTGCGTCGATAAAGAAGATTCATATGCTGTACTTTACTGTAATATTTTGTTTCCAGTTTTTAAAGCAACATAAATTACAGGTAGTGCGACAAATGCTTGATGTGTAATAACTGACAGTTAATAAAATTTAACTATTATTCTTATTACTGAAGAAAATGTTTTGTAGACTCCTCAACCAATATCTAAAAAGGTTTACTGAAAACATTAATCAAATATACATAGTGAAACACAACAGACCACAAGTAAAAACATTTCATTCTTGACTTTCTTGTTTTGAGTCATTGTTCAAGGTAATTATTTTGCAATATATAATTTGGTTAGACACAGCTCCCCCCCCCCCCCTAATTGTTAGAGACATGCTGTACATGACTTGGGAAGGTTTTAATGATTCACCCATACTAAATCACATTACTTGAAGCATGTTTATATAATGCATTTACTGTAAAGGTATCCCTAATGCATTCATAATACCATATAATATATCTTATATTATGTTTCTAGTTAACAATTATTGTCAAAGTTATTGCATGAATAGAATACATGAAGATATTCAGGTTACGCCCTTAAAGAGTACAATGCATTCATTATAACGATTACAGTAAATTGTTGATGTGTTAATAATGTATTACTCTTTTAAGGTTAATCCATGAATAGATAAGCATTGTAAACTATTATAGCCATTTTAATGCAGTACAATTTTCATTATGAAGCAATGCATATAAAGCTTCCAATGCTTCAAAATCTGTTGATCAGACAAGCCTTGTTAAATGAAGTGTGCTTAATTTTTTTGAATGTGCACTTCTTGTGTGCTTCAAATCTTAAAATAATAAAACTGTACTTTTTAGTAATGCCACTTTGACAATTCACCCAACTTTTGTGATGCAGAAGTGCACTTATTTGGATGTGTTGACTAACATGCTGAATGGTGTTATGAATATAAAATGCATTTTAAATGTACTAACTCGCAACTTAATCATTAAGTTCCAAAAAACTGAAATGCATAACATTAAATTGCATTAAAGAATATGTTAGCTAGTATAAATTATTAACAGTACAAGACAACAGAAGTTGAAATAAAGATAAAGACTTACTAAAGTGGATCAAAAAGCACTCTTAAGTTCATCTAATGGCATTTAAAAATAAATGTAAACTATAATACATTTTCTTTTAACTGTGTAATTTAAATGACATGCAATTAAGAGTTAGAAAACATACAATTTACTTCACTCTTAAGTCATTGTCATTGTATTAAAGTGTTTTATTTCTGTAATAAGTACATTTATTAAAATCATGCGTTCCATTGTGTGCTTCTTTTCACAACATTAAAAAGGCCTATATTGCTTTAAGCATACATTTACAATGCATTAAATATACAGGCATTAAGTGAAGTGTTTCTAATTAGGCCTCCATTGTTTAGTCTACTGAGGAATGTAGTGGACCCTAAGCCAGACAGATTTGTTTCAGCCGAGACCGAGGGACGTGTTTGAGAGGGAGGGGATCGTGTCATCGCCTGCTCCTTATACCTGAGGCCAGGTGTTACATGCTGACACGTCCAGTCCTGCATCCTCATGTATCAACATGTCACGTCGAACACTCAAAGTGAACATTACAGCCATTGTTGACATGTCTCCAGCACAGCTCCTGACAGAATGGAGAATGCAATTCAGAAAGACGTCCTGTAAAAGAGATCAGCACTGATTATAATGGGAGTGTTCAGCTGTTCACTGCTCTCTAGATCTGACAGGCAGATATGCAAAAATAAAAGATAAGACTAAGGACTACATCATTTGTTTGGAAATCTCTACAGTAATGTGAACGTTTCCATTCATTCCTATGTTTATGTGATACACTTCACTGTGTGTTGCTGTGACATTGTCATTGTCCAAGAGAATACCATGTTTTTTTTGAAAATGCACCATGGCAATATATTTTATTTTGGTTTTGTCACTATGTCACTACGATAATATCATGATCTTTAGGATATAGTACCATGATAATATCATGTTTTTCTGGATATTGTACATGTTTTTTGGACCTGTACAATAGCATTTTTTAGACATGTACCATTCTAAAACAATGTAGTGATGGATAAATATGGTTCAGTCAAAGTCAGTATATACTGTTACGGATCACTCGGGAGGCTGAGGAGTAACAGACAGAATGGTTAATTGAACAGACACAAGCAGAGGAGCAGGTAGTGTAGGGTGGAGTGAGGGATGGATCCGTGCAGGCTGGGTGAAGACGTCAGAGGAGGAAGCTGGTGAACCACACACACACACACTTGGAATCTGGATCTTCGGAGAATCGCTGGAGAGAGGTAAGTAGAAGAAGAGTTAGTCCTTAGAGTTAGCATACAGGTAAGACCTTGTCGCGAATGAGACCGGACATCGATTGAGTGCGTGTGTGTGGTTTTTATGGTGCTGAGGTGATTGGGTGGTGATGAGGATCAGGTGGATTTGCTTAGTATTCCGGTGAGGGCGTGCGTAGTGACTGCGTGGAGGTGGAACCTGGCGTGTTTGTAACAGTACCCCCGTCCCCACGGCCCGCTCCTAAGGGCCGAGGACCCCGACGACGTGGTGGACGTCCTCTTCCCCTGGGAGCTGGTCGGTCAGGATGATTGGAGTGGAAGGTGTCGAGTAAGTTAGGATCCAGGATGTCGTTGCGTGGGACCCAGGAACGTTCCTCTGGACCGTATCCTTCCCAGTCCACTAGATATTCCAGTTGTCCACCACGCCGCCAGGAGTCCAGGATGTCACTCACTGCATAGGCTGCGCCGTCGTCGGAGGAGGAGTGGAGGGGGGGCATCTGTTTAGCCAGGTTCTGTGGAGGGAGAGACAGAAGGATTGTGAGGTTTAAGGAGAGACACATGGAATGTGGGGTGTAACTGGAGTTTGTACGTGACCGGATTGATCTGCTGGATGATGGTGAATGGGCCAATGAATCTGGGACTTAGCTTGCGGCAGGGCAGATGCAGGCGGATGTCCCAGGTGGACAGCCAGACCTTCTGACCCGGTTGTTACGTTGGGGCCTCTGATCGGCGAAGGTCTGCTGTCGTTCTACGTCTGCGTAAAGCCCGCTGGAGTTGGTGGTGTGCCGTTTCCCAGACCCTCTCGCTCTCCCAGAACCAGTAGTCGATGGCGGGGACATCCGAGGGTTCACCTGACCAGGGGAATAGAGGTGGTTGGTAGCCGAGTACGCACTGGAATGGAGTGAGTCCGGTGGTAGGTTGACAAAGGGAGTTTTGTGCGTACTCGGCCCACCCAAGGAACTGGTTCCAGGAGTTCTGGTGGCCATGACAGAAGGTACGGAGGAAGCGTCCAATCTCCTGAACCTTCCTTTCCATCTGCCCGTTAGACTGGGGATGGTACCCAGAGGACAGGCTGATGGCCACACCTAGGAGTGAGTGAAAAGCCTTCCATACCCGGGAGATGAACTGGGGGCCTCGGTCCGAGACGATATCCTCTGGGATGCCGAAGTACCTGAAGACATGATTAAATAACAGTTCAGCCGTTTCCATGGCCGTGGGCAGACCCTTCAAAGGAAGAAGACGACAGGATTTAGAAAATCTATCCACTATGACAAGAATGCAGGTATTGTTATCTGAAGGAGGAAGATCGGTTATGAAGTCCACCCCTAGGTGTGACCACGGGCAATTGGGAACGTGCAGAGGATGGAGCTTGCCTGATGGAAGATGGCGAGGGCTTTTGGATATGGCGCAGCTTGTACATCCATTCACGTACCTCCTGACATCCGAGGCCATGTTGGGCCACCAGAAGCATTCCTTCAGCAACGAGGCGGGGTGTTGGTGGTAGGCTCGGTAGGAGGAAGGGTCTCAGCAGACCAGGTAATAGGAGAGACGATGACTCTTTCTGGAAGAATGGTTTCCGGAGTTTCGGGATTCTCTTCGGGGGCGTAACACCTGGAGAGGGAGTCAGCCTTCACATTTTTCACCCCCGGGCGGTATGAGATGGTGAAATGGAAGCGGGTGAAGAATAACGCCCAGCGGGCTTGTCTCGGATTTAATCTTTTGGCCACTCGAAGATACTCTAAGTTCTTATGATCTGTTAGGACCAGAAAGGGGTGTTAGGCTCCCTCCAACCAATGCCTCCATTCTTCCAAGGCCAGTTTGATGGCCAACAGTTCCCGGTTGCCGATATCATAGTTGACCTCCGCCGGATTGAGTTTCCGGGAGAAGAAGGTGCATGGGTGGAGGCGACTGGGATTCCCCTGCTGCTGAGAAAGGACCGCTCCCACTCCGGTGGTCGAGGCGTCGACTTCCACGACAAAGGGTCGGTCGGGATAGGGATGGACCAGGAGTGGGGCGGTCGTAAAGGCCTCCTTAAGGATGTGGAAGGCCTCTCTGGCGGCAGGAGTCCAGGAGAGAGATTTGGGTTTGTTACGGAGGAGACTGGTGAGAGGGCTGGTGATGGTACTGAAGTTTTGTATAAACCGTCTATAGAAGTTGGCAAAGCCAAGGAACCGCTGTAACTCCTTGATGGTGGTTGGAGTGGGCCAATCTCTGACGGTGTTTACCTTCCCCTCGTCCTTCGAGCAGATGGATTTCCTCGTGATGGAGTAGTCCGGTTTGGAGGGATATGGGACCCACACTATGACGCACGCATCTCTTGCTTAACGGCTTTCTGGTGATAGTGTGGACTTGGTAGGCTGACGGCGTTGCTGTGGTAGCGAGCTTGAGCTGACGGCAGAGGGCGCCGGAGATGAAGTTGCCGGCTGACCCAGAATCGAGGAGGGCGGAAACTGGAAGAGATATGTCAGTGGCAGTGTCACAACAGTGGTGAGTGGTTTCATTTGGTATCTTTAAGGGAGAATGGCACTCACCATGGGACGAGGAGGACGGACGGGGCATACAGCGATGGCATGCCCCGGGGCTGCACAGTAGAGGCACAGATTCTGGGCCAGCCATCTTTGTCGTTCAGCCATAGAGAGACGATAGGAGTCTAGTAGCATGGGTTCACTGGCTGGTTCTGGGGAGCTGACGGCCTCTGGTCGGCAGAGTGGTGTAGAGGAATACGCCTGGCCCTGGTGCTCTTCGAGGCACGACTGCATACGAGTGGCAAAGTGGATGGACAGCTGGATGAATTGTTCTAGCCCGATGGTGTCCTCGTATGCAGCGAGATGCAACCGCACTCGAGGTTCCAATCCCTGACGGTAGGTAGTCAGTAAAGCCTGTTCGTTCCATCCACTGGAGGCCGCTAGAGTCCTAAACTGAAGGGCATATTCATTGACAGACATTTTCCCCTGTTTGAGATTATACAGCTTCTCATCAATGGAAGAGTCCCAAGCTGGTCTGCCGAAAACTTCACGGAAATGGTCGATGAAGCTGGAATAAGACTGGATAACTGGGTTATTTTGAATCTGCCCACAGTAGTGCTTTACCTTGCAGTTGAGAAATTACAAAGGCTACCTTAGATCTCTCAGTGGGGTACAAGTGCAGTTGCATCTCCAGGACCAGCGAGCATTGTAGGAGGAAACCGCTGCATTCCTCCGCCGCACCAGAGTAGGGCGCTGGCCGGGCCATGGGACTGGCATGAACGGAAGGTGAGGAAGTGCTGGCATCGTTGACGGAAGTGCTCGCTGGTGTTGGGGATGCAGTTGTAGCCGTGAGTGTCCTTTGGAGTGCATTAACCAGATCTTGAAAGGGGTCTGTGAGGCTCATGCTTGTGCCTGGCGGTGTTGGTCCGGTCTTCTGTTACGGATCACTCGGGAGGCTGAGGAGTAACAGACAGAATGGTTTATTGAACAGACACAAGCAGAGGAGCAGGTAGTGTAGGGTGGAGTGAGGGATGGATCTGTGCAGGCTGGGTGAAGACGTCAGAGGAGGAAGGTGAACCACACACACGCACACTGGGAATCTGGATCTTCGGAGAATCGCTGGAGAGATAAGTAGAAGAAGAGTTAGTCCTTAGAGTTAGCATACAGGTAAGACCTTGTCGTAAACGAGACCGGACATCGATTGAGTGCGTGTGTGTGGTTTTTATGGTGCTGAGGTCATTGGGTGGTGATGAGGATCAGGTGGATGTGCTTAGTATTCCGGTGAGGGCGTGCGTAGTGATTGTGTGGAGGTGGAACCTGGCGTGTAACATATACCATATATCGCGGTAATTTTTCACGGGGTGTGTTTTTAAACAGACATTAATGAGAATAATAGAAGTATTAGAGAGCTTAGACTCAGTCACATTTAAAATCTTTATATTCTATTGGAAAACTGGAATTCCAATAGACAGAAAAAAGTGTGCATTTGTGCACAGATAGACTTTATATTGAAGTACCACAGAATTACCCTCTTTTACTGCCATTGTGTACCTGCATTCTGTGAAGCACATCAGGAGTTTATATGGTGTAGTCCAGCTTTATTTGTCAACCTTAACCCAGAACCAGCATTATTACTTTATGCTAAACTACTTTTACCTATGTTTAATTCCTTTGCCATACCATAGATTCACAGATTTACATCCATTTAATGATGGTTTAACACTCAAAACCAACACAGTCCTATAGCATACAGTAAATGACAAATTAACTACTTTTCAATACTAATTTGAAAATATCCAATGTATTAAGCATATGATGCATTTTAACACACACACACATTTAATAATATATATTTAATGGAATTTCTCTTTAGATGATTTCCTGTGTTTGTGATCAATCAATTATTTCTTAGTTTGTTATATTTTTGGATGATGTCTTTAAAATTTAAATTCTAGTATAAGTAAATTTGTGTTTGTGTGAAAGTCTTGTGCTCTGTGTTCACAGGTGTGCTTCTCTCTGCAGGTGTGGTTTTGCTGCAGGTCATTGGCACACTGATCTCATGTCTACAGGTCAATTACTGGCTGTGGAGCTCCGTCAGACGGTTGTAGCACACCTCCAACCACAATCACTCCCAAACCCAGACGCTGAACATCTGCTGAACGTCCTGCTGTACACTGGGAAACAGAGGATCTTTCTTTTTTACCAAGAGCACCAACGGATAACTTTGTTAGGAATCTGTAGAGTCATGCATGACTGTTTCTGGGGCTGCTGAATCCATTTGCATGTGAATTTCTTTTGAATGAATACAAACTAAACAATATGGATACGGTCTCTTTGAACACCTCCCTGTTCTCTGGCAGTCAGAGCATCAGTACGGATTCTCCCAGTTTGTCCATGAGATCTGTAAGCTTCATCAATGACACCGATTCGTCCCGCAGCAGCACGCTCTTACACTGGAACTTCTTCCTGGCTGCCAACTACATTAGTGTGGGTGAGTCAAACTTGTTTTTATAAAGGAAAAAGGGACTAGTTGTCACTATTAACTAGATGCTTATTAGCATGACTATTAGCAGCACACACATTGTTTATTCTGCATGACCATATTGTGCATCTCTTAGTCCTTATACCTAAATAGAACTACTAAACTATTAATAAGCAGCAAATACATTTGTTTTTGTTTTTTTGTTTTTTGAAGGAATGCTTTCAAACTCCAGGCATATTTTGAAGTTCTTGGAGTCAATGATGCTAATTTGGGTGTTATTTGCAACAGATTTTCGTTCCATAATATTTGTAGCTAAAGCCTTCAAATATTTCTAAAGACTGTACAATCAATCACAGAGCTCTGCTGCCCAGATTCTTGTTGTACTCTCTTTTTTTCCCGTGCTGGTAAAAGATCTCCTGAATCACCATATGTCATCTCCTTAATGAATCACTCATTGTTCACGAAGCTCTTAAAGTGTATGTTCATGATTACTGTCTGTGGTGCAGCGATCAGTTCATTAGGTGCGTCTGACTCACGAGGTTATGTCAGTTTATCTCTCAGATCAGCTAATCGCATAGTACAGAGTCTCAATCAGATAAACAGCTTCTGCTGACAATCCTCAGACTTTCAGTTTGCTGCAGGAATGAAGGATTTGTGTTTTGTGGTTTGTGTAAAGGCCCCATGGCATTAAAAAGTGATGATTGCATAAGTGAACGTTGAGGAAACAGTGGAAGGGCTCTTTAAGACACAGTGTTAGCATTGGTAATGTTGCTCACAGGAAATTTGTGTTTGTACACATCCCATTATTTGGTCTTAAAAAGCTGAGTTATACAGATGATATACACAGTTTATGATACAGATTGTAATAATATGCCGGGTTCAGAGTAAACAACAGACTTTCAGTATTTCCAGTGTAAGTCCATGGAGAAAGATACTGCACCAGGATGAATGAAAACGATTTGCAACATCTTCAGGATTCCATAACACTGACACTATAATTGTAGTGATTTATATTGTTTAGTATTTAAATATTTTACATTTAATAAATGTAATGATATCTTTTGTTTTATGGTTATGGTGTAATAATAGTTTACATTAATTCACCCTACAGCAAACAATTTTCAATTACAACTTAAAAATTAATTCAGCAAAATTTTGTAACACTTTAGGGACCAATTCTCACTAACTAGTTGCTTATCAACATGCATTTACAAGCATATTGACTGTTTATTACTTATAAAGCACATATTATTTCCTGATTCTGCATTAGCACTACCCCAAGCACTTACTATTATAATTACATCAATTATGCATAATTACATGCAAGTAACCCTAAGCCAAACCCTAACCATATAGTAAGTACATATAGTTAATTAATATTACTCAGTGGTTAACAAGACACGTTAAAATAAAGTATAACCATATACTGTCAAAAGATCATCTGTAACTTGAGCAGGCTTTCTGGATAAAATTCATAAAGTCTTGTTACACTTATCAATGAAAACTTGCCTCCACATGTTCTGTATGAAGGATAACGCAAGTAACAAAAGTTTTTGTGCATTGAAACTCCTTATCTTTGCTCAAAAGCAATCTCTGTTTAATTGTGTGTTCATGGGCGAACACATCAGTTCACTTCCAAACTTTGTCAAACTTTCCACTTCTGATTCCACTGGTAACTTGTCCCAACAGGCCATTGTCAGAGACAAGCACAAAAGCAAACAAAACCCTAGGCCACATTCATCATCATTATCATCTGCTGACAGAACATCTCAGACTCCCGTCGGGCGTTCATGCTTTGATTACTCACCGGGCTCCATGACACTTCCTATTATGACATATTTTTTGTCATACTTTCAGATTTTGATGCATATTGTAAATCACACACCTTTACACATGGCATTTTATTAACAGGGAAAGTAAAGCTCCTTTCACGGATTTTGGATGAAACAGTCTTGGTGAGATGTTTTCATTCAAATCTAAAGATTTTGATTGGATCATTCATATACCTTCTTGTTATTATCCAATAGAGGGCAGAATTAGTCCTTTTGTGGTTTTACAGCAGATCTAATGTTAATAACTGTGTTCAGAACTGCTATTATCATTATCACTCTTAGTATTTCAAGCATATAATATATACTGCATATATTATGTGAATTTTGTGTATGCATATAAAATATGACCTACTACATTTTACCAAATGTACAGGACACAACAAAGCACTGCTTAGGATATTGTTTCCCACAATGCAATGTGCTCAATCTGACCCTCCATTGCAGTATAATGAATTAATTGAGTATAATATCAGCCTTAATATAAAGTCTTTCTAGACTCGTTATTCAAATTTTAAAAATGTAAAACAAGTCTTTGCATATAAATTATACATGCAAGACATGCTCCATGTTTCACACTGTTTACATTGTTAATCATTAAAATACAAAAAAAATACAAAAAATAAAATAATAATAATAAATAAATCAATAAAAACATTTAAATGACTTACAATGAAAAAGAAGAAGAAAAAAAGAAACTGCACATATACTTGCAAAGAAATGGCAAGAAACACATAGAACTAAACCAATTTTTTTTTTTTTTTTTTTTTGTATTGTTGGACCGCTGAGAAATTTCTAGTGAAACATCATTAATTTAATTAGTAATCATATTTCATTATTCTAGCTACAATATTTTGTCTTTAATTCCTATAAAGAGTCTAAAGCTAATAGTATGTCTGTAGCGATCAGCAGCCAAATGCATCACTTGTTACTAAATCTTTCATTTTGATTGACAGCTTCAGCTGTTCGGTGCCTTCAAGCCACATTCACATACACGAGTCCCAGCGTAAATCATTTTTATTTCAGCGGCGCTGTGTAGAGATGGAAGAGCATATCCCGGGGTGTTCAATTGCAATCCCCTCTGAAAATCATTAATAAATGAAAATAACAATTACCTAAGAGCACTTGCTTTGAAATTTACATTTTGAAGAAAACATTACATACAGAAATACATCATAGCCTATCACTATCCAAGCCATTTGTGATGTCACAGCTGAATACATTCTAGCAGGTGTTTAACGGGAGAGGAAGGGTTTTGATTGTGTCTCTGAAAAAAAGGCAGGTTGTACATGTTAAATAATTTGTTGCTATCCCTCATTTGTCATCCTTCTTCAAGAAGAAGCAGCTGTGGAACGGTTTACACACATCCCTCATGGATCGGTATAATCAGGTGCACTTTGTTATTTCTTTGCCTCTCTGGGATTCTGCCTGAGATTGTTTTTTATGGAGGACCATCTTCATATTAATGGGCTTGATTACACAGGAAACAGTTTAGCTGGCTTCCATAATCAAAAAATCAAAAAAGGCTTTGAAGGTTATTTATGTTGCGTGCAGCCCAATAATCACAAAGCTGAAGTAGGGAAGCGATTTTCCTGACTCACGTGCCCTCGAGGAGAACACCTCCACTCTCCCTGCAGTATTATAAAAATAAAAATCTGGAACAACACCTTTTAATATCAGATAAGAATGCTCACCAAGGCTGCGATGATTTAATTAAAAAAATACAGTAAGAACAGTAAAATTGTGAAATATTATTACAATTTAAAATAAGTTTTTTATTGTGATATATTGTAAAATGTAATTTATTCGAGTGATACAAGGCTGTATTTTCAGCATCATTACTCCAGTGTCACATGATCCTTCAGAAATCATTCTAATATGCTGATTTTTTGCTCAAGAAACAGTTTTATTTTCCAGCAGCTTACTAGACATATCGGCAGATTAACAGTTTTTTTAATAGTTGCTTCGTTATGACAGTAGTTCACTTGAAAGAGGAAATGTAGATGCTAACTTCTGATATCTTTATGGCATTGTTAAGAATACTTGCTTAGATTTATTTATGAATTTGCTCAAACACATGTTGGAACAACAGTGTGATTTTGTGTATTTTTTTTGTATTTTCCAATTTCATTTTAATTTCTGCTCATGTTTTAGCATTTTTTTTGTGTGTGTGTTTTTTTTTTTTTTTGCTTAAGATTTCTTTATGTTTAGTCTCTATATTTTCCATTAAACTAAAGAAAATTTGAGATGTTGCTCTGACTTTAGTGGAAATAAAGTCCAAGTAGTTTTATATAATTACTTCATGTACTTCCGTATCTATCTGGCTTTTGTCGTTGCACTGACATCAGCATTAATATAATGGAAATGAAAGAATTTTACTGTCGACTGCTCACTAGAGTAATGACAGTTCATCTGACTCTGTTCGACTCGGCTGTCCCTTAGAGAAGCTATTTCAGGATAAAGCGTTGAAAACACAAATTGAATTTTCTGAAAAACACCAACTTCACAGTTTATAGTTTTGCACATCTCTGGCAAAGATCTCCTTATTTATCTGTTGTTCGGATCCGCTTCACTGACTCTCTTCTCTAAACCCACCGTGCTTGTCATTAAATTGTTTTTGTTTGTTTCACATCTTCAGAGTATGCAGATGTTAAGCTGGACTCTGCTAGAAGATTTTTCAGCTCTACTCTTAATACCACGAAAGAAAACAGCAAAGCATCAAATACAGTAATTGGGCTTATTTGCATATGGCTGGATCTTTGGTAGTGTTAGGGAAGTCAACTTTTAAAAGTTTTTAAAAACAAAATCTCTTGATATTTTAAGGCATCAAGGCAATTTCATTTTCAACTACAACTTTTAAATCCAATAATGCATACAATGCGTTTTAAATTAAACACAGTATTAAGATGATATCGGCTAATGATCTATATTGATGATCATAATGTAAACAGAACATGCAAATACTATTTGCAACTTAAAAAGTTGAATTAAATCAATAAATTCGATTTTTTTTTTTTAAGCATTTATTTGAGTTGTGGTAATAGTTCCCCTGAATTTCTTTTTAGTGTGTGTGTGTGTGTGTGTGTGTGTGTGTGTGTGTGCTCTTGTTTTTGTGACATATCAGGACACAACTCTGTATAATGACATGGGTATGACACAGGTATTACAAGGAGAGGGTGACTTATGAGGACATAACCCATGTCCCCATTTTTCAAAACGCTTATAAATCACACAGAATGAGTTTTTTTTTTTTTTTGAGAAAGTAAAAATGCACAAAGTAGGGTTGGTGTAGGGCCACAGAATAAACAGTTTGTACAGTATAAAAACCATTAAGCCTATGGGATGTCCCCACTTTTCACAAAAACAAACGTGTGTGTGTGTGCATGCTAATGAAGTTGTGCATGTATACACAGTTGTGTTGCTGCTGCTCAGAAGAGCTTCAGCAATGGAATAATTGTCCCGTTTCTTATCAGCAAGTGCACATGCAATGTAAGTTATCACCACCCATGCACTTATAGTTCTGCTGAGCAAGAGAATCAACAGGCTTCAATGGCCCTCGTAAGGAAGCCATCAGGGCTAATCAGGATGATGCGAAAGGCCATCAGTGTAAATCCAAAGCCATTTCCACCCACAAATAGCTGCGCTTTATGTGTTTATGTGCAGCACTAAAGCACACATTAAGGCAGAAATGTACTCCTGTAAGACAGGGATATGTTGGCTTAATGGCTTACTTCTGTCATGATGTTTTAAGCAAGCACTTCATGGAGAATTCTTTCATGTTCAGCCTTTGATTTTCTTCTCAGTCTCTGACCACTGTGAAACGCTGCTTTGCAGAATGATTTTCTTTTTGGAAGATTTGGGCTCTGAGACTGAGAAAACCATTTTATAAAAACCATTGATAGAGAGAAATTAGTTGTGCATTCAGTTGTTCATTGTAGCATTTTTCATAGATCTCAACAATACATTATTGATGTGAGAACTTACCGTTCTGCTGTGAGCATCCGTCTGAAAGTTTTTCAGTGCCAGTTGCACAATAATAAATTAATATCATTAATCTTTCTCAGACACCCATGACACTTAGTTTATTGTTTTGTTTCTTATCAATGCAAGATACATTCATTAAATCAGTGCTCTGGGTTCAAGGGAAGGGCTCTGTCAGCTGCATTCGTGGCGGAATGTTAATTAGCACAGAAAAAACAAATTCTTACTGGTTTTTGTTTTTGTACTTTCTTACTGACAGTTAGCTCTGATATATGTTATTGTCACAGTCTCACATAGTCAGATTTTGATTATCAGCATAAATTCTGGTCTACTTTGCAACTTATTCTGGCCAAGGATCACACTGAGAGAAGAAGACGACTGACTAACATGTTGAGTGACTAATGATTGATTTATTGATATTTACTGATTGATTGATTGACTGTTTTTTTTATGCTTTAATGGCTTTATTTGAATTTGAAATTTGGAAAGAATATCAGTAAGATTCACAATGGAAATTTTCAAAGCAAACTTAATGTCAAGTGTCACGCCCCTGGACTCATTATGTTGCATTTTCTGTATGACCTAGTTACTGTCTCGTCTTAATCGTGTCATTATGTTTAGGTGTGTCTTGTCAATTACCCTTTTTAATGTCCCCCTTATAAGTTGCATTCTGTTCAGTTTTTGGTTGTCTGGTCTCGTCGATGTGTATGTGTATTTCTGCCTTCACTTTATGGATTACCCCTATGTGGATTATTGAAGACTTTTTATCATCCTTTGCCTTGTTTACGTGCTTCTCTCTTGCGCCACACCGTGACAGAAGATCGGACCTTGAAAAAGTAAAGCGGCGTGTTTCCCAGCGTTTTGTTTTTCCTTTTTGTCAGTTTTTGTTTTATTTTTGTGGATAATCCTGCCGTCTTCCTCCTCCTGCTGGAGCAAAAGAGCCTTTCTCTCGAGGATCATACAAGACTATTTGTGGAAATCGCCAACCATACCCACTACCCGGACTACTGCCTCTGCACTTTTTACAAGATCAGCCTGAACGATGTGCAGAGCACGGTTGTCTGGGGATAGTCCTCGGGGGAATTTCGCCGCCTTTGTGGAGTGGGTGCTGGTGTCATGTGCATCCATCATGACTGTGGACATTACGGATGACACCGGCCCACTCCAGACCCAGAGCCCAGCGCACCATCTCTCCAATGCACAGAGTGCATGCCTGAGCCCACTGCTGACGGAGATCCAGAGCCTACCGCAACCGACGAGCCAGTCGCTCCGGTTGCACTGCGGCCTTCCAGATCCCCAACTCCGCCTCGGTCACTAGCACCATCTGCTCCACCTTGGCCCTCCGGATCCTCAGTGTTGCCCTGTCTCATCAGCTCTCCGTCTCAGCCTTGGGCTCATCCTCCACCTGGTCCGCCGCCGTCGGTCACCCCCCTGGAGTTGTCAGCCTTTCCTCCGACATGGCTCCTCCCTCTGTCGACTCCTCCTTGGGCCGCCATCATGGCTGTAGCCTGGGTCCCGCCTGGCTCCTCCTGCTCCGGGTTCCTCCTGTCTCTTCCCTGGCTCCTCCCTCCCTCATCTCCTCCCTCGTCTCCTCCCTGGCTCCTCCCTCCATGGTCTCTGTCTGCTGGCCCCCTCCTAGGGGTCCGTCCTCCACTGGAACCTCCTCCTTGGTTCCCAACCAGTACCCTCCCCTTCTGTTGTTCCACGGTGCGCGGTCGCACCTTCAAGGAGCGGGGAGTAATGTCATGCCCCTGGACTCATTATGTTACGTATTCATTCCTCATGTTCTTTGGATGACCTATGTCAGGTGCAAAAATAACTGTCCACAACTTTTTTGTGCTAATTTGTCACTGCGCGACTTTAGTAAACCTGCAGATTCATATGCAAAGCTTTCATCTTTGACATGGTTAAAACAGGCAAGGGATGGGCAATGGCAAATAGGTATTCAGAGGGCAAGACAGAAGAGTAATCAGATAAACAGGTATAGGTCGATCGATGGCGAACATAATCCAACAGGGCCAGGCACGAGATAATCCAGGTTAACAGCAATAGTCCAGGCAGGGGCAAACAGAGTCTGAAACAGCAGTACAAAATGGTAATCCGATAACACAGGCAAGAATCTGAACCCAGGAAAACGGGCAAGGCAAGACTACGACTAAACTAGGAAAAAAAGAACTGGCTTCGTAGAGTAGCTAACGCTGTGTGAGTGATAAATGTTAAACAATGCTTGCCATTGAATGCTGGTGTGAGACTGATTTATATAGTGTGTGTTATTGGTAGCAGCTGAGTGTGATTGGTTTCAGGTTAGCTTGTGATTAGTGCAATGAAGGATGGGAAATGTACAGTAGGTGTCCAGGGTGATGTGTAACAGTCTGTCTGGTATGAGAGTCACTATAATGGGAGGGCGACCTCTGATGGCAAATGGACGGAAGTTCATGGACATACATGACAACGGTACTATTTTAATGCCAAAAGATGGTTTGCTGTCAGTCATTTTGCTTTTATAAATTTGGTTAGTTTTCAGTCATTTTGCTTCTTATATAAATGCATCTTTATTCAAGAATATTTAGACTTTTTTTCAGTGTAATAACATTATTATTATCATAATTATTAATAATATTTTTATTACTACTACATGTAATATTTCACTTCAATAAAAAAAATACTATGCATATTTCTGTAATCTTTTCGTGTGGCATTGCTTGATGGTAAATCAAAGCCTTTATTGCAGCAGGACACTGAAGGAAAATGGTACCATTTTATTTACCTTCTGTTGGAAATGATTAAAATTCTTCTCATCTTGCGAAATGCTGTAAACTTCTTAAGTATATTTTTTAAATTATGCAGTACTCCGAAGACCTTCAGAAAAGTTGCCACTTAGAATAAAGCTTTGTTTTTTGTTTTGTTTTTTTGAGCTTTTACCATTTTTGTGTGCAAAAAGCATCAGAAAACATTCACACTACTGTAGCAGTAATTTGCAGTGAAAATCAACCTGAAGGCATTCATTTTCAACTACAGTAGAGCTTGCAATTTTATGCAACAAGACTGACAGAGACAGTTGGAATTCATCTTTATGTGAATATGCAGTGAAATGATGAGGCTGTTACCTGCAAAAGTGATTTTTTTTACGCCTTCTGATTCATCAGTGGCGTAAGAGTGCTCACTAGCACCAGCGGTACAGCAGCTGCCTGACCTGCAGCCATTTAGTCGCTGTCAGTGTGAACAGCCCTTCAGGCCCTCTGAGGACGACCCACGAGCTTTCCGTTTAAGGAAATCACGTAAATCATGCTTTTTTTTCAAGAGCCCATTTAAAATATAATGCATTTTTATTGACACCAAATTGGAATTTCTTTCTATTCACTGCTTGTACATTCTGTTGCTTTATAAATGAGACAGTTAATGTGTGTTTGTAGTTCTAGAAAAGCTCTTGGTTTCGTGTGCCCAGAGTCAGCACATGAGATGTTATGAGCAGCAGATGATGGATTACGCTGCTGAGAATATGTCTTATCTCTTTCTTCCCTGGGGAAAGTGATTAAGCTCCATTTTTGCTCTTTTATCCCCAATTGTTTTGAAGAGCATGAAACTCAGAGGATGGAGGATAATGTGCGGTTGAATGAAACCTTGTGCCGGGGGATGAGATCTCACTGCAGGTCTTTTTTGTGTGGTTTGAATGCTGTAGAAGCAGGTGAACGTTCTGATGCGAGCGACATCTTTCATGACAACACCTGAACCATATGTTTCATTAGCAGATATTTCTTAAGCAAGTGTAGAAGACGCTGAGGAAACTAGAAGCAAAAATAGACATAGAACACACAGAAGTGAAGGATGATTGTCACCCTTTCCCAATATTGAGCCGCCTTGCTATCTATTGACCTTAGTAATGTTGGGGGCAACACATTACAAGTAACGCAAGATTACTTTTTTCAAGTAACTACTAACACATTAAAAGAAAATAGAGAGACAGAGGTTTTTACTTCAGCCTTAGGTTTTTATTTAACGTTTGGTGTGAAAGTGCTTTAACATTTGCATAAAATATAACAGTTTTTTTTTTGTAAAAAAAAAACAAGCAAGCCCAAATCAGGAGACAAAAGCCCCTTTCATACTGAGATTCCACATCACACATGATTAATGTGTCCCGGCAAATGTACCTGGATCGTTAGATTTTGGTTCATTCACACTGCCAGTGATTTCCCGTAATCTGTGCGTGCGTTCACACACAACCCGTAAAGGTCCCATAAGCACACGTGACATCAGGATGTGACGTGTAATGTACAAGTCGTCAATCCCGGGACATGTTTGCTTTCACAGAAGGCATTCTGGCAGTTTTCAAGGACCAAAAAAAGTGCAGTGTGAAGGGGACTAAAAAGCAACTCAAAAGTAATGTAATGCATTACTGGCCACAAGTAACGCAAAATTGTAGTGCAAAAAGTTACTTTTTTTCAAACAGGAAATTTAAGTGAATGCCCCCCGAGGCAGCATGCTGGAAAACAACCAGGCCCACTCTTAACCTGCTCCCGCAGAAGCCCAGTTTAAAGAGTTATCATTCACAAAGCTCTACAAAGCCCCTGTCCCTAGTGTGATCACTTTGTAAATATGTTAGTTAGTTTAGTAATGCTTTTGGCTACCGATACTCTCAGCTCAGCATAGAAAAGTCTGCATATTCTGTCTGGTCATGATTTGTGATGTGCTTTTTACTACTCCTGTAGTTACATTACAGAAAAAAATAAATAAATGTGTATATATATATATATATATATATATATAAATATATATATATATATATATATATATATATATATATATATATATATATATATATGCATCTTTTTATTGAACCTTGATTTGAACAGTGCGTTTTGTGGGAAAGGAATCATAAAATTATTTGTTTTATATAACTCCTTTCCCTCCGGCATTTTTTTTCCCCATCACCGCCAGCATTTTTTATCATTTTTACAAAACTTTCATAGCCCCCAGAATATTTTGTAGTATGAATATTTGAACTTGCAATATGACAAAAGAAAGAACAGAGACTCTCAAGTTCAAGTTTTATTATAGCTTCATGTATTCTCTTTTTTTTATCAACACTCAAGTGTGCATGTTCCATAAAAAAGTAATCCAGGTTTTGGTCTTTTACTCCACATAAGACTCATATGCATGGGGAAAAAGGCATCCAGTACTGATACAAATAATTTAGCTAAAGTAATATGTTTTTCATAATATCTGAGTGAAGTCTTGTTTAAAATAATAATAATAATAATAATAAATTATTAATGATGTACACTGACATTAAAATTAGGTAATAAAAACAAAAAAAACAACTGAACAATAATAACAGAGAATATTTTACACTGAAGGAGATCATAAAAATTGAATATGGCTTTACAGTGAATGTATTTTACATGATTAATATATTTTAAAGTAGTGTATGAGTATGATAATGGTTATACTGTTCATTATAAATATAATGATTATCTTCTTATCTAATTAGTGTCACTTTTTGTCATTTAAACATATAAAAATATGTCAACAACTGAAGACAGCTGAAAGTCAGCTATTTATTTGATTTCAATCAATTTCAGTACAGTTTAAACGTTAGCGTGTTGCTAAGCTATACATATACTTTGCTCACAACATACAGCAAAAACAGTATGGCACAAGCATAAATTGAATTGTTTTTATAAATCCTTTTCTTTGCTATTGAGTCATTTCTAAATGTTCTCTTTGCCGCCATATTAGGTGGATTTTCAACCGAGAGTAATGGTACTGCTTATGTGTTGGAACAGCCTTTGGATCACTTTCCCTGTGATGCCTTAAAATGCTGCCTATGAAGGCATCACACTAGATATTAGAACACATCCCATGAAACATTTAATTCTCCAACTTAACAGCTTAATACAGAAACCAAACGGTTAACCTAAGAGACAAACCATTCGCCTGCAAAGCACACTCATTATGCCTTGATGATGTGATAACATATAATATAAATGTTAATGGCTGTCGCTAGGCTAAAAGTCATGTATTAGACACCATTAGTGACTGTCATATAGGAGAACCTTCTGATCTATGCCTAATAGCATTATGCTAATTGCTGGAATGGTACTGCTGAAGCAATCTTAACACGCAGAAGATTCTTTGCTTTTTCAGGCCATATCTCAGGACCTACCCCCACCACCGCTGTACCCTGTAATTGGATCTTTTGAATTGATTTGTGTTCATTTGCAATGAAACCGTAGCCCGTGAATGTAAATAGATACAGGAAGATGTGCTGTAAAATCACAGTACAAACAAGCTCTTTAGGGGGGTCGCCAGGGTATTTGCTTGTTCATGTAGTCTTAAGAGTCCACTCGAATCTACTGGATTTTCTTTCTCCCCATTTTGACATCGACCAAGTAAGAAACATAAGTCTGCCTGCATAGAAAATGATAGCCTCTCCTCAACAAACCACGCAAATGAAGAATTCTGAAGCAGATGTAGCGAAAGTGAGGTCTTATGAAGTAAAACAATCAGTCTGTGCAAGAAATTGAACATTATTTACAACATTATGACTGTAATCCAGAGCCTCAGTCCATGTGCAAATGTTAGCTGTTTTACAATGGATTCAAATGAATTATATTCCATTATTCAATATAAGAAGTAGTATTTTTCAATTTATGCTTTATAATGTGCTAAATCGTGAAGAAAGCCTCTTCCAGTTCCAGTGAGAATGTTAGAGTGATGTTGTTTCAGCAGACACTGTGTCTCTAAAGTTGTTGACTTTATGAATTGTTAAAAACCATATCATGATACTCCTCTCACTGAAATTTGCTCGCAGTGGATATAAAAGATGAGAAACTGTCTGCTACCCATAAAACAACAGTCACATTAGATTGCATAATGAAAGATAGGCCAGCCGGGAAATGCAGTTTAGCCACGGATCAGGTAATTCATGCCACACATGACCCATATACACAAATACACACGCATTCTCAAACCAAACGCGGATTCATGGGTGTGTTGGGGAGGTTTTGAACAGGAGCTCTGGACCTCATCATACAAAACCTCAAGTTGCATTTAAATGCATTCAAGTTGCTACCCGCATAATCACTTTCTCACTAGCAGTATGTACCACCCTCACTGGGGGCTTCAGAAATGACTATTAATCTGGTGAGGTTTGCCAGAAGTCCTATCCAATCTAATAGCCTTGAACACTTAATGAGCACGAGCAAACATGATCCTTGAGCTGCAAACAGGGCTGGTCCGGCCCAGCTGAATAGAACACCATCAGGACCGTATTGTCCAATGAGATCAACTGAAGGCTGATTTTTTTTACTTCATGCATACATGCATTGTGCCACCACAATGGTGGCTGCTGCCTTTTGTGGTTTTGCAAGGTCTGAGGGAACAGAATAAGAGGGGAAGGCATTGTGTGCAGATGCAATTAGCTACACTGGAGTGAGCGGCTGATGTCCAGCTACACCAGTCATGCTGGGTGATGCTTGTGTGTATAATATAACTGAAGTACATCTCAGAGGTTGATAAATAAAACCTTAAATGAGCCGTTCAACCAAAAAATTGAATTCTGTCTTCTTTAACTAGACCCCATTTGTTTCGAAAGCTGACTTTTGTTTCTTCTGTCTATTAATACAAAAGGAGTTATTTATAGCATAATGTCCAGGCTGCTTTTTCCCATACAGTGAAAGTGAATTGCAGCCATGGCTGTCAAGCAAGATTTTCAAGACAAGATTTTCAGTGAATAATGAGTTCAATTTTAGCTTGTTACACACACACACACACACACACACACACACACACACACACACACACACACACACACACAAGCTGGCTTTTAACATTTTGCAGTTCTTTTTGTCCTTTGTGTAACTGGACTGACCCAATCTGTTTTGTTGTATGGAAGAAAGAGGCACAGACATCATTCTACATGTTTGCAAACTAATGAATGAATGAATGAATGGCCATGAATGAGTTTGCCAGAACTTCACTGCTAACAAAAAAAAAAAAAGAATGATTGAACTTAAAATTACCAAACAAACAAATAAATAAGTAGCAGCTGAAAAAGCAGCTGGGGTTGGCAGAAAATTACTGTTAAAAATACATACAATCAAAAAAAATAGAACAAATAAATAAATAACAGCTGAACAGGCACTTAACTGTGAAAAATTGGAGATGTTTTACTACATCGAAGGAATAAACAGGAAATGAAATGGTGTTACCATTGTAAAATTCATCACTTATGAAGCAAATTCAATTTCAGCTGTAAAAGCAGCTCTACAGAAAATAATAGTGTCATTGTTCAGCTCAAGTCAGTTCAAAGTTGATTCAGTTCAATTCAGTAACAGTGTGACTGTTGTATCTAATCTGTGTTACTATCCAGCTCAAATTGTATCCCCATCTGATAGTGTCAATGCAGTTAAACTGATAATATAACTGAATATGAATTGCTTTTTAACTGAGTAAAGAGCACACCAAAGAGCCAAAGAGCACAGTGGCAAAGAACCAAACCGTCATCGGTTGACAAATGTAACAGTAAACTTTTAATAGGGTTACGTTAATACTGTGCATTATGTCAAAATATGTCAGTTAACACACACACACAACCTTTCATGTAATATGCAAGTGGTGTTTTGCATTATGCATGAATCTCTCTTCCAGATGCACTGGAATAAACAATCTAAATATCTAAATACATCCAAATGGTGCAATGTAGTGAATGAAGCACACACACACAAAGAAATTATTATAAATATACTTAATTCTAAGAATTGTCGATAAGTCAATCTAATTAAAAATAGACCATTGCCCTAGTAATCATCCACAATATCCTAGCATTGTGAAGGCATCTTTTGTACAAGCAAAAGCACCATTCCTTTTTCTTTAGAAAATGTAAAAATCTAGTTTTATGATACATTCAAAAATCAATTTCAAGCATTTGAACAATTGCACTTTTAGTTACGCAGTAATGGTGCCATATTGACTTCAGTGATCTGATAGCATGAGCATTTGACTGGGCCATTTCTCATTGTATTTTGCTCCTTTTATTCCCTTCTATTTTTTATTGCAAAATCTCATCTCACCTCTTAGATCAACAACAACACAGCAGCTTTGACCCAAAATCTGATTCATCTAAATTCATAACTGCTCATTTAAAATGATAGATGAATACTTGATCTGTGCTGTCTGCTGACACGAGCGAGATCAAGGCGAATCTGAGTGAATATATGAATACTGAATGAATGATGGCAATGAGGATCTTGGGAAAACAGCCTATGGCCACTTCATTCACAATTCAGAGGGATGCATGGCTGCTGCATGCTTGTGCTGTTCTGTGTGTTTTCACCATGTAATTACCAGCATGCTACATGATCTGACCTTGCTTTCCACTGAATTCTAAAGAGTGTGGCGATAAAATGCGCAGATATTGACTGCTGGGTGTTTGTGGAAACACAATGGGGCCAGAAAGTAATGACATGTATTGAGAGCAGTCTTCATACCGATCCCTGAAGACTCAGTGGAAAAACTCAAGGAGTGGGGAAGTTCAGTGGCGGCAAACCTCATATTCTGCAATTCTAAATCGGTCCTGAGGGATGGGCACAGGAGAAGAGAGGGATGCTTTCTGCCTTCACACAGAATATCACTATACAGGGACTGCAAAACCAATAGAACTGAGAGAACAGAATTTAGCTTTCTCATTTCTTCCTTTGTAGTGCTGTTCCGACTTCCTCGCCCTGGTCTTCAAACCGTCCACCGTGTCAAAGGGATATTTTCCCACATGGATTGTTTTCCCCGCCCCACAACCTTTTGAGGACACAGAGACTCTGTTCCAAAACCTACTAAGCTGCCTTTCCAGACAGCATTCTTCATGCTGATAGGCATCATAGTCAAGCTCCTGAAAGTTTCGGTCACAGTCGAAGGCAGCATTGCATATGTTTTTCACAGATAAGTCAATCCCAGAATACTGTGACAAGCTCAGTAGAAGAATTCATAAATGATGACTGTACATATAAGCCTACATACAGTATATATATATATATAGCTTCGTTCAGATTCATTCAACTGTAGCTTGTGAATGAATCTGTACTGCAGGTTAAGGTAATTTAAATTTAAAAATAAGTATTGATACATATGAAGGGCTAGAAGTGGATAAAAACCCTGATTCCCACTATTTTTTGGCAAACTGTGATTTTGCTCCAAGTTTTGAATCTTGTGCAACCCTTGTACAATACAAAAAAAGCATCACCAGTCCCTCAGTCTTCATAATTTAATTTATACATGTAACTGGAAATACATTTGTGCTGTACTCATTCGGTGGTGGGACGGTTTATTATGAGATCCGATGACACAGTAAGTCAATTATGAGGTTGGGTTAAGATGCCGCCTTAGGCATTAAAGAGCAAGGCAGCTCACTGGGTTTTGCTACTGAATATATTTCAAATTCGTGTCCTGCTTTCTAGGGTCACCGGTACATTAGCTTGCGCAGTAGCGCCCCAAGGTCTCTTTATTCAGCAGTCGCTATGGAAATGAGACGTCTGCAGTTTTACTCTTCCCTGAGCCTCTTGGTCTGGCAGGAAATCTTTCGGGAACACTGGGATGAGATGCTGAATGTTTATTTAACTGTCACTGTTGCAAAACCACTTGATAAGGATGTGTCACAAAAAATATCAACAGAGCCGAGATAGAGACCGCATGACTCCAGATACCTGATGGTCGGTATTGCTGTGGATGGATCATGATTTTGAAGAAGAGCAGATTGCTCCTGTGGGTGAAGCAATATGAGCACCTGCAATTTAATACATGAGCAAAACCAGAAAAAAATTACAGTGTGACGCTAGAAAGAAGCTTTTTGATCTCCACAAAGAACATTTATATTCTAATTCTTCGGAAAACCATCAATGCACTGCAAGAAACTAACTTTATTGATTTGAAGAAACTTCAAGAACATCTTAATCTCTAAGAAACAACAAAGTCAAGGAAAATCACTCTTGATAAGACAGACAGTGATATTTGGATTAGTGAAAAAAGGTGCAATATTTAAAACTATGAGACAGATCTTAAAAAAAGACTTAAAAATGAATACGCTTGAAATAAAATAAATAATTAAGAAGCATACATCAAATGATCGTGCATTATGAATACAAATGTATTAGGAATAAAGACTGCATTAAATATGCAGCTGATATCTTAAGGATTGATTTATACCTGCTCTGAACCTTGAAATGATTTTTAGCAGCATTATCTATCATAATCTCATTGCTTTTCTGATTCTTGACTTTAAACAGTTAATTTAGACACTAATACATGAAGCGCCTTTGCTTCAGATACCTAACAGAAGATTTGTTTGCAGTGCACAGGACTGAAGGATATTTACCCATTATTCCTAATAGCTGAAACGGATAAGGCAGGGAATGTAAGCTGAAGTCAGGCTTGATGTTAGGAATGATGGCTGCTGTGGTATTAAGAGAATCAAAGATTTACTGTGGAACACTTATCCTTTGAGCTCGATATCTAAAACCGCTTTTGTATCAAAAATGCTAAAGAACCACAGTCAAGGAAAACCACTCTCTTGATAAGACTTCTTTGAACTTGAAGTGTTTATTTTATCCATTGAGAATTAATGGGATTGTATTATGGTTTATTTGTGAGAGGTGTTTACAGAGGAAGGGTTGAAAAATGTGTCATTTGAAATTTGTCATTCAAGCCTAAATTAAAACTCTGTGTTTAGCTGTAAGCATGTACATGTTCAGCATGTAAAATAGCAAAAAAATAAATAAATAAATTGCATGCAGCTTCGGATTGTAAATGCTATAATTTATATTTTTTAGAACCTGTGTTTGAGGAGCATGATGCTTTTCCCAAACCAGTAAAGTGCAAATCGCACCCCATAGCCTATTTCATGCTTCAACTCAAGCTCAAGATCAGACTTCCCGGATTCAGTTAATAGTTGAGTAATATCACAGATTGATCTGTAATGCTATCTGTCAGGTTGAGTGCTATCAGTGCTATGTTAAGGTTACTGTAAGGCATTAGTATTTCTTTCAGTGTTGTGCAGGTCAGCCCTGAGAGTGACATGATCAATGAAACCTTTAGAACCGGCTGTGAAGCAGGGTTTGTGCTTAACTGGTTAAGGCAAAAATTCACACATTTGAAAAATGAAGGCAAGAAGGAAATGTGATCTTGCATTTTCCCATTAAATATGGAAGATGACTCCAATTACATGATTTTCCCTGCAATCTCATAACTCTCACTAGTCTTTCATCCTCTCTCTGGATGTCAACCTCTTCTCTTGATATCAGCACCCTGGCATTGATTTTTCTGTGTATCTGCTCTTGCTTTATTGTTTAATGCTGTAATATTTTTCCCCCACTCCCTCCCTTTCTCTGCTTATCTCTCCTCCTCTCTCACTTTCTCTCGCTCTGTCTTGTAACATCATAACCCCCTTCCCCTTGTTGCCACACCGTCACTATTGGTGTGAACATTACAGCACACAGAAAGGGGAAGGTCTCTTTCGCTCTCATTCATTCACTCACTCTCACACATGTGCACTGAACTCTCAGAAGAGCATGGAGAACATTGGAGCGCTGCCTCAGAAACACAGTACGTACCTTTCAACAATGTCTCATTTTATCTCCTCTTTTAATTGCTCTTTCAGTGGATGTTGGATCATATTCTCCTGATGTCTCTGTACTTTTTAATTAGTGCATTCCTGGTTTTGCCTTTGAGTCCCTTGTGGAACTGTTGCTTCTGGCATCTCTCTGCATGCTTGACATCATTGCGAGAAAAATCACAAGTCTGTAAATGACTATATGAGACATATGAGCTGCGGTAAAGTTTTAGAGTCTGTGTGCTATAAATGAGCTTTCAGTGCATGATCTCATCTTCACATTGCATGTGAGTGATATCTGGATTAGTGAAAAAAAGGTGCAATATTTCATCCTATTAGACAGATCTTTCAAAAGAAAGAAAAATAAATTAATTTGTTTTGAAGTAAAAGAAACATTATGATGCATTCACCAAAATGTTACTTACTGTATCATGCATTATTATTATAAATTTTACATTTACATTTATTCATTTAGCAGACGCTTTTATCCAAAGCGACTTACAAATGAGGACAGTAATAAATGTATGAAGAATAAATATGTTAAATATACAGTTGATTTCTACCTAATATGACCTTAGAAATGACTTTTAGCAGCATTATCTATCATAATTTCATTGATTTACTGATTTTAAATTCAATTCTTGACTTTAATTGTTTAATTTAGACAGTAAAGGCACATTTCTTCGGTTACCTGACAGATTTTTGACAGATTTTTTTTTCTGTGTGCAGGACTGAAGGATATATTATCCCATTATTCCTAATAGCTGAAACGTAGTGTAAGCTGAGTGAAGTCAGGCTTGATTTTAGAAATGATAGCTGCTGTGGTTTTAAGAGAATCAAAGATTTACAGGGGAACACGTATCTTTGAGCTCGATATCAAAAACTGCTTTTGGATCAAAATGCTCTCAGATCTTTGAGACGAAGAGATTGAGATTTATGTTCCAGCTCACGCAAAGGCGCAAATGCTCTTGTCTCAAAAGTGTTTCAGATATAATTACAGTGTAGTGATGATGGTTTTAATATCTACTAACAAGCCCCACTGGCCACAGATTTTGTCTTTATGAGGAACAGGGAGAAACAGACACAATATCTGCGCATCTGTCCTGTTGAGCAACACTGTATTTCAGTGCTTCAGCCATATGTGCATTTTTCCTGTTTGCCTGTTTCAGTCATAATCACATTGTGCTAATTTTATGCTAGAATTAACTCAAATAGAGTAAGATAAATGTGTTACATAAATGAGTTCAGCCTGATGACTGTGTGCAAAGGAAAAATTCAGGAATAATTCAGCCAAAAATGAAAATACTCAACCTCATGTTGTTCGAAACTATGGACAGGAAGAATATATAATATATATATATATATATATATATATATATATATATATATATATATATATTGACGATGACTAATCAAGTGAATTACTTATCTTACAACTGAAAGGTACTTTATCTTATTTCATTTTTGCACTTGAAATGAAAGGGAAAATGAAAATGAACTTAACTGTGGAATTAAATCAAAATATAAGATGATAACAAATCTGGCATCAGTAAAAAAAAAAACAAGTCTGGCATCACTTCAAAAACAGCTGTTGTACTGTGCTGTACATTATGTAACACTTCCATTAAAAATGAAACATTTAAGGCTGTAATTCATTATAAACATGCATGGATGAGCTATGTTCAAACACCTGTGACTGCACATCAGTTCAACTGAAATCCTTTATATTTACTGAAGTTTGCTACACTTAAAGTGCCCATCTGATGCAGTTTGCAGAGACGCTCTAGCTGTTGTAAAGCAGATGCAGATATTTGAAAGTCATATTGTTACCTCTTTTTTTCTGTTAAACATTTATATGGAATTATGGCATTTTTGCATGATGTCAGAGCTATTTTCTATACAATATCCAAAGTAACGTCTGAGAAAGACAAAAAAATTTAATTCTCATTATTATCAAATCTCATTGCCATTCATGTGCATATAAACTTAGCACATCAAGAGGGATTATTTATTTATTTATTTATTTGTTAGTTAGTTAAAACTTTTGCAACATAACCATTATATATATATATATATATATATATATATATATATATATATATATATATATATATATATATATTATTATTATTATTATTTTTTTTTTTTTTTTTTTTTTTTTTTTTTTTGCAAATCTTTGCTTCCTTTCATCTTCTTTTGTTTTCAAGAAAGAAAACCATTCAGAGTTGCAATGACATGAGGATAAGTATATGATATAAATGCCTACTGTACAAATTGCACAAATTTCACTTTTTGTAAAGTGGTGTAATTTTGGTTCAGCAGCAGCATAGCCCCATGAGCTAGAGAATATGCTAATATTGTTTCCAATGAAAACATTTCTAGTGTAGCCAAATAATTCTACATACATTTATCTTAATACAAATGGCTTGGGTGTTGACAGTAAGCTTTTGATGCTGTAGTACTTTATTGTCATTGCACTGCCAAACATTTGCATTATTTATAATTCACGGATGCATACCGTTTTCTGCAGTCCACCATTAACATAATTGCTACAAGTCTCATATAGAAATTATATAGTGCTTATTATAATAATCATGTGTTTATGTCAAGCTGTAAATACTAAACTATGCACTACAAAGTAGCCTGGTTATGCAGTTAAATCGTTAGATCATTTGGAGACTTCCTTCTAGATTTCTTCTAGCAGCAGTGTGGATATATTGTGCTTCTTGCGAAGCGAGTACTATGTGTTTTGTTGTTTCATGAGCTGTTTCAGCACTCAATGTGTGGACAGCTCCTAACAGCAAACAGCTCGCAGGATGAGTCTTCATCTGAGCATTTTTTATGACTTTACATGATAAATTTGTTTTCTTAAAACTCTTTTGCCAAGATGCATAGTGCACAAATGCAAAATATTAAATTATTCTGTGTAACTCTTTTGTGCTACAGGTATGAATGGTACTTCAAATCATGCGGCTTGCAGAGTTCTGCTATTGATTTTCTAAGACATCAGATTTTTTCACATGCATTACTTTTAAATGGCTTGTAGAAATCCCATAGACTTACATTGAAATGAGCTAAACCATATCTAGAGACTCTACTATCATAGAGACTTGTGCTCTTTTGATTTGGACCAGTAAGCAACAATCTCACAGCAAAACACCCTAGCAAACCACATAGCAACCCACATATAACACCTTAGCAACCGTATAGTCCACACACAGAACCTAAATAATGTGGCAGCAAGCTTTGCTCCTGATAACATCACTCACACTGTAATAAGTGATTATAATATTTACTGTAAAAGACGGCAAAAATGCAATGGCGAAAGCCTGTTCATTGGTTAACAACACATTTTCTTATGATCGAATCTATGACCTTAAATATTTTTATTATGCTAATTTAAATAAATAATAAATAAAATCTAATTGTATCTAATTGTATTATTCATGTGTTTAAATATTCGAGTTCAGTGTTTGCCATAAGCAGGACCTGCAGCACTCTGTCAGATTTCCTCTGAAACCCCCCACCTCCCCCAGCTCCACCTGTCTAGATCTGCTATAGATAATGTCAGAATTCAGCTCACAACAGCTTGTCTGTGTATGTAAAGGCAGTAGCAAGTGTCTGCTCTGCTGTTACTCTGTTAGTTGTCATGTTAGCAAACAATCAATAAATACATAAATAAACATTAGAGATGTTTATTCTATTAAAACCTTGTGTGTGGACATTTATACCCTGACACAATCTATCTAAAAAATAAAAAAAATAAAAATGCATAAAATGTGTCATTAGCATTAGATCTATATTATTTGATCTGCCTTCTGTCCACTTTTTCTGATATGAAGCCATTAATATAAATGCAATTACCTTCTCCTGGTGTATCTCAGGTATACATAATTTGCTCTTAATGTTCAAATGAGCATGTGAGACGTTTAGCACGCAGCTGTGCTTAATTACTGTCTTGCATGAGAGCACATGCACCACATTATTATTCAAAGATATATATTATCATTTAATAACACAACTCTAGCTTGCAACTTAGCATGCAACTTTTTCTCTGTTTGTGCATAAATCACCACTTATTTAATTAGAAAAATGGCTTACATTTGCTTTTGCAGAGTGTAACCTTCTCCGCTGGTGCAGTGGTTATTAAAAAAAAGTGTAAAAGTATCATCACATCCACCAAAAACGCAGAAGCAATTAAAACGATAAAGCTATGTGCAAGATTCCACAAGAGTGTATTGTCTGTGATCATTTCAATTTAAAGCTCTTTAAAACAGGATTGCTTCCTCTAAGTACTGAGAAGTAAATTAAGCGTGCTGTCAGACTATCTTTGCTCCTGAAACAGCCTTTAAGAGAAGATGTTTCTTGAGCTCACACAGCCATGAAATACATAAGACACTGGGATTTTACCCAAAGCTAACTGAAATAGTAATTAAATGGTGTGTTTTAGCAGTTTCTGACAGTAGAATAATATAATATATGTGTGTTTGTGCTTGTACAGGAGAAAGCCAGGTGGGAAGATACAACATGACTCGAGAGGTTTTGTACCTCGGGGCATTTCCTGTGCTGGATTGATAAGATGTTTCATTCTCTGGATGAAATTGATTGTAGCTGGTTTTGACCTCAAACGATAAATGAAATAATAAGACATGAAAAGTTTTTGGAGACCTCAAGCAAACTTTGGAAATTGATCAGAGATTGTTTCCCCTTGTTGTTGAAGAAACATCGCTCTCTTTCTTTAGCTTTATAATTAAAGTATCTCATTATAGTTTTCATAGGCAATCTAATGTAAATTGTACATATTTATTTTTTATTTTTGAATAGATAGTGAGGTTTTAATTTTTTTTATTTAATGACATTTTATGGCATTTTATTTTATGACATTGTATCACAATTTCACACATTTTCACCTAAAATGCACACTAGTGTAATTGGACAGAGCTGTAATTATTATAATACTGTAATGTAAAAACATCTTGCCATACGTTTTTAAAGATATTTTTACAGTAATGAGAAAGTGGTTAAGAAATGTGCTTAATATTTAGAAACAAACAGACCAATTAATAAATATTTCTAATTAAAATTCATTTATGGCTTACTTTCAAGTTGGAATAAAGATATTTTTGGAAAATTAATTGTGAGACTCACCAATATAAAAATATGTTATGCCTTTATTAAATAGTTTAATTCATAAATATGTCTATAATCGTGAAGAATTTTAAATTGCATTATAAATAACTAGATTCATCTCCCTACCTGCCCTCCCATATATATATATATATATATATATATATATATATATATATATATATATTCTCATGACTCTCCTGCATCAGAAACCACCCGTTACAATATCTTGATTTTATTTAAATAACTTCTACTAAATAAAAACATTGTGTTTTGTATTTCTTCTGTTCAGCAGCTGTGATCAGTCTATAAATAACAGTGCTGACTATAATGCGTTCGCTCTATTCATCTTAGTTGCAGTATTCCCGCTTGGATTGCAAAATTGTGCTATTTTTTTCCCATTCATCACTCATTTGTTTAGCATTCGCACTTTCTCATAAGCTCCTTTTGTCTAAAATAAAAGGAATATATTAAGTATAAAATAAAGACACCAACAACTAATAATTAATTCGTATTATTATTAATAATAAAAAAATAAAAACATAACACGTAATAATGTATTTTGAAAGACTTTAATACAGTCTTTGTGTTTTTCTCAGTCACTTTGGTGCATTTCTCAAATCAGAAATGAAATTCTTAAAACTACTTGTACAACCTCCACATCATCTAGTCATTTATACACATCACAAAACTTTCTCATTCTTTTGAACAAGTTGCGATTTCTTTTTTTACATTCATGCAATTGATTACGCACATTAATCTGTGGTTTCCTACATTTTCATTTGCTAATGTCATGTTGCTTAAAATGTATTATATAGTTTTCTGTGCAATAGTCTTACCCCTCAAAACATCTAGTCTTTAGTTCATCGTATAAGTCATTAAATGCAAAATGGTTAATCTGGTTGTCATAAACTGCCATGCACTTTTTTATTTGTACACATTATTATTCGATTTTTTTGTAAATTTGGCATGAATTGTGCAATTGAATCTTTACTAATGAAGAGAATGTAGATCAACCAATGATAAACCATTTCTCTGAAATAGCTCAAAGGTTCATCTCACGAATCTTCAGTTGGAAAGCTTATACTGCATAGACAGAGGACAACACAAGAGTTACAAATTCTGACAATGGACTTATTTTCATCTTTGTGTCAGTATTTCTTTTTCCTTTTTCAAATGGAGCTTCATAGCTTCTAAAATGTATACCTTACTATATAGTAACCTTAGATTTAATTTCAACAGCACAAAACTCGAGTGGAGATCTACAGTAGCAAGTCATAAATTCTCAGAAACTCAAAAATAGCAAACTCTGATCAAGTCATATAGATGTTGATAGATTCCCGCTCAACATATAATTTCACATTGTCTATGTTCGGCAGTTTAAGTATATTATGTGGGTAATTAGAGGCTGGTTACTCAAATATATATGAGAGAGAGAGAGAGAGAGAGAGAGAGAGAGAGAGATAGATAGATAGATAGATAGATAGATAGATAGATAGATAGATAGATAGATAGATAGATAGATAGATAGATAGATAGATAGATAGATTGAGTGATTGATATTGATATACATTTATTGATTGATTGATATTCATATCATCTATTTACAGTACTACACAGCTCTCTGAAATAATTGATTGTGATTGGTTAATATATGCATTTAAAATCAATCTGCACATCAGTCTTTACACATAATTAAAAAAAAAAATAATATATTATGTTCATTTATTAATTTATTTAGTGAGCTGCCATATAATAAGCAGGTTAATGTCAGCTTACATTTCATTAATAGTTAATGAAATCTGTTTGCCCGCTGCTTTTGTTTATAACATAAAAGCACAAAGCTAGTCATCAGTTTTCACTCAGCACTGGACTGAACTGATGTGAGATGAGTTTATTCGGCTGTACTGATGACACTGTTCAATTAAAGCCAGCTCAGATGAGTCAGTACATTTATTCTCCATAAAGTATTTATGTTAAGTTAAGGTTAATAAGGTTTTAGAAAGCATCTTCATGGCCTTTAGCCTTTCTGTCGGAGCTTGTTTGGATCTCTTTCTGCTGATGTTAACTCACACTCAGTGTACGGAAAGGTCAAGGCCTGCACTAATATAGAAAGGTCAGTGAGCTCTTTGAAGGTTAAAACTTTGCGTTAGCATCAACAAGAATGTAACACACGAGGGCATGCAACAGAAGTCTGAAAATGTGAAAAAGTAGGACTGTAGATTGAAAACCCAAAAGCTGGGTTTGAAATTTCATTAGATGTACTATAAGGATAATTAATGGAACAGTTCACCTAAGAAAAAAAAAAAAATCTGTCATCTTCTACTCAGTGTTGTGTAGTCCCAAAACGTTCTTCCATGAATGTGAACGTTCAGTGTCATCTAACATGTACATTGGAAAATAAGGTGCTGCTTACATGTCTAGTGTCAAAGGTGCTCTATGTAGAATTCAGAGACCCTTGTTACTGGTGGCCATTAAGTGAACTGCAGTCAGCTACTTATTGCTCGTGCTTGTACTCATTCACACCTAATGTAAGAGAGACTTAACATGATTCAGTCCCTGATATATACATGGTGTAGTTCCTTTTCTTTCTTCGCTTAGAAGTGAAAGGAATTTGGAAAAAAATATTTGCAATATACTTTTAACAAACATCTAGAAGCTGACCACACTGCTGAGAGCAACATTTAGATAAAAATGTAAATATGTGCTGCACCTTTATCTCTCAATAACAAATTAAACATGCAATAAAATGGCAGCAGTGTGAAAATAGCTGTTAAAGAGCAGTTCATATGATTTTTTTAAAGTGTCCTAATATTGTGTTGGAGTACCCTACAACGGGTTAAAATGTATCTAAGGTCAGAAAATACTTTAATTTTCATTTGTCCATGATTTTGAAACTTTTCATTCAATTCAGTTCTGAACGAAATGTCTGTAAACCCATCCCTTCCATAAGCATACTCTGCCCTGATTGGTCAGCTGGCCAGAACCTGTTGTGATTGGCACAAAGACGAGCGCTTGAGCAAGTTAGCAAGCGCTATCATCTGTGTTGCCAAGTCTGGGGGTTGTATTTGATGTTGCGGGTTGTAGCCATTTTTATAGGGGGACCACCCTCGAAACACGATTGGGCTAGATTTGAGTAGCAATTTTTGTTTAGTGAATTGTGCCCAGAACTAAAGTTTAGCTACCAAACAGTAACTTAATAAAACAATAATGGTGGATATGTTAGCTAAATGCTAATGTGACTAACTGATGAAACAATACAGTTTGAAAACCAAAATATGTCTACTGTAATGTCTGAACGACAGACAAAAGACGTTCCGTGTCATAACCTTTAAACAGCTGCTTCACATGGCACCAGCCTAGCTGACTCAATCTCTCTTTACCGGGTCTTTTACTCCCTGCATTAACCCTATAGCTACATAAAAATCACTTTCACAATGACTATAAAGTCTGTGCGCTACTCTACATTCTTTGTTATTAAAGGAAGTTATTAGATCAACGACAGTCTACATTAATAGACACATTCTTAGGAAATAATGGGTGCACAGCGAATTATCAGAACTATTTCAGCTAATGTGTTACCCAGTGACGTATACCGGTAACAGGCAAAATATTAAAAAAATATATAACGACATTGACTTGTTAAGGTAATTCTGAGTCGACTCTTTCCTTTGAGAGACAATATCTTTATTAATTATGCACTTTTTGGATTAACAACTTTTCAGACTGTTTACATTGAAGGATAGCTACCTTACAAACTGCAAAAGATATATTTTTCAAAAACCCATATGACTTCATGGGATCAATACATGTAAAGTCTTACTTACAGCCACCCTTTTTTATATTTTTATGGGTTTATTTATTTATTTCAGCGTATACCTGGATCTTTCAGCTGAAATCATTTGTAAAGAATCCAATTCTACATCCTTTGAAGGTTTGACTTTTTACACATTACCACCACGTCATTCAGAGAGATCAGTGAATCAGTGTATCAGTGAAGCTTGCTCTTCCACTGTGCTTCCAGCCGTAGTATGTCCATACCTGGAATTGCCTTCAGTGTTGATATTATTTCATATAATATAATCAAAGTTCTTCAGCCAGCCATAATATTAAAAAATATTTACCACAGATTGCTTCAGTTCAACCTGAAGTCTTTTCACAGTTATGCTTATGGAGAGAAAGACCTTCAAATATGAGCCTCCAAACTCTCCACAATTGCTAGGATTTGTGTGATTGCTTCAGTCTGCAGCAACCTGCAGGGTTCATCTCTAGACTCTTAAAAATAAAGGTTACAAAAAGGAGTTTTCACAGTGATGCCATAGAAGAACTATTTTTGGATCTCCAGTGAACCTTTTAGTGAACAGTTCTTAAAATATTTTTATTTCCTCTTTTTTGCTTTTTTTCCCACTATGAATAACCTTTTGTGCAATGGAAAGTTTCAGAGGATGTTAAAGATTCTTCATGGTACTGGAGATGGCAATAAAAAACTTTATTTACAATAACCTTTATTAAGTACAGATCAACGCACTGCAAAGATCTTGGATCTTGCTACTATGGATGGCTTACAATGCTTTTGGGAAATGCAACTGTGGTCTGTCATTATGGAATATTTCAGAAGTTCTGAAAATAGACAGTAACATCATGAATTCTCACTCTCTAAAAATACTGTGCTGTCAATCAATAGGGCTATGTCTAGATCCTGTATTAATATGTTCTGATATTTTCATAATCTCATTGAGTCTGATGGTTTGACCTATTGAAAAGGCTGAACTGGAGGAAATGACCTTAGCTGTGCACAAATTTCAGGAACACCTCCGTGTTTTGATGTCCACCAGACTGCAAATAGTCAGTAGGGAAGGATGGAAAAGATTAAATGTAATGCACTTCCTGTCACAAATAATGCATCTGTGAAATATTCTGGTGCTGAAAGATATCTTTGAATCCTAGTCCTAGATTCTCTTCAAGTGAATTGCATTAGGTGCTCTCCGTGGATTAGAAGATGAATAGAATAGGCTAATGTTTGTTGGCAGTTTCTCTGCAAATTTTGGCTGTTCAAACACATGCTCTCTGCAGTTGTGCTATATTTGAGGTTGATATTTCTGCCGGTTAAAGTGAAAGCTCATGCTGTGTAATATATTAAGCCTCTGCCTGGTTTGTAGAGAGGTGAGAAAGCCACCTTTAAAGACGCCATAGATGCCTCCAATCCTGTGCCGGAATGGATTTGAAATTGAGTCTCAGTGGCAACGCCAAGTCTTTGAATAAGAAGTATAATGTGTTCTCTTTCCCATGATGATGGAAATTTAGCCGAAATATGGCTTGCTTATTTGTGTCGCCTAAAGTCTGTTCCATGTGTTTTGCTTACTGATGCATAGCACATTTGTGATGGATATTCTACATTAACTGAATTTGAGGTATTCTGTCTGGTATGATTATGCATTCACTCATAAAATAGACATTTTTACTGCTAGATGCTCTAATGTTATTGGTGTTGGTGGGCTGTGTAAATATGATCAATACTGATGGTACAAGTAATCTGATTCCAAATACTGATTATTAAAAATGATTGGGATTAGAGTTCTTGCCGCTACAACACTCAGGAGTTGTTTGATATAAATTGCAACAGTGCATAATGCACTATTCATTTGCATGAATATGACTTACTTCTGGATACTGTATGCCCACATCATAAAATGATGAGAAAATTAGCTGTATGTTTGTATGTGTTTGTTTATCCCTGTAGTGTTTCATCTCATTCCTACACAATGGTGATGTACGCTGTCATGTTTGGTGTTTTATCTTAAAGCATGTGCCGTCTTTAGTGTGTACAGTATGTGGTGGAGGTTGTGCTGTATCAACACGCAGTGTTCTCTCCAAACCTCCCTCTCTGCACCCTCTTTTCATTTGCCTGTCCTCTCTCAAGAGAGCGCTTTGAAAATTCAAGAAGAAGTGTGTATTTTGGGGATCGCTGATGAATAACTTACAGCTCCAGCTGAACTTCAGCGCTCAATAAATGATTCACATTCGGCATTAAATGCTAAAAGCCTGAAAGCTCAGTGGTGTAGATGTTGACATTGTACGTACACATGTTCAACTAAAGTCAAACACACACCCAGCATCAGTTTGTGTATTTTCTAGAGCTGCCAGCTTCGATTAGTACTTTTCCTCTAAGCGTTAAACCACAGCTATTCTTATTCTTTTGCTTTAGTTCTTAGTTTTGCAGTAATAGGAAGTATTAGCTGTGGCCTAGCAGTCACCCATACCCACTATTCATAAGGGGCCAAAGTGGGGAAGGCATCTGGTGGCACAATATTAGACGTGCACGATATTGATAAAAAAGCTTTGTGGAAAGGTTAGCCAATATAGGGATTTGAGCATGACAATTCCTCCAGTGTTGTGTTAACACAGGGATCTTATCCAAATCTTACTACTGACTCCTACCTGCGTTTTGTGATTACAACAGGTCCATTAGAATATGAGTGTTCAAATATTAATATTCATGATTAAATTCTTAATACATATTAACAATGCAAAACAGTGATCGTGTATATATGTTTAATGAATTTATTATTTAAATGCTGTTTTGGTGTTCTATCTATCTATCTATCTATCTATCTATCTATCTATCTATCCATCCATCCATCCATCCATCCATCCATCCATCCATCCATCCATCTTGCCAATTATTGTTAAAATCTCTTGTTATAACTACATAATAAATTGTGGCGACTTGATATTATTCATAATTTCTCATCAAATCAAACTGATAGAAAGCTACTTACACAGTTTCCCATATTCATTGATAGTAACTATGTAATGGCAACAGTATGTAATAACAAGTATACATTAATTTGTTGTGTTAGCAAATAGTTACCATAGTATTATGTCTTTTTCTAGTGATTGGTTTGTCCAGGATCTGTTCTTCAAGTGAATCTTTATCATGTACTCAGCTACAATTAATTTGTATAGCACAATACATATTTCAAAGCACTGTTGTCCCAGAAAACCTATTCAGCACTATATTTACATTTCCCAAAGGACACACCAGTGGTATGACCAATCAAAGCTTATCACAATGATGTTACCATTGTCTGACACTTTTAACAATAGTAAGTATATAAGATATTTACGGGAAAAAAAGAGCATTTAAAATCATTTGTGAAGAAATGATACACATGAGCTTTAAAGGAGACATTTATTCAAACTAAAATAAATTGCAAACCTATGGCTAAAATTATGTTTCCATAAATACATAAATAAATGAAGCCTGTATGTTAAAGGGATTGTTCACCCAAAAATTCTGTCATTGATTACTCACCCTCATGTCGTTCCAAACCTGTAAGACCTTTGTTCATCTTTGGAACACAATTTAAAGGGCTCATATGATGCGATTTCAAGTTTTCCTTTCTCTTTGGAGTGTTACAAGCTGATTGTGCATAGACAAGATCCCTGAAGTTGCAAAGACTAAAGTCTCAAAACCAAAGAGATATTCTTTATCAAAATTAAGACTCTGTCCAGCCCCCCTAAAACGGCTCGTTCAAACACGCCCCCACATGTCTGTCACGATGTGGAAATATTTGCGTAAAACCGTCCAAATGTTCACGCAATGAAAGAAGGCGTGGTTTCAGTAACAAAATTATTGTTGAAGCAGTCATGTCAGGGAGATGCTGTGTGTATCTAGGCGAAAGCAAAAGCAATGTATTTGGCCTTCAGAAAGTAGATGCATTTAGGAATCTTTAAGATTAGTAAGCTGTCTTAACAATCCATGGCTTGTGTACTGCAAACACATAGGAGCTTCATCACTGTCTGTCATGCCACCCTGTTCCCCTTTCGGGCTTGACCTGAAGGTAAAACTAAGGACATTATTAACTATCTTTAAATTTATTGATATGATAAAGATAATTGAAAGATGAAGCTCCCAACTATGGAAAGGGGCATTACATTTCCGACGAGTGCTTGCGGTGTTCTGCCAATCACAACGCACTGAGTCAGTTGGCCAATCAGAGCAGACTGCGCTTGTCGGAAGGAGGGACTTTGTAGAAAATGATGCATTTGAGAGAGACAGGGCATAAAGGACCTACAGTAATGTACAATATTTCAAAAATAATGTGTTTTTTGAACATTAAAGCATGTCAAAATATTCTGTTACACCAAATACACAAAATAATGATCTTTAAAATAGCATCATATGACCCCTTTAAGATATTGTTGATGCATTCTGAGAGCTCTCTGACCCTCCATAGACAGCAAGGGTCAAGGCTCAGAAATGTAGCAAAGAGGTCATTTAAATAAATCCATGTGACATCAGTGGTTCAACCATAATTTTACGAAGGTATGAGATTACTTTCTGTTCTCAAAGAAAAAAAAAAAAACTTTATTCAACAATTTGTCTACTCCATGTCACCCTGGCACGCTTTTGGGGAGTACCACATACTCTCAGTTGATTGAGTTGAATTAATTGCAGGATATTTTAAACTAAATCAAAAAGAAATTCAATGCAGCGCTGCAATATAGTGACGTTCACAGACACACACACTCAGAGTGAAAACGAGCCATTCATTCCACATTCTTTCTCTGTCTTTGGTGAGGTCTTTAGTTATATGGGTGATGAGTAACAGACTATAGTTTCAGCTAATTGCTCTCATTCAGTAAAGCAGAGCATAGCTGTTACAGGTGAGGTAGTGCTAAACGTAAAATAAAGTGCGAGATGAGGATCTGGAACAAAATAAAGAGTTTACTGATGAGGACGGAGAATACAGACAATATACAAGATTTACATTTAGCATTAACATACAGCTTAGACACATATAACATTCAACAATCACGGACCAGGAGGAACTGAACAGAACGGGTATTTATGCACACAGGTGATGAGGGACCTGGGGACAGGTGAGGATCAGTCAATTAACTAAAACAAGAAAAGGAAGATGACCAAATAAGGAAACCAAAAGTTCATAAACGTGACAGTTTGCCCCCTCCCGGAAAGGTGCGTCCTCGCACCGCAAGAGGAATACCAGAGGAGGGAGGGTGGGGGTTCTGGAGGCGGGCGAGGAGCAGGCCAGGAGCAGGTGACGAGGGAGCATTGGAGGTAGGGACCAGGGCGGAGTGGATGGAGGGAGGAGCCCGGAGCAGGAGGAGCCAGATGGTCCACCAGAGACCAGCCAGGACGGCGATCCACGGCGGAGTCGACGGCGGGAGGAGCCACGGTGGAGAAGCGGCCGACGACTGGAGGCGGAGACAGGGCCTTAACATGCCAAGGCGGAGCTGGAGACTGGCAGTCCAGCGGCGAACCATCGCGCCCAGATGGCGCGGACTGAGGGTGAGCTGCGGGACTGACGGGCACCAGCAGGGATGACGAGGAACTGGCTGGTCTAGGAGGAGGAGAGAGAGGAAGGATGGGAGGAAACACAGGAGGATCAGGGCTGGACGGAACCAGCGGTAGTGGAGCAGAGGGACTGGCAGGTTTAGGAGGAGGTGGGAGAGGGAGGCTGGGAGGGAGTACAGGAGACACAGAAGATTCAGAGCTGGGCGGAACCAGCGGAGACGCAGAAGATTCAGAGCTGGGCGGAACCAGCGGAGACACAGAAGATTCAGAGCTGGGCGGAACCAGCGGAGACGCAGAAGATTCAGAGCTGGGCGGAACCAGCGGAGACGCAGAAGATTCAGAGCTGGGCGGAACCAGCGGAGACACAGAAGATTCAGAGCTGGGCGGAACCAGCGGAGAGACAGAAGATTCAGAGCTGGGCGGAACCAGCGGAGAGACAGAAAATTCAGAGCTGGGCGGAACCAGCGGAGAGACAGAAGATTCAGAGCTGGGCGGAACCAGCGGAGAGACAGAAGATTCAGAGCTGGGCGGAACCAGCGGAGAGACAGAAAATTCAGAGCTGGGCGGAACCAGCGGAGAAACAGAAAATTCAGGGCTGGGCGGAACCAGCGGAGAAACAGAAAATTCAGGGCTTGGCGGAACCAGCGGAGAAACAGAAAACTCTGGGCTGGGCCGAACCAGTGGAGAAACAGAAAATTCATAGCTGGGCGGAACCAGCGGAGAAACAGAAAATTCATAGCTGGGCGGAACCAGCGGAGAGACAGAAAATTCAGGGCTGGACGGAACCAGCGGAAATGGAGCAGAGGAGCTGACTGGAGGAGGTAGGAGTGGGAGACTGAGAGGGTATACAAGGGGATCAGGGCTGGATGGAACCAGCGGAAAAACAGGGGATACAGGAATTACCTCCATAGACCAGTCAATTAGATCCAGAAGTTGCTCCATATTTCCAGAGATCGAATACAGCTCACCCTCAGTCGCAGGAGTGTGGGCAGGGCTTTCCTCCACGCCCTTGATCTCCACGAGGACTTCCACGATGCACGGTGTTGCCGGCTCACACACCTGGTCAGTCGCGCTCTCGAGACCCTGCTTCCTGTCAGAGGATGGCTCGGGCTCTGCGGCTGCGGTGGGCTCTGGCTCCATGTGTCGAGATGGTGGCTGGCTGGTCTCTGGGTCAGGAGTGGGGCTGGAGATATCGTCCTCGGCGGTGCAGATGGTCCATGACGATCCATTTTTCTCCAGCACCCACTCCACAAAAGTGGCGAAATCCTCTCGGGGACCGTTCGCTGGTAGGCGTGCCTTACTCCGCTCGCTCAGGCCGGTGTAGAAAAAGTTAGAGAGCGAGCGGTCGGGGAAGTTAGTAAGGCACGCCAGATCTAAAAAGTCCCTGGTGTGGTCCTCCAGCGAACGGTCCAGTTGCTCCAGGCACAGAAGACGGACTGCTGGGATAGCCATTCCGGGAGAGGAGGGAAAAAAAGTAAATGAAAGAAAAAACACAGCTAAATTAAACTATACTGTTTGGATCCGTGATTCTGTTACAGGTGAGGTAGTGCTAAACGTAAAATAAAGTGCGAGATGAGGATCTGGAACAAAATAAGGAGTTTACTGATGAGGACGGAGAATACAGACAATATACAAGATTTACATTTAGCATTAACATACAGCTTAGACACATATAACATTCAACAATCACGGACCAGGAGGAACTGAACAGAACGGGTATTTATGCACACAGGTGATGAGGGAACTGGGGACAGGTGAGGATCAATCAATTAACTAAAACAAGAAAAGGAAGATGACCAAATAAGGAAACCAAAAGTTCATAAACGTGACAATAGCAGCACTAGAGAGGAATTATACAACCCTGACAGAAATATATTCTCTCTAGAAACCCTGTTCTCCCACCACAGCACTAATGAGACATCCTCTCTTTTCCACTGGTCATCTGTGTAGCGGTTTTGGCATAATGCAGTGCTAATGTGTTGCTGCATGTCGAGTCTCTGTGCTTGCAAATGTTTGCCTTTATATTGTGTACTCAATATTCTTGAATTAAAATTTCCACTTTAAGTTCACTTCAGTCAAGCTTTCTTGCACTAAAAAGTGCTGATCTAGTTATTCAGGACCATTTTGCGAGCTCTCTTTAACCCTTATAACATGTAACCAGATGCAATGTTGTAAGATTCCAGCAACAAGAAATGTTTCTGCCCAAACCAGATGCAACACGGCTAAAACAAAAATTAACATCTGCACAACAACTTAGTGGATAAGTGCATGGTCAAATTATTAAAACTTAAAACAATTCAGTATTTAAAAATGCATACTCCTTGACTGAAACGACACTAATCATGGAATATAATTTTTTATAAGTTTTTTTTATAAGTATTTACAGTTTGAACATTCTTGTTTGCTTTGAAGATCTAAGGTAAATTGTTTATAGTCACCAACATGAAGTCACGCAAAATGATACTCAAACTCAAATAAAACCAATTTCAAATCATACCAAGCACAATTACCTGAGCTGTCATCTGCAACATTGCAGAAACTGAAGGTGCCACAGCTAGTTAGCACAAAAACACAGAAACGATGCCTTGTTATGATTGGCATAATACTTTACATGTGAAATGAATAGCAATTCACACAGTTTGTGGGTTTACTGTTGGGTTCATCAGTTGTCCATATCAGGGGTAGCCAACACTTAAGGGTTTACACTCTTAAAAATGCAGGTTCCAAAATTGTGTTTTTGCAGTGATGTTATTGAAAAAACATCTGTGGTTCCCAAAAGAACCTTTCAGTGAACAATTCCTAAAAGAACCATTTTAAAGGACATTAAAAAAAATCTAAAGAACCCTTTTCGACTATAAAGAACCTTTTCTGCATTTGAAAAATGACATGGACGATAGGGGTGTTTTAAAAAAAATTGTATAGTAATAAACAACCTGCAGTTTAATGTTTGCATTTCTTTCCCTTACTGTACTGAAAATGAACCGAACCATGACTTTAAAACCGGGGTACGTACCGAACCGTGATTTTTGCGTACCGTTACACCCCTAATGGACGATCAAGATTCTTCATAGAACCATTGATGGCAATAAAGAACCTTTATTTCAACCCCAGTCAAACACACCAGAAACAACTATTCATAAAAACAACTAGCTGGTTTGTTGAAGTTGGAAGGAAGTTACTGTAGCTCTCAAGAAACTGGGTCTGTTACCTCTGGTCTACAGCTTCTTTGCAAAACATGACAGATGACAGATCCAGCAGTTGTCACTAAATTGTTAAGCTAAGACTGGAATCATCAGGGATCTTGTTAAAAGTAAACTTCAGATACTTATTTCAACAGTAGGGATCATTCAGAGGGATTTATGGAGCTGAATGTGTCCTGTTCCCCATGAATCCTTTTGTTCATGGTATGACCCTTAATCTTGGAGAACAACAAATAGTTTCTTCAACTTTGTTTTTCAACTCCAGCAAGATGGTAAAACACAGATTAAGAGTTATTACTTTATACTGGCATGATTGGATTATTGTTTTTTCCATGCCTAATTCAGACAGGTCTAACATAACCCATGGACAATCCAAGTATGGCCTCACTATCAATGCTGGCTGTTAAAACCTGTGCATCATGATGCTGTTGGGTAAAGCTTGCCAATCAGAGCTTTTGATTTTCTAGCCATTTTGTGTGTGAAAATGCATCTGATAATCAGTGGAGGACTGTCAGTCATTTGTAACACGTTTTCAAATACAGTGTGCACTTGCTTTCATCATACACAAAAGGCTTTTTGCCCCCCTTGAAACCTTGTCTTCATAAAAATGACATGAAAAAAGGAGAACTGACAGTTATTTGAAGGAACCTTCTCATGCTCTGGCGATTTGCGTGGGGTTATTAGATATCAGATGTACGCTCCTCTCTCAGCAGGTGGAGGTCTGTAGGGACGTTTCACAGTCCATTAGTGTTACTTGACAGTGTAGTGTGTCCGATCTGACAGCTCATCACCTCATATTAAAGCAGCTATTGAGATGGCCATTTCTGAGATGCCAGCTAATGAGCTGCATCTCTGTTCTCATTCAGTCTGTATGATGCTGGTGTTCACAAACCTCCACACAGGTCCAGTTTTAATGGCATTCTTGCTTCTCTCGTTTTTTTTTCTATCACTCTGCCCACCTCCATTTTTTACTTTCTCCATACGTCTTGCAGATAAACAATCATTCCCCTAAATAAGGCTCGGAATTGCACTGACCATGTGATTTTTTGTATTGACCCTTCTCTCTGGAGAATAGAAATGGCCCAAGGCAAGTAGACAGAATGGAAACAACAAAAGCAAAGGAAGCCTTCACATCAGTCTCTCTCTTTCTCAAATCACCATTAGTTCTCCTGTAATGAGTTGACTGTTGACACAAGAACTGTTTCAAACCCTACTGAGCTGCCTTGCTGTTTTAATAGTTATAGATCGGTATATCTTCTTAAATTGCCCATTTTTAGATTATTGCATGGTTCAGTAACTACAGTATGCCCGCTTGGTCAATTAACCGAAAATGTAACTCTCTCTTGTGTCAGTTCCAAAACCTACTTCAGCCTAGTCAAAGGATAATGGAAACTCTGAGAACAAAACACCATCAAAAAAAAGAAAATTTGGTCTAGGTGCTGTCTAGGTAGGCCTGGTTTTGGATCAAAGTTTGTTTTTGTTTGTGTCTAACCTGCTGCCTGTAAACTGCAATCCTCATTAATGTTCATTTTAGATGAATGCGGGTAATAAAAGTGAATGTGCAGCCCCAAAGCCTGCACAGAAATCTAATTTACAGTAAGTCAGCTTTATTGCAATGTCATATATGCCTAAAGTGTTTAAAATGCAATTGAACCCTAACTAATGAGCTTTAAATGGTTGCATTCACATCGCAGTGCTACTAAAGTAATAGAGCTGCTGTTTAGACATCAACATGGGTCGTGTTCCCATCAGAATATTCTCAGTAAACAACTAAAATTCAGCTCTGTGCAGCAGACTTTAAAGTAATAGTTCACCCAGAATCATAATCCTGTCATTATTTATTCACTTCCATGTCATTCCAAACCCGTACGTCTTTGTTTCTTTAAAAGGAGATGTTTTGATGAATGTTCCGTCTGCTCTTTTCTGTACAATAAAAGAATACAGTACTATAGTGACGAAAAATAACAATGTGAAATGTTCTTAAGATATACAAATATTATATCATTTTTGCATCAGTATTTTATAGGAGACTAATACTACTAATAATAACTAACGTACATAACTAACGTACAATACATCTGTTTAACTGCTTGTTAATGCACATATCTAATCAGCCCGTCACATAGCAGCATCTCAATGCATTTAGGCAAGTAGTCATGGTCAAGATGATCTGCTGAAGTTCAAACTGAGAATCAGAATAGGGTAGAAAGGTGATCTACATGACTTTGAATGTGGCATGGTTGTTGGTGCCATACGGGTTGGTCTGAGTATATCAGAAACTGCTGATCTTCTGGGATTTTCAAACTCAGACATCTCTAGGGTTTACAGGGAATGGTCCGAAAAAGAGAAAATATCCAGTGAGCGGCTGAGGGAGACAATGCCCTGTTGATGTCAGATGTCCAAGGAGAATGTCCAGGCTGGTTCGAACTGATAACTCAAATAACTTGTTGTTACAACCAAAGGCATACAGAAGAGAATCAATGAACAGGTCAAACCTTAAAGCAGATGGGCTACATCATCAGAAGAACTCCCAGGGTGCCTCTTCTGTCACCTAAGAACAGGACATTGAGGCTACAATTCGCACAGGCTCACCAAAACAGGAAAATAGAAGATTGGAAAAAGGTTGCCTAGTCTGATGTGTTTCGATTTCTGCTGCGAAAATTGGATGGTAGGGTCAGAATTTGGTATAAACAACATGACAGCATGGATCCATCCTGCCTTGTCTCAATGGTTCAGGCTGCTGTGATGTAATCATGTGGGGGGATATTTTCTTGGTACACTTTGGCCCTTTAATACCAATTGAGCATCATTTAAGTGTGGCAGATTACTATACTCAGAATGCCTTCACAGTCACTGGATCTCAATCCAGTAAAACACCTTTGTGACGTGGTGGAACAGGAGATTTGCATCATAGATGCATGATGCTGCCATGTCAATACAAACCAAAATCTCTGAGAAATGTATCCAGCACCTTGTTGATTTTATGCCACCAAGAAATAAGGAGATTCTGGAGGGAAAATGGGATACTAGCAAAGTGGCCAATTGCTGCATTTCCATTAAACATTTGCGCAAAACATTGCCAATATTATAAAAAATGATGGTGTGTCCATTAACCAAGGTTTTGAGGATAAAACATAATTTTTCCTCTTGCTATAAGTCATGGCAATGGATTTTGGTAGATTTATGTATATCACAGACACTGCACTATCCATTAGATTTAATGGAAGGAGACGCAGGCTTGTATCCTTACAGAAGCAGCAAGGACAATTTTGAGAAATATTCCTTTTTGAATTGCCTTAAAAACCACCTCATGGTAGTGTAAAAAGCTTTTTGCGATATATGGGCATTTTTGTGAATTTGAGGCATTTCCATTAGGCATAATTTCCATTAGGGTAAATTGAATGGAAATGGCCTAGTGAGTGTATATTCTACTTTATTAGTGTCTGAATATTTTTATTACTATTATTATTATTATTATTTTTTTTTTTTTGTAAAACTGTTTGGTGTGCATCTATTCAAACACATTACTGCGATTTTTCCATGAACTGGTTGTTTAATAAATTGGTTGGTGGAACATATCAGTCAGTCAGGTATTCTCTGGTTAGTGGGCCACAGTAAACACCAGTCAGAATGCAAGTCAAAAGTCTAGATACACAAGACTAACAATTCATTAATATCCCATTACTCCCATATATAGCACTGAATAAATTACTACTCAAGCTAGTGTATCAAAGAGTCTGTTGTGATCATGTGACTTCAAAAGCACTCAGCTGCAGTTAAACGTCTTCTTACATAATTTCAATGTCTGGGGCTTTATTTTGTTTTTTAATAAGCATATTGAGGCATAGAAACCTTACTTTTCTTTGAGGGTAGGTTCTATTATAAATTATTTGAAAACAATATTGTATGTCCGCATTTACTGTAGCTACATAAATATGTGTATGTGTTGTTGTAATAAATAATCATTCATCATTCATTATTCCTTGATTTTGTGCCAGTCATGGATCTTTATCACAGTCCAGTTCTGCTGAATGCTATAATCCCATCACGTCCCATGCTTCACTGATCATCTTTTCTGAATTAGCAAACTTGAATGATTTTTCTCAGCTTAATATGCTTTTAAATTTACATTTAGACTTGAACTGAAACTGACCATAAATATAAAAAAGGAATACTTAAATGCCTTATGGTGATTTTACTGGATAATATCAATGTCCCCAGTTCAAAATAAGCCAATGTTCCCAGAACACTATTGAAAAAGAAATCAAACTCATAAATCAAAGAATGTAATCAAGAAGCAGCTAGTTATTCTCTATCCTATTACCTACAGCATTTATTTATCTAGAGACACATCTGCAACAGCCTGTGTTTGGTGGCCGGGGAGGTAAATACACTCTAGAAGGTTCAAATCAATACATTGTGTGGATGCTGCATGTGGCATGTGATACTGCGTTAAGAATACTTGAATACATTTTAGACCATTACTGCTGTTTTATAAAACCAAATGGCCACTCGTGGCTGTACAGTACAGTGATTTTACATTTGAAGTGATTTTACATGAAGGTTTCCAGGCACTCAGGTTCATTTTCTGCCCAAGAAGACCCTTAAATCATACTTTGGCTTATTGCTTTATAGAATACTGTTCGTTTGAGCTGTAATTTTATTTTAATTTTCCCATAAAACTGAAGGTTTCTTGGTCTCATGGTCTGGTCACTGACAGGAAACCTTGCCATTTGAAACATGTGCACATGCAGTACAATGCGCTACACGGACTGCATGTTTTTTGGTGTAAAATGAAACACACAGTACTTCAGATCATCCACTGCCGTCTAAATAGGCTTCGGGCAAACAAGGATCCTTCTCCCTGGAGAAATGCTGCTTTAAAATAGACCCTAGCATGAGGATTTTCTCGAGATACAACCTGCTTGTCATGCTGAGGAAAGACAATGTGTTAAAAAAGAGCTGATAATGAGCTGTTGATGTATTCCACACAGCAGACACCTTTAACACCAATAAAATTAGCCCTTTTGACACCATAATACAGCTTGCGAACGGGATTTTCTTTTATTTTATGTTTTATTAATTATTAATACAATTATGTATCCATTCAATTGCTTGTGTGATAAAAATAAACTTGAACCTGTTTCACTTTTACTCACTATATTCACTATCAGTCATATCATTTGCATAAGAGTTCCAATGCATTATTCTCATTTTGTGATTGTCCAAATGCTTTTCTGCAGTGTTTACAGTATATTGAGTAGAAAGTTCCAGCTGTCAACTTAACTAATGAAAATGTGCTGTAAATCTCGGCGAAGCAGCGATTTGTGCTTTGTTATGCCTGAACACCCATGAGACTCACTTTCACTCTTATGTAAGGTTCGGCTTCTGTGCACATATGCTGAAATATTTACAATAACATATGGAGTACATAAAATATAAAATAAAATACAAATGTCCGGAAAGTCACCTGGATAAACAAATGTGTGTCTTATACACAAAACTGAATGCATAACATGCTTTATGAAAATGTGATTAAAAGCATTAAATCACCAAATCCATGACACAACTACTGTAAATGCAATTTCTTACAGAAATGTCACTGCTGATAAGGGCATTATAGGCAGGGTGAAATAATACAGTAACTTACAGTTGCTTTATGAAAATAACATTCTGCCTACTTTCAGTGTTTGTTGGATATGATACAGCTTTATTGACTCTGTAAGATTGCTGGACATTGTTTTATTATTCCTGTGGCATGTAAATGCTCATACACACAGTGTGATGCTGAATAATGGCTGAACAGAGCACAGCTGGGTTCCTTAACCACCCTGTGTGTTGCATGTAGAACTGCATTACACTACTGAAGAATAGGAAAAGCAGGCCTAGTTTCTTTTCAGATATTCAGTTTATCTGCATTGCATTCTTATTATGCATGTACATATATGTACTGGATAAAATATTACATTGTATTTATGATTTATTTGATTAAATTAATATTAAGTCAACAATAGTAATTTTGTCTTACTTTTAAAAATTCCACTTTGTTAGATATATTTGCAGAAAACTACATATTATAAACTTTTTAAAACGATATTTAAAGAAAATAAAAAATTGATCTTTTAACCACCTGCAAAATAAATGTTAGTGCCCTACTAAGCAAAACTCTTAATTAATAAAGCTGAACTTAGCATATTTACGAATGTCTGGTGTACATTTTTCTTTAAACTACAACATGATTATTTTATTTTATTTTATTTTATTTTATTTTATTTTATTTTATTTTATTTTATTTTATTTTATTTTATTTTCATCAACTGATTAATTAATTCATTGTTTTATTTAACTTAGTATTATTAATATTAATATATATTTATTTATTTTGCAGTCTAAACTGTGCATAAGATAATTAAGATAATTAATTAATATATTATTCATAATAATATCCATCGTTCCCATTTTCATTTCTTTTTCAAAATTACAAAATTTAATTTAATTTTAAAATAAAACTAACATTTAGTTTGTGTAAATGTTTTATCATTTGCATAGTTAAGACTAAAAAAATAAATAATAATAATTGAGTTCACAAACATAATCACTAACATCTTTGTCAGAACAAAGATTTATGGCTTTTATATTCAAAATAAATTGACATACTTCAGTAACATAGAGCGGGAAAAATTGTGATTAAGGGTTAAATTGAAGTCATACTGAGATATATTTTAAGAAATGTGTAAATACCTGGCTTTAAATTCAATTTTAAATGTGGCCTTGGTCAATAAATGAGTAGATGTAGATATAGAAATGGGGCTATACTTTTTAAAAACGATAATTACATTTATTGATTTTGCAGACACTTCTAAAGCAATTACAACCCGGGTATATTTTATCATTTGAGCTCCAGGAAAATCAAATCAAAGACCTCGGCGTGGCTAGCAATGCTCTACCAGCTCAGCTACAGTTACTATAGTTTATTTTTTATATATACTTAGCATTAGTATATATATATATATTCAAATGACATGAACGTTGGCAAAATTTAATTAAATGCCATCCTTTAAACATACACAATGATTATTATTAAGGGATGTGTAGATGGGATGTTTTAGACCCTTAGAATTAAAATGTGTAAGTGAATAAATAAATAGTGTCTTTTATTTATTTATTTTTATTTATTTATTTATTTATTTTGTTCACTTAACGCAGGGTTGTGACTACCGTTTTATTCTGGACTCAAGCTCCAGCTCTGGTCAAATAACTGACTCTCCTTAAAGGGACTGTGATAGAGCGACTGTCAAGTTATTGCCAGACCTCACCAAATTAGTTTAACAAGGCAAGCACAAACTTAAATGTCTTTGTAATCCTTAATATTGATTATATGGATTAGAGAACTAATGAGCATGAACCAACGGCTCAGCAGAACACAATCAATCTGATGAGTCGTGGCATTGAGCATTGAGCCCTGCCATATCTGCTGAAAGTAACAGTATCACATCACTTTGAGACTCTCTGGAGCCTCGGGCTTGGTCCGCTCGGTAGGGATGTGTGCAAACCCTATTACCCTGACACACTCACTGTGTGTGGCACCGTCCTGAGAGCGAGCAATTACAGTAAACGCCCAAAGGACTCGTGCTAGAGGAAGGCCGAAGGGACCTTATTCAAACCTGAAGCACTATTGCACTCTTAACCTAGCCAGTCTTTGCATTCGCAGTTGTCACCACTGTTTATGACATTACTCATAAACGACTGGAAATATTAAAAGCGATTAAAACCGGTGGATTCACTCACCCTCAAGTCAACAAAGTCCCCAATCTATTTACAGGATATAAGTACAGAGCTTTATACATCATAAACTGACTGGATCAAGTTGGTGTTACATACAGAATGGAGCTATGTAAGTTAAAAAAATAAGACATTAGTCGAAAAACAAAGTAGCTCCAGCAGTGGATCATTTTGATTAAAGGCTATAAAGATGTGCCTTGTTTCTTGGAAAAATGTGCAGCAAATAAATCATTCATAATGAGATTGGGAATGTGGATTAGGATTCAAATTTCATGTTGCCTTTAATAGTTAAAGACGTAGATTCTTTGGGCACTTTGGGACTAACTCCTGCTTATTTTATTGCCTCCTTCCTTGTTTCCACTGAGACAGCAGGCCACAGATTAAATGAAAGCAGGAAGAACACGTTCCATTTCTTGCATTTGTGCACCATGTGGAATAGAATGTGCGCACATGTTGTTCCTGTGAAATGTGAGACCAGGACCAATGTCTCGTGTTCAGATTCAGGGTTAAGATCCCAATCTTTTGAAATTGAGAGTTGAGACGGCTTCTAGGTCACACTGCTCTTTTTAACAAGTGTGTGGCTGAGAAATACAGGTTGTAAGGAAGTCTTAGTGACATATTTGACTAATCATGTGCAAGCTCCCATGTTGATCTAAATTCAACCTTGGTTCACTGTAAATACGTTCCTCTGCTTACATTTCTCCAAAATGGCAAACACGTGCCCTGCACACATTTATCTGCAGTTTCCAGATTAAATGAACAGTAGATGCAATAAAACACCAACAACTTTTATCCCTTTGCACACAAATTATGATTATCGATGAATAAAGGTTTATTTTTTTGCCTTTCCTTGCAAAAAACTGCATTATGACCTTAAAACACTTTTACAATTCTGAAAGATTTGTGAACTAATACATTTTAATGATTGCATCACACAATCGGTTTCATATGCATTGCTATTCTGAAAGAGTTTGCTCTGTAACTCACCTGGTAAAATGAAACAAGGTTGCTTGGTTGCTTCAGCAAATGCATTTTAATCTCACGTTTGCTTTTGTTAACATTATCAGTTTTAGGTTTAGTGTTTGTGATACATTAATTTTAAATGAGAGCATTAACCTTTCAGCGCCAAATGCTGGAAATTTAATTTCCGAACTACAGTACCATGATACATACAACAAACTCTGTAATAAACCATTGCCCCAATCACATTTTGGAGAAAAATAAACACACTGTTTAGCCCCAGACAGTGGACTGTTGACTGCAGTGACATTTGTTACAAGCAATGCAATATCATTTTGCAACCATTTTGTATCCACAGGGACATATTTCCATGCCATTGTGCTGTTTAATAAACTGCATCTGCAATGAAGAAAAAAAAATGCTATTGCCTCATGTGAATGTGTCATCTGTAAAGTGCAGCAAAATGTAGTCACACCATGGATTCTATAGGTTTTCCAAACCAATATGACTCAGACTCTTTTCTCAACAGTAAATGTTTCAAATAATATTCACGCTGCTATTTTCCAAACATAGGCACATTAGAAAAAATAAATGCATCTAGTAAAGTAGTGTGCTTTGCGATTTCCCCCCTCACCTTTTTGTTTTGTTAGTAGACTGTTATTCTTATTGTTATATTATTATAGAAGAAAGGAAAACCCAAATATTTCCTTGCATTTGCTACTTTTATATTTTCTTCCATATACTGGTCATTGCATGCAATAAAGTGTAGATTAATGCTCTATTTTTGACCCCTGCTCTGATTCATTTTGTTTTCTCAGTGCAACACTGATCTTTCCTAAATAGACCTTTTCATCATTGTTTCTCATAAATCTTCTCTCGTTCTTTTTTCCCGGAAAAGTGCTGTTGCAGTGGCAGTGTCATGTGTGTGTGTTTGTGTGTGTTTTGTAATTGCCCAGGTCTTCCCCTGAGTGCCCATTAGCAGTTATATCGGTGAAGCAGGTATGACCCAGGGGTTTGACAAAGCTGATGATGGTGGTGAGACCAAACTGGCTGCTGTATGCAAGCAAATACTAGTAGTGTTATCAGCACAACCCCATGACAGTTAAGTAATACATGTTAACATAGGGTGGCAAGATGCGCCGTTCATACGGGACACGTCCCGGCCAGGATTTTAATATTACCTAAAACATCCAGAGCAGTTTGACCAATAACATGCAGGTATTGTACATAATCGACCAATCGTGGGGCTGCATGTGAGAAGGTGAGATCTAGAAGGAACGATCAAAGCGATGCAAGTATGCACATGTGTTTGTTCGTTCGATTGACTTGAAGCGTCGCTGCGCACAAACCCCCCCAAAAAACAAAGTGCGCCACAATGCTTCAAGTCAAATGAACGAACAAACACGTGAAAGCGATTCGAAAGCATAAGGAGCCGTCTGCTCTGCTCTTTATAGCTCTCATGAATGTTACACAACGATCAACCTGCACAGTGCAAATAGCCAAAGCCTGGATATTTTAGGCAATATTAAAATCCTGGCTGGGACGTGTCCCGTATGAACGAGCATATGGCCAACCTATGTTAACATCATGTTGGAGAGAACGAGCCTCTCTCAGATGTGTACATTTTGTAATGCTGTGAAAAATTCTTCTTTTATGTTCTGCAGAAGAAAGAAAAGTATAGGTTTGGAATGACATGAGGGTGATTCTGTCAACAGTTAACTTCAATTAACTAATGAATATAGCTCAAACTTGAGATGCATTTAGCATCACGTCCATAAATCTCTTCTCCTTCTCTGTCCATATTTCCATTTTTACCTTTTGATCCTCCAGGTCTTTCTTGTTTTCGGTCTTTGCTCACAGGAATATTACCTTATTCTGTCAGTGCAGATCTTCACAGGTCTGCTAGCTGATCCCAGCTCTTGGACCGTAACTATTCAAGCCCCAGAGGAGTTTTCTCTCTGAGCTCTTGTCCATCAAAGGAAGTGCTCGGGCAGAGCAGCGCTGACCGACCAAGCCTCGTTCTCTTACATGTGATCGAGTCTCAAGACCAGACCCTTGCCCTTCAGTGTGTGACCGTTGTCTCTGATCATCCATCCATCCATCTAGGGTTAATGTGTATTCATGAATGTATGTAAAAAAAAAAAGGATTTTAATGATAGTTTAAAATTTTATTATTTAAAAAAATGAAAATAAAAGAAGATGCTGCTGCTTTGGCAATTTTGATTAAACCCCCAAAATTAAATATATATATATATATTTAAAAATACTGTGTACATTAGTTAATGTTACATTAAATAACTTTAAAAAAAATAATAATTCATTCATTTTAAATATACATTTTTAAATGAAGTGAAAATAAATCAATAGTTGCTAAACAGGTTCATATCTTTCCATTATTCATATCTTGTTATCTTTTTTGTGCAGTATATGCATGACAAGCATATAAAAAGAGCTGGTATGAATATGAATCTAAAGAACCCGTTTAATTTAAGGCCTGGGGATAAGCGCTGGGTTATATTGGATCATTTTTATTTATCCCAAACACTGAGTGTATTTTGTCTTCGTCTTTAGTTTATCAGCTGCATCAGCTTCCATGGAACTCATATAAATATTACAACATAGCCTGCCAGAGGCACTTTAACTGCTCATTATACGATAGTGCACCTTTAAAAAAACAATGCCCAGCTTTTCTGCACTGGGGGAAAATAGGGGTTAGGCTCATTTTGGTGGTTCTGGAAAATAAATGGGTTGACCCCCTTCCTTCAGAAAACTGAATCTAAGCTTAAGATAAAATCGACCTGGTGAAAGACGCCATTGTTCTCTTCTCATCTGTTCTTTTACCTTTTTTCATCCCTTATCTTCCTGTACCAGAGGCTGTGAACCTATAGGATCCAACAGTGATGACTTTAGCACACACTCATGTCTGTCACAGATAGATTCAAACGCATGGAGGAGGTAATACCCAATTAAGATCCAAAGGATTTAGAAATGGCCTCTGAAATGAGATGAGGATTACGGGAACTTAACATTTGTTAACAGTTTTTGATAGTCAATGTTTTAGGAAACTAGATTTTTCTTGCTAAGGTTTAAACGTTGCTAAGGTTAAAAAGCCCACCACAAGACTGTATGACATTTTGATTTACCAAACAGAGCAAATTGGCATGAATGAACAATCCCATAAACGCACCCGTGGAAATCATGCAGGTAATTTACTGACAATGCAGAGAATTAAAAAGACAGAAGCCATTCACACATTTCTATAATGACCAATGCAATTCACCAAGAGCAGTGCATACAGTACTGTATGTGCATGTAATGTGCTAACAACACAGGTAAAAAAAATTTTTTTCAAAACTAGTGCTGTCAAACGATTAACTGTGATTAATTACTTCCAAAATAAGGATATTATTTACACAATATATGTGTGTGTACTGTGTATATTTATTATTTATATTTAAATACACACACATACAGTATATATTTTGAAAATATTTACATGTTTTTATGTGTATATATGTATATTAACATAATTTATATATATCCAGTTAATATATAAGCATAGCATATTTTTCTTAAATATATATGCATGTGTGTATATTTATATTTACATAATAAATATACACAACACACACACATATATTATGTAAATAAAAACTCTTACTTTGGATGCAATTAATCATTTGACAGCACTAGTTAAAACATGTTTTTTTGTTTATTTTTTTGCCATTACAAATGGCCCAAATACCAATAAATTCACATCCGTTAGTAAATAATGTTGCGTAATTCGTTTAAATACCTTCCTACCATAATGTTGAAAAGGAAACTTGTACAAATGCATATGCAATCAAGTCAGTCACAAAAAAATGCTTTTAGTAAATCTTGACAGTAGTTCTTTCTATAAAAAAGCTGTTTCATTTTGAAATGTAACATGTAGATGTAGATGTAGATGTTTATTATATTGCTTTGGGTATGTTTCAGTTGAGTGTTGCTAAAAGGAAAAAAATGACATTCCCCCTTCACCAAACCCAACCCTAAACCTACCCAATAGTGTTAATGAATACAAAATGATATAAAGACAAATTCGCTGGTGCAATCATGTTATTTTAACTGTTTCATACATGGGTTTGAACTGTTTCACCGGATTAATATCAGAGTGCTTCCCCTTTCAAGTGCAACAGCGTATCATGTGAGATACTGAGCATACTGAGTTAGGGACCAATTCTTAACTAGCAGCTTATTAGCACGCCTATCATTAACATAGGCTATTGACTGTCTATTAGTGCTTATAAAGCACATATTCTTCATATCCTACATCCCAAATCCTACCTGATGCCTAAACTTAAAGGGATTGTTCACCTAAAAATTTAAATTATGTCATTTATTGACCATGTGCTGTCTATGGAGGGTCAGAGAGCTCTCGGATTTCATCAAAAATATCTTAATTTGTGTTCCAAAGATAAACAAAGGTCTTAGAGGTTTGGAACGACACAAGGTTAATAATTAATGACAGAATTTTCATTTCTGGGTGAACTAACCCTTCAACAACTACCTTACTATCTATTAATAAGCAGCAAATTGGTGATTTATTGAGGCAAAAGTCATATAATGCTGTGTTAATGGCAAGGATTGGACCTTAAAATAAAGTGTGACCAAAAACTCATAGTGTAGCTACATATAAAGCTGTATATGTGACACTAACATTCAAAAGTATAACTTTTCAAATCTCACAGTATGTTAAAATTGTTTTCAAGTCATAACATAATATTGTGCAAGGAACTGTGCAAATATTTGCCATTTTTAATTTGTGTGAAAAGGAATAAACATTTTCAGAGTTTTACTGCCTCTAGTGTTCATTTGAAGCAATTCGCACATATAAGCATGTTTTTTTTTTTTTAGTTATCACACATATTTCCAATGGGCCGTGTAAAATGAAATGTAACACATTAATTTTGTACAGTGCATTTAGTCGAAAGTGTTTGTCATCAGTTGAGTTAACTAAGAGCCATGCAAAGAGGTGTTTTTAATGCACAGATGGTCCAGTTCAGTACGGCGTGCCAGTTCCTTTCTGTTGGTCTCTTCTGACCTACTTTCTTTGAGTTAAGGGTGATTCCCAAAGGCGGACTGCTGGAGCTGTCAGAACCACGGACAGCTCCTGAACACACTTCTCCTGGGCTTTGCTTTCCATCTTTTGTGTAAATGCATCCGAGCATTTTGGGTTCATTTAAAAGTAGCAGCAGTCAAAAGTACATTTGATCTGTTCTTGTGATTAATTGCAGCTTGGGGATTTCTGAGTCAATGGCTTTTTTCCGACACTATCCAATGTCATGCTTTAAATCCTTTTTGTACCCTGTTCTAGTTAATCAGCCACATGTAACATATTGGATCAGTCTTCTGTTTGTGCTTCATGCTGGATAAAGCTTTGGTGATAACATCTCAAATGATTGCCTTAGACAAGATCTAAGTGCTGTTTGTTAGGAGGTCTTTTTCACTGTGTGGTTGTCATGCCAGGACAAAAGATGTCAGTGCTATTTCTTGGCTGTCATACCAGATTTCTGTGGCATGTAGATAATCACATGTTTTATAACATGTTTTATAAAAACACAATTGTACTTGGAAAAAAACAAAAGCTACTTCTGTCAACGCTGTAATTAAAGTCAATATATATATAGTACATTCTAGAGCTATTTTAAACTGAACTTTGTAATACATAAAATATCTTCAGAAATAATTATATTCATATTTATAGAACATTATTATAGTTTAATAGTATTATTTAGTAAAGTATTATTATACTGTAGTGCCTAATCATGGTTACACCTTTAAAATATTCCAACGCAAGATATATCCCATAATAAATGTATATTTAATGTAATTTTTAATGATGTTTTACTAGAACACACAGCTTAATAATGTGTATTATAAAGAATTATGAATGCATTAAAAAGTAAATTATTCTGTATTGCATTAAATATACATGCTTCAAGTGTTAAGTAAAAAATGTGCTATTTTATTCCTAACTTTTAAACTGAAGAATATGTGGCTCTATTAATAGTTAAATATAAATACAGAATCAAATTTCCAGTCTACGTTTAAGTTTATGGCATTTTAAAAAATGCTCATGACATCTGATGCAATAAATGTCACCCCCCAAAAAAGATGCATGATCTTAACCACTTTAATGATGACATACAATTGAATTAAAAATCAGTTTGTCTCCATCTTCTGTAAGGCAGAGAGAAACCACCGGCAGCTTTTATTGTACTGTTCAATCAAATGTGATGGATTATGTAAAACTGTACAAGTGATTTGTTTCTTGATGCCCTCTGTATCACGCATCATTGCATCATAAGTGCACTGATTTTTTCAAATACTGAAAGTTAGTTTATTTTTTCTAAAAAGCTCTCTCTGAAAAGCTTTTATATGTTGCTTCCAGCCCATGTTTAGCAGACAAAAAATCAACTCCTAAAGTATTTATGTGACAATGAGTCCCATTGTCATTTCATTCAGTGATAACTTCTTTGATGTGGTTTAAAGAACTCCACCCTTACATAGTTTTGTCATTTCATGAAGTTTTGACAAGTTTTATGCAGTTGTTTCATTTACTTTAAGCAAGAATGATGATTCTGTCATGAGTTACTTGTCATTTCAAACCTGATGAAGTGTTTTTCATCCTTGATCAAAACAGAATAATTGTTTTTTTTTTTTTTTCTGATTGATGACAGTTCACCATGTCTGACAGATTACAAAAATGAAAGTAAAAGTATCAAAGTACCATTAAACCTTGTTGTCTTCAGTTGTATATATATATATATATATATATATATATGTATATATATATATATATATATATATATATATACATATATATATATATATATATATATACACACACACACACACATATATATAATTAGCTAATTTTTATTTTATTTCAAGTATATTTCCTAATGGTTTTAAATTTAGTTTTAGTTTTACTTAAAAATAACCATATTTTGAAGAAAAAAAAAAAAAAAGAAAAGAAAAAAGTAAAAGTTAAGAACAACATGAGGATGATGAAATTTTCCTAAAATTCCCTTTCTGTTCCTTTCAGTCTTCATGTCTTCTCTTTTTTTCACATTCTTCCATGTCCCTGGTTTCCCTTCACCTCAGTGTTTCCGAAGCTTTCTTTCACTCTCCCTGAGCAAAGCACTCTTGAATAAAACATGAGATGAAGACAGAGACACTCCACTTCTGCAAATCACCATCCCCTCATGTTACTCCTTCTCTGTCTTTCTTTCTCTTGCTATTCAAGTTTACTGGCCCTTCCTTGGTCCTCTACCTTGAATTACTCAGTTCTATCCCAGCATCTTTTTAAGGTGATAAGGCAGCACTGAAGCGACCGCACACGTGGCTCTGCTCTCTGAGCGGGCTCTTCTCATACTCTCAGATGCGAGTGGAGGGAAAGAGCGCTGGATGAGAAGGGAGGAGGAGGCAGAGAGAGATAAAGGACGGGAGGGAATCAAAGCAGAGACAGGAGCAGGTGCTTTGGTTCCCCATCTTTAGGATGAGACACAAGAATCTGAGTATTCAGCCATTCTCATCTGGAAAAGCAGCTCATGGGATTGTTCTCCTGAAGAGTCGCACATCTCGCCACCTACTGCATTGTTAGCACATGGAGGCTTCTCAGTTTGAATTATGGAGGATTTTAGCAATATTAGGAGTCTTAGTGCAGAGAAAGGTAAGATTTCACACTCTGTTATTTCTTCTGAGAACAAAAAGAGTGATTTCGGTTAAACAAGGCAAATGAGAAATGGAAGAACGGTGTATGTTTTTAAGTAGGAGTTCTTGTGTACACCTCTCTCTTTCTCCTGGGAATATTTTTGTCTTCACTGTAATTTCTCTATTTTTATCTCATAATGTCTCTGTGGTTTACACCATAAAGCCTCTGTTAATATGGCATTACATTGTGTGTATGATTCTATTTGCACAGTGCATACAGTGGCTCTTAATGTTCTGTAGGTGCACTGTAAAAAGTGAACATGTGCAGCCTTAAAAAGCTATTTTTACCTGCCTTTTTTATTGATGCATGATTCATGTATAATAAACATTTTAACCACATAAAACACATTTCTAGATTAACTGACAGAATCATTATTTACAAGTGCCAGTGTTTAAGATTATGTAATTTCCTCCCAACTCCCAAAGTAACTTACTGAGTGAAAGTGGTTTTATATTGGGTAGTGATCCGATGAGGGATGAGATGTGTTGCTTTTGTGCAAAATAATGCTGCAATATCAGTTTAATTAGATCTCTATTGGAATATGTAAGACAAAAGCATCTGCACACAAGCAAAAAGCGGTTTGGGAGAAAAAAAAGAACTGATTCATTCAGGGCTTTTCAGAGATACATTTAACAAAACAAGCAGTTTCCTATACAAGCTGAGTTTGCAATTACTGCACGTCACAGACATACATCTGTGTGCAACCATGGTCATCTGATAACATCTCAGAAGGCACTGTGAGGGCTTGATTGTTTATTGAAAACATAAGTAGAACAAACATAATAGCAATTCTAAGCATACACTTAATTATTTAAAGTACTAATCAAAAGCATAGTTGCAAATTTAAGAACGAGTTGCAAATCAAAACAATGATCAAAATTGATATTATAAACATAATCATAAATAAAAATATAATCGGAATTGTTACTGTAATAGAAATTGTTATTGCAATAGAAATCATAGTAAAAACATAATCGCAAAAATAATAGTAATAAAAATTCAACACAATTATACATAAAACAGTAATTATAAGCATCTGTGTAATTGGATCATAATTGGAACTGTTAACATAATAACAATTGCAATTAATCAGTGAAGTTCAATCATATTTTTTATTTTATTTAGGCCTTGTTTTAAATTACCTAAGGAACAAACTAGTTAGTTCAAGACCAATGTGAGGAAACCTCAGAAAGAAAGAGGCAAACTGAATAAAATCATTCTGGGTTGCATAGTTGACAACAGTGTTGATCCTATTGGATTTTTCTCGTTTTTAACACACTGTTGCGACTGCAGTGTTTCACGGTTGCCTACCTGTGATGCTCTAATATTGCACACTATGATCACTAGCTTAAATAATACTGCAAGCACCATCGCCTTCCACAAAACCATTGTATAATAGAAGTGCTCTGACATCCTGAAGTTTTGAGCACCTTTCATCTTGTCAACACAAACCCACTGCTTCATATCCGACTGTCACGCTTTCTCAAGGTCCTTAGTTTGTTTCTGCGGCCCTTGCCAGCTTCCTGTCAGCTGCATCTGCACACTGTGTTCATGGTGTGGATCCAGTCTGAAAAACAGAAGCTGCTTTTGAACTTCTCAGATTATCGTGTGTCGTTTTTTCCTTTGGAGGGTCTATAAATCCAAACGTTAACATGTAAAACTTTACAGTATATCTCACTGTGGCCGCACATGCAGTATTCTGTTTATCGGTTTTCATATGAAATCTGTAGACATCTTTTTTTTTTCAAGTAAATGATCGCATAGGATTATAGAGCTTTTGTTGTACACTTGAGTAAGTTTGGTATCAGAGCTTGGTTCATTTGGTTTGTGTGAGAGCTCATTTTGAAACTTGGGTAAGCACTATTGAATTATTGGTGGTCTAGAGTAGCTTCACATAGACACCTTTTCACAGTTCACTATTTGTGAAAAAGTAATCTGGCCTAGCAAGCAGAAGTGAACTTCTACTGATGACATATTACCTGTTTTAATATAATGCATTTATTATGGTTGCATGTCTAAGCAGAAATGTCCTTTTATAGAGCAGTTTGAATCCTGAATCTCTGACAGTTCATTCATGGATGACAGAAGCACAAGTTTGTGTGTGTTAAGGTTTGGTAGTTATAACAAAGCATCATCACCATGAGAAGGTATGAAGAGTAAAGTTACTTGTTATACAATAGAGATAGCTTTGCTCCATAAACACAAGAGGCATCACTCTGTTATTAACAAATATCGGGCACGGTATTTAATTCTGAGGTTCAACAACAAACTGTGGTGCTTAACTTTCATCTCTGAACAAGTCTCAGGGGGAACAAGTCTCAGCTTTAGATTCGCCCACAGACCATATAAGGACTGCCTAAAGTATATTGCACTCAAAAATGGCAAATACTTTCTCAAGGTGGCAAAATACAAACTGATTGAGTGACTTTAAGCAATTTTTTGTTTTTACCAGCTTGCCAGGAAACAAGTTACGACAGGCCTCTTCTGAATGAACTTGTCAGTGGATTTGCCAATATTTGCAAGGTCCATGGCATTGAATCTCTGAAAGATACAGTATATCCAATAGTTTTGGGATACTCAATGTGATCGCAAGTGAACAAAATATCCTTAAACACAATTATTTGTACCTTCCCCTAAATGTTCCTGTTAAAGTTAAAAGGGCTTGGCAAGAATAAGCTGTGTAGACAATGTTTTTACCCAGAGTCTCCCTAAGCTATAACATTAGTTGTTTAGCATGTACAATGTTGAAGAAATACTCCATGCTTGGAATTATAGACCTAAGTACTGTGAAAGTTTAAGCTGGTTTCACATCATTTTTCACATGACAGATGTGGTTCTTCTAGCAAAAAAATATATATATATAAATCAGTTTTTGAAAATGTGAACATTTTGAAAATGAAGGTTCTTTGTACAAATGGTATCTTAGGAAATGTATAAAACTTTAAAGTCAAATTCATTGCAACACCAAGGTTTAAATTAGATCCAGAGCAGTCTCTCTCTCTCATATCTGCATACTACTGTACTTCCATTTATTTGTTTGTCTATCCTGAGATACAGCTTTTGAAGACCTCACACAAGTATTTCATTGGAATGTCTCTGAGAGAAATTGCTTAGCGGCAAGGATGTCATGCACTGGCATCTGAATACCACTTCATATATATAGCCTGCAAATACCCAGCTGAAAATATGTTAGAGGTGAGAAGCATCACTTAACCAAAAAACTGCTCAACATTTGAGAACTCTGACACTTTCTTTGATGGTGCTTTGAGCTTTATCCTTTATTACTTTACACTGAACTGCCTCTTCTGTTGTGCTTTGAGGAGATCAAGCTCTATTCAGTGTATGCAGCCTATAAGAAAGGGCCGTTTTGTACCAGAGCAATGGTGTCATTAAATTTGACATTGGAGAGCAGGGGGATTCTTCTTCTTCTTAACCTCTAGTCTAGCCAATTTAATAGTTCATCTTCTTCAATTGTATTTAAAGCTCCTGTGCTGCCATTATTGATAATTTGTTATTATAATCATTATTTGTAAACCTCTGTGATTCCTCTGCTCGAACTTATGTTCAGCTTCATGTGTAGATTTATTATTTTTTGGCTTTGAAACTAAGAATTGTACAGCTCAATGAAAGAGAAATGGAGTCTATTCTTATAAGTTGAAATGACATTTTGCAATTTTGGCACATAATGAATACTAAAAGCCTTTTGTGCTATGCTGATATGGTGAGATTTGATTTGTGCTTTTTTCTAAAATATGGCAGAAAAGATTGCACTTGCAGAGACAAAGCTAGCTGCATGTGGGAGGTGTGCTTTTATGTTGAAGACAGTGAAACATGCTGGTGTTTGTACATGTTTTTTACTGTGTTAGTGCTGTAGTCACAGGTAGACACGTAAAGCGTGGCGTCTTGGTTTAATGTGACAACCCAAACTCACACTCTCACAAACACAGGCCTGCACACATTCAGAAAGATCAGAAGCCACAAACAGACTGAATTTATTGTGTAAGTGAGCACTGCTATTTTTTTTTTTTTTCCTGAAGAGGTCCACAAATAAAGCCAGTCATAATTTTGCCAGACAGAACATGAATGTTGTACTTCATGAAATCACAGTTAGCCGAATTATTTTCTTTATGAAATAATGCATTTATGTTTGTTTATCTAGGATACCATTCATAGATTACACATCAAATCCCAGAGATGCTTAATGGGTGGGAGTGAGTCATGGCATATGTTGAGTCATGGGACTTAATGTTTGTGCATTTATTTATTTATTTACATCCAATGAAAGAGCATATCAACAATTCTAATCCTCTCCCATTTATTTCTGTAAAATGGAGCTACTCTGACTGAAGTCTGTTTGTGTAACATTTCTTCAGCCCAATTTGTTTTAATAAGCTAGGTTAGTTTTTGGATACATACACTTGGCAAAATCATGGTGATCCCTCACTGTGCCAAAGTAACATATACTTTTTTCTTTAGCGGTTGATTCTAAGCTTTGATCAAAAGACAATTGCTACCTGTAACAATGCAAAGAGAACTGTCTTTCTTCATAAGCAGAATAAATGCATCATTGTTTAGCAGTAAACACAGAACACATATAGTAGGGTTAGTTCTTCATTTCAGTAAGAGCAGTCAGCATCATCCATAGGCACAGGATTAGCTAAACCAGAACATTTGAGCCCCCTCCCAACCCAAGCCTTTGCCCGGGGAAAGTTTACCAGCAGGGCACCGTATCCTTTCCCCTGCGTTGCCATCTGTTCATTCAGACTCCCTTTCTCTCCACACTGGAGGCTGCCCTCTCTGCACCGCTTTTGCCACTTGTGATCCAACAGGAGCATTTCCTGTGTGGGGTGTGTGAGTGTGTGTGTGTGTAAGGGGAAGAGCTATGTGATTTCACTTTCATCTGAGATACAATTAGTGATAATCAAAACAGGCCTGTTTGCTTTTGAAAAGGACAGAACACAAGCTCAATACATGCAAATTGAAGGAGAGTTAATCTTTTAACAAAGCATACATACATGTATATATATATATATATATATATATATACAGTACAGACCAAAAGTTTGGACACACCTTCTCATTCAAAGAGTTTTCTTTATTTTCATGACTATGAAAATTGTAGATTCACACTGAAGGCATCAAAACTATGAAATAACACATGTGGAATTATATATGGAATGATATACATAAAAAAAGTGTGAAACAACTGAAAATATGTCATATTGTAGGTTCTTCAAAGTAGCAACCTTTTGCTTTGATTACTGCTTTGCACACTCTTGGCATTCTCTTGATGAGCTTCAAGAGGTAGTCACCTGAAATGGTCTTCCAACAGTCTTGAAGGAGTTCCCCGAGAGATGCTTAGCTCTTGTTGGCCTTTTTGTCTTCTGTCTGCAGTCCAGCTCACCCCTAAACCATCTGGATTGGGTTCAGGTCCGGTGACTGTGGAGGCCAGGTCATCTGGCGCAGCACCCCATCACTCTCCTTCTTGGTCAAATAGCCCTTGATGCCTTCAGTTTGACTCTACAATTTTCATAGTCATGAAACGTCAGAAAACTCTTTGAAAGAGAAGGTGTGTCCAAACTTTTGGTCTGTACTGTATATATATATATGTAGATTATGTACTCAAACACTTTTTTGTGCATGATTTGTACAGACTGACGTTTGGATCATATAGCCAGCTCCAAATTTATGGCTTTTCTGACATGGTATATTTGTTCAGTAGTGCACCTGGTACCGCACTGTACTTGTGATGAGAAGCGCTTGGGTATGATTTCCTAGAAACATTTCACAATAAAGTGACCAAATTCAATAAAATAACAATAAACAAAGTTATTTATATTATAAACAAGTCACTCTGGGTATGCAATTTGTTGTTTAACTATCTGGTTGCTTCACAGTTTTTAGAGCAGTGAGCAACTTTGGCAGCTCTAGTACTTTGTGATTTTGTGTAATAGTTATACCAATAATGTCTATTTCTGCTCCTGATGGGCCATGGTCCTGCAGAGATTAACTCCAACCCTAGTTAATCCCACTTGACCCAGTTAATCAGGCTCTTCAGACCCACTAGAAACTTTCAAGCAACTGTGTGTGAGCTTTTTGGCTGGAAACTCTGCAGGACAGTGACCCTCCAAAAGCATGATTGGACACCCCTTGGTTATGCATTAGCCATAGAATGTAACCACACATTCAGAAACTAATAAAAGTCCTCCATTGTGGCCCATAGAACAGTGTTTCTCAGTTCTGCTCCTGGGGACGTCTCAGTGCTGCTCATTTGAGGTGATTTCCTAATCTGACATGGCCCATTCAGGCTATTAAGAACTCTACTAATGAGCTCATGAGTTGCAATAGGTGTTAGACAGGGATGTGATGTGCTGAGGTTGGACACAGGAGCAAGATTGTGAAATACTGCACTAAAATATCATACAAAGATAACGATGGCTTCAAGTCATGTCAGAACGATCACATTTACGAGATGAATGCTTCATAAACCACAATGTCATAATTACCAGTGAAAAACACAGGATTGCTCATAAGCTGCAACTTTTTGAATTGGGCACATGCCGATTTGAAACGCATGCCAAAATATTTATACAGTATATGGTAGGAATAGTTTGGATGAATTTGGTGTTTTTTTTTTTTGTTTTCTTTTTGTTTTTTTACTGTTGCTTGTCAAGAAACAAAGGTAATTTCACATTATTTTCTGGAGGTACAATAATAATGGAATACATATTGGATGTGATTCTAGTCACACATTATATTATGTGGCCTTAGCTACTATGAAATCATTTGATACAATATAACTACTATGTACATAGATGTTGCTGCATTGTAATTGCATTGCTTTTAATTAACATTTGTATTTACACAGTTGATCCTAACTCCAATACTAATCTTAACCTCAACCTTACCATTACTCCTAAACCTTACTCTAACCCTTATAATCATAACCCTAACCCTTTCCTTGTTATTAAATCTAACCATACTTCAAACTCATTAACCGTAAATGTGACAATTTTCTAGAACAACATGTGTGTACAGAGTAAATCCATAGTCTTGTGGCTATTTAATGTTAGTACAAGGTAGTAGGGCCACCTAACATAAAGTGTGACTTATCTTTTGCTTTTACTTTTTGTTTCACAAGAAATTTCTGTCATTGTAAGTGAAATATGAAACAGACCAACCATATTATCTCATGTTAACATCATATAAACAACTCACATTTCTAGGCTCATAAGTAATTTATTCCCAGGATGACTTGAAGGGATAAGACAGAAGCAAACAAAATGTCATTTGCTTGCTGGTGAGTGAATATTTCTAGAGAAGAACACAAGACCCACCTAAGCCAGATGGTCGCTGATGAGGGCTTTCTTCTTCTTTTCACACGTCAGTCTCGTTCATTTTAGCCAACGTGTGCAGTTGGATCTTGCACTCAGAAGAGAGTAATGGGCAAAGGTGGCATGGCATTATCCACAGCATATGTTGGCAAACAACATTAATTGTTTAACTAGGCAACCATATGCCTAATTTGTTGATTTTGAGCTTCCAAAAGACTAATTCCATCAAGAGACCTGCAGAACCCCGTATCCAAATCTGGACTTTTCATTGGCCACAAAATGCCAGCGTGCATCTATGAGGTCACAATGGCCCCTTCACATCTGTTTACCTTGCTAATGTTGTTCAGCAACATGCCAACTTGAAACTGCAGAGGCATCTGAGTACTTCTTTACTCTCTCAGCTCTGTCTGTCTCACAGATTCGTACCTAAACATTTACCTTTTGTTATGAGAATCGCAGACTTTCACCATGGAATGACAGACTTTTTGTAGGGGAAAAAAAATCCCCTGGAGCAACCTAGAGTTGAGTGTCTTGCTGGAGAAAGCTCATGGCTTCCCTCTTTTGGAATCAAACAAGGAGCCTCATGGCTAGCAGCCCTGAGATTTACCACCACACCACGCCACCTCTGTGTTGAACATCCCTTACCCCTGTTTCACACTGCAAGCTGCAGCAGAGCAGAAGCAGCGCATATTTTTTTCGGTGCCTATGTTAACAGATGAGAGCATTCACACCGCACGCAGAGGCTGCGCGGCAGAGCGTTGCAGAAGCAGAGCAGAAGCAGCAGTGCCGCGATCGTTTCGGCACTGTGGCTATGTTTGCTGCGCTGCTGACACTCATTTAAAGTGAAAGTACACCTTTGATGGACAAAATAAATATGATTTCACACAAAAAGTGCTCTAAATGCACAAAATAAGCACATCTAGGGTGTTTTAACAAGAACTGGAGTATGTTAATATTAAAAAATATGTATAGAAGATAAAGTGACAATGATCATGGCCAAAATACACATGTACTGAATCGAAAAAGTAATTTTGCCTAAAATTTGCATTAATGATATCTACTGTGTTTTTAGCAAATTACATTAAAAATGTATGATATTCAAATTCACATATTTTTCTATTTTTTATTATAATTGTTTTTTTTTTTTTACAAAATCGGTCAAAGTACTTGCAGTTCTAAACAAAAATAGGTAGTGTCACAGGCGATGGTCTCCAGAGTGCACCTGGAAAGACAATAATGGACGACACTGGTCTCATCGTGGAAGTTGAGAAATATCAAGTTCTTTATGATCCACACAATGTACTTTACAAAGACTTGCAGGAGAAGGAAAAGCATGGGATGAAGTTGCAGTGACTCTTATTGCAGATGGTAAGTAATTTTATAGTGTTTTTGATGCTTTCTCTGGCACACGAGCAAACAACTCAATATTTGATTCAAAATTTATTCAATTGGAACCATTTATTTACAATTTCTAAATTACACATAAGCACACAAATAACAAAAGCAGGTGATACATGCATATATAATAAACAAGTAAATGCTGATTTCAAGATGAGCAGGAAGTCAGGCTGTGAACCATTTACAATACACAGAATTTAAAACAGTGTATTAAATTGGTTTTCAGGGTGTCCTTTGGTGAATTTGCTTGCAAACAAACCCAGTGACAAGATGGTAATATGCACCATGTTCTCTCCTACGTCGGTTCTCTCCTACGACTATGAAAAAGACCCAAAATCTGCGTCTTTTTCATAGTCTCCTTAATAACAAATATAGCGCGATGGCCTTTCTTCTATCACCAACACGTACTGCACAGAAAACAAAGACAGCAAAACAAAGATGCAACAAAAGTTAAATGAAATTATTAATTAAAAAAGCTTTTTGCCAAGTCTTTTTATTTAAATGTATTTTAAATGGAAATAAAGCAATGCGAACTAGAGTAGGCTACTCTGTCCAAAATCCACTGTTCAGTTGAAAGCAAAATAGGTGCGCGCTGCTTCCGCTCTGCCTACCTGCTGCTAACGTGCTGCTTTCACGTTGCTGCAGCTTGCGGTGTAAACCCGGCCTAACATGTTGTATGACACCCTGTTTAACATCAAGTACCTGTATACACATCAGAAAGAAATATCTCTTCTTACTGAGGCACAAGAAAATCTAGCAAAGGAACTTGCTAAAAGGGATGTTGGACAGATGTGTCCAGTGCAGCATGACATTCACATTGGAGATTCTGCAGAAATAATCGCCAAGGATGGGAGGCATTATGCAAATCTTCAAGATGGCGCCGGTGCTTATGGCATGCCGTCTCTCTGTCCTTTCCTGTTTGTTTTTTATGGTTGTTTTATTAACAACATTGTTTACACATGACGCTACCTCCGCACTTATGACCGTCATACACTTTTTAATATTCGAAGCTCATATGAGAAATATTTTGAAGATGGAAGAGGTGAGTTGCGGCTCCCAATCACTAAGCCGCCGTTGATTATTCTTACCTGGCTGAAACGCGAGCCCTGGCCTCCTCTGGAAAAGAAACAGCGCTGTCGTGGAAAGCGGGGAGGAAAGTTGGTGAAACTAAAAGCGTACCTGGTCTCTCTTTCGAGAACGCCTTGCCCAGCGGATGTGCTGCTGTGGGGATGGAGTGGCGACCGGGTGCTGTGTCGGCGCTCGGAGAGAGCGATGCCGCGGTGGGTGCGGCCCGTCAGACTGGCGGAGCCCGTGATGACCCATCCGTGGCGTGCCCTGCATCCCTACTGGAGGGGAGCTAATCTGCGGAATCTTCGCCCTGTACCACTTGGCCTGCAGCAGTCTTACGGTATCTCGGTGGACGATGCGGGACCAGAAATCAGGTTGGCGTTGATAAACGTCCGTTCTTTGAGAAACATTACTTAAACGTGGTTGAATGCCGGGGATATGTCTGTTTTTGGAGAAGTGGTACCTAGCAATTTTGCAGTTCTTAATACTCCCGGAGAAACGGGAAGGGGAGGCGGTGTGGCCTCTATTTTTAAGGATACTTTTATTTTTAATAGGCTCAATACTGAGCGCTTCTCAAGTTTTGAACTCCAAGTATTTGAAATGCAACTGTTATCTCCTGTGCTTTGTGCTATTGTTTACCGACAACCTGGACTTAATAAGAACTTTATTTCAGAGCTGTCTGTGTTTTTAGTGGATATTATTGTGAAATATGACAAAATATTAATACTGGGTGACTTCAACATTCATGTATGCTGTCCAACAAATTCTCTTTCAAAAGGCTTTTTAAATCTCATCGACTCTGTTGGCCTTCAGCAAATGGTTAACGGTCCTACACATATCCATGGACACACACTGAATTTGATTCTGTCACTTGGTTTATCAGTCAGTGACATTATCATAGATGATCACCTGGTTGCTGATCACAATCCTGTTTTATTTACTGTTCTCCCTCCATGTCAACCGAAAAAAGTCTATACTACAAAGAGACTGGTTCGTTCGATAAAATCAACTTTACATGGGGATTTCAATAAAAAAATGTATGGACTCTATGCAGGATATAAAAACGGACCTCCTATCACCCCGTTTTAGCGTGGAGGAGTTGGTTAACATTTTTAATTCTGTTTGTTTGGACTCACTTGATCAGGTAGCACCTCTAAGGCAGGTGCATATAAAGCACAAACAAACTCCATGGCTAAATGGTCAAATTAGGCCCCTAAGAAGGGAATGTAGAAGATGTGAATGGAAATGGAAGAAATAAGTTGCAAATCTCTTATGAAATGTTGAAAGATTCGTTGTCTAAATTTCAACGAGCTGTAAAATCGGCTAGGATGAACTTTTTCGCAAATGCTATTGAGAAAAATCGCCAAAATCCGAGATTTCTTTTCTCAACAATTGATTCTGTTTTGAATCGTAAATTAGAGGCACCTCCTATTTTGTCTACTGATTTATGGGAACATTTTTTACACTTCTTTGTCGATCGCATATCAGAGGTTCGGAATAACATACAGCAGTGTACATTTGTGCCTTCGAATGCACTAGAAATCATTGTTAATTTATCGCAATTTCTATCTCTACTTTTAACAATATTGTTTCTAAGATGAAGTCTACATCTGCTCCTCAAGACATTGTTCCGACACCTCTGTTAAAGCAAACCATTGAATCGGTTGGTCCATATATGGTTTCTATAATAAATAAAAGCTTACTTTCAGGGATTGTTCCCGAGTATCGTAAACATGCTGTAGTCCAGCCTTTAGCAGTATGTAATTAAGCAGTATGTTAAGGATACTGCGCATGTGTGATTCAGCGTGAAGCAGACTGACACACAGAGCGTCTGAACTGAACTTGTTCTTTTGGTGATTGATTCTGAACTGATTCTGTGCTAATGTTATGAGCGCGGGTAAACCGAAGGCTTGAATCAAGGGCAATCATTGCCAATGACGCCATTACGACGAGAGCAAAAGAACCAGTGAACCGTTTTCTTCAACCGATTTATTGAATCGAACTGTCCAAAAGAACTACTGGTGATCCGAAAACCAATGCAACCAGTTCTTGACCCGTGAACAAGTCATTATCTGGCTCGGCTCGGTGTTCATCTTCAGTTCTCTCTTCACAGCAGTTATGTCAGTGTACTGTTTGAGTACATGAATTATTCTGGGATATTGGTTTGTTTTAACTTAGAGGGAGTGTCAGCCACATTAAAAAAGTTAACAGCTTACGTCATTTGTGGATTAATGCGTATTGGAGACGCGAACCGTTTAAAACAATTCAGTTCGATTTGGTGAACTGGTTCATGAAGATCCGGTTACATCGAATGATTCGTTTGCAAACCGGATATCACAAACTTCTTTGTTTTGAACTCTCTCTCACAACAGACACAGAAGAGAAGACAATGCTGAATAAAGTCGTAGTTTTTCCTATTTTTAGACCAAAATGTATTTTCGATGCTTCAAAAAATTCTAACTGACCCTCTGATGTCACATGGACTACTTTGAAGATGTTTTTCTTACCTTTCTGGACATGGACAGTATACCGTACACACAGTTTCAATGGAGGGACTGAGAGCTCTCTGACTAAATCTAAAATATCTTAAACTGTGTTCTGAAGATAGTTCATTTTTGGGTGAACTAACGCTTTAATATCTTGGCAGGTAGATTAGTATGTTACAATTTAAATGTTCATATCTAACCTTCCTACCACGCAGGAGACTAGTTCTGATCGTATCTCTTTCCAAATTGTCCCTGCCTAACATTTTTCATTAATTGATGAAAATGTCAATAGATATTCAGCATGCTTTTTATCATTCATAACTGGTTTTATTCATTTATCTTCACGTTTTCACCAGTGACGAAAACTATGATGAAAATTATTCATCAACTAAACTAGCACCTCCAGCAAGTTTCAGCATGATTTAATAAATGTTGAATTCATATACACTTTGTTAGTATATTAATCAATAAAGCATATGAAGGTGGTCTGGGAGAAGTGTGTTCAAGTACAAACAATGAATTCTCAAGTCTTGCGGTTATACTTTATTTTGATAGTCCACTTTAGAAATTATACGGACTACAGTATAAGTAACTTTTCAACTACGACAACTAATTCTCATTCATTTGCAACTACAGTACATATCTATTAACCCTCAGAGTTGATTGTAAGGTTAGGTTTAGGGTTAGTAGAATAAGTTGAAATATACTTGCAAATTTTCTTATATAAGTATGTTGTAAGTTGTGGATCCATCAAAATGAAGTGTTAGTTACTTACTATTCATAGAATGCCTAAAGTGGACTATTGAAATAAAGTGTTACCAGTCTTGTTTTTGAAAACAGATACAGTGCCTTTGCTGACCCCATCCTGGCCTTCATATTGACCGCAGTAGACAGCTGTGTGCTTGTGGGTGTAAAGGTTTCTCAGGTGCAGTCTGGGACCGAGCATTTAGTACATAGGAGAAAATCCAGGCAGACAGAGCACTGACGCTGTACTTTACACCAGGCATTTGCTATCACAGCATGACCTCTACTTTTCCTTTTGAACTGCAACCTGTCAATGTAAATTTGTACATGCAGGACCATTATGTAGTGACTATTTCAACCAGCAATTTTAATCCTAAAAATGTATTTTCTAATTATCTTTTAGCATTTTCCCTGGCACACATAATGAATTCAAATAATTTTGCTTCCGAGCTTTTTTAAAATGCAAGACAATCAGTACAGCGGTATAATTTCCTCTGCCTGAGGAAATCAGTAAGGCTTTTTTCTTCTTTTCAGCTATCAGAAAAGCCTACTGTAGATAATTTCCTTAAATGTGTTCTGTGTTTTCATTGTAGACAGTAGAGATCCTTCAGAAATAAATTAAATAAAAAAACAACAAATTAACCTTTAGGTGCCGGAGCACACTTTCGTCCTGTACTGTTGTTCCAAACATAGAGCCACGAAAAACAAAACCACCATCTCGCTAACACATGCGTTACCTGAGCTACCTACACTACTTGGCTCTAAGTCAATGCTTGTGATGTAAAGTTGTGTTATACTGAGGAGGTAACCATAGCAACAGCACTCAGCTTGAGTGATTTCCATTAGGATCAGTACGGGACGGTACACTGGCACATACAGTAGGTAGGCTACTGTTATTATTTATCACTTTATTGCAGATTTATGCATTATATATATATATATATATATATATATATATATATATAATGCATAAATCTATTATATGCGCACTGCTCATGAAAGAACAACATGCTACATTGAACCGAACAAGCTTTTATCCCATTTAGCATTTAATGTAATGCAGCTACAGTATAAAAGGTTACGTTACAATTTCTTGAGTCTTCTTAGCTTTCTCTCGGTTTAGGAGTTGTTTACTTGTAATAGATTATTTTATGACCGCATGGTTTTAATGGCCAATGCTCACTGACACATGGTTAATAAAATTGACTTTCAATGTCATGTTTTAATGTTTTAAGTCATGTATATTGCACTGTACAACAGTGCTCTTCTTGCTTGTTGGGTTTCCTTGTCATTATTTCTTTATAAATCATGGATTTTTTATGAAAGGGTTTTCATTGAACTCCCTCTGTCTGTTGAAAGTGATTTACACTTTCATTTCATGTTTTGTCAAGTTTTACAGAATATCACACTAATAAGCCACCAAGAAAATGTATAAATGTGGCTTGGGTGATTGTTCCCAGTGCCTCATCATAAAACTGGGTGAGAAATATAAAACGTGTCTTGTGGGATTGGTGAGGAGGTAGTTGAGAAGTGTGTAGCAGTGAAGTAATTAAAAGGTCTAAATATACGATTTTTATTTTTATTTATTTGAATTGATTATAAAAAATAAAAAAAAACTCCATTTGGATTACAGAGTAATAATCTAAATGTGATCATACATGAATGAAACAGGTAATAAACTGGTAAAATAGCTGGTGTAAAAAATGGAATAGGTTATTATTAACTACATACAGTACATCTATTTTATTCAAATAGTCATATTTTCAAAATGCACTTGCTCACATCTGTTTCCAAATAAGCATAAAATTGTTAATTGTGAAATAATTTTTATTAAAAAGTATGAACATGGTTCAAATTTGACGAAGTGTGGAACAAACAATACATTTTATATGTTATATGTATGTAGTTTTGGACTGTTATAATTACAGTTTCCTGTTGGATTGATTGATAATAAATACATAAACCTGTTTATTGTGTAATTAAAATAAATATCACCCATTTATGTTTCATTTCATTTATGTTTAACTGACAAATATGCATCACCTTAAAAGACACTTAATATAAAGTTGGTCTAATTAAGTTCATTAGTTTATGTAAAACTGCAATCCAAATGGATGGAAATCAAATTCATACTACATAAATTTACAAACATAAATCTTAAATTTAGGCCTACATACAGTATGAGCAAATGCAATTGCATTACACCATTAGTTGAAGTCCCATGGTTAGAAAACAATCATGGAGATGCTTTTATGATTATATGAAGCGCTGATAAATGGAATGAACTGTCTCTCTCTCTTCCTCTGTGTCTGTGCTGTGGTTCTGTGTGCAATAAGCTACCTAAATCCCCCAGGCCTGGATTACGGTTCTGAGGGGATTTAAGTGTCTGCTTGACAGGTGCTACACAGTCAATAAGTTAGCATCTTTACTGGTATGGAATCTCACAGCATGCCATCAGAAAGACAGCTCCAGCCTGGACTGAAGATGCTTCAACTGTTCTGATGTCTGGAAGACTATCCTTCAAATCCTGCGGGTTTGGACATATTTTTTTTGTTTAATGTTCTTGCCGTTAGACTTTCTCGTGAAACAGTGCTGGATGGAGGTTTGCCTAGAGCTTTGTTTGACAGGGTGATTGTAAAGGCAGGAATCAGAGGAAGCAAAGTGCAAGAACGAAATCAAGGACTCTACTAGTAAGTTGGCAACAACGGAGCGATGTGTGCTGCCGTGCTGCCTGCCATGATGCCCCCAACATTAGAGCCTTCAATGAAGCCTGCGCTTGCTACAAGGCTGGCAACATCTCCAGGCCGAGTACCAGCCACAGCGGTGGCAGCCGCCTGCTCTAAAGCTCTCCACAAACTGACCCTGTCACGGCTCCTGGCGGGATTCTTTTGGACGGGCGATAGCTCTGTATACGGATCCAAATGGAAGCTAGGCTTATTTGGTAAGAGTCAAGAAACCTGGATAAATCGATTTATTCTTTTCTTTTAAATAGGCTAAACTTATTGAATTATTTCAGTTTAGGGGACTGCCAAAGTCATTTTCTGAAGCGGCATGTCTATGAAAGATTATTCCAGAGGGTGTTTGGCAAGATTTTGACTTTGTTTTCTTTATTCAACGATAATTCAGAAACGTTTGTATTTTTACATTTTTGTACAGTATATGACTATCAATTTTCCAAGGTAAAAAAATAAATAATAATAAATGAAAAATTAAAGCTATTATATCATCACTCTGGCCCATACATCAAGGAAAGTGATAGGCTTATGTTGAATTCATTGCTTTTTAAAGCAATTTTATGATTTTGTCACTTCACTGATCTGATTTGATGTCGATGTAGCCTGTCCCAATAACCACTCTTGCAGTCTTTGCACTTGACCACTTGTCTGTTTGTATGACTTATTTCTTGTATTAAGCCCAAGTGTACAGGTGAGCATAAGGCTATAAGTGTGTGCAGAACTTTTGATCACCTGATCTGACACACTTACGATCAATTGTGGTGCTTCTAACGTTTTACAAATTAAACATACTCATCTCTGCATCACTGAAATGTGCAACACTTTACATTTCCCCGCTGACATATATGTCATATCTAATTAATTTACCTTAAAGTGGACATTTTTCTTCAACTCTACAATTTCAGGGTACGAGATCCTGAACGCGATGAATGATGTGATTAACATAGCTGCTCAAAAGCAATATTAAAAACTGTGTGCATATAGTGTGCATTAAGGGCACTGAACTTTGGCATTTTGCAGACCTGTACACACTTAATTCCGGCCTTGTGCACTTGCTTTCATTCATTTTTCAGATCAGTCAAATGGATCATGGTTTGAGACAAACACTATATGTACTTCTTGAATACCACAGCAAAACCTACATGCCTAACTAAAAACAAAAAACAAAAATTATTAATGACAAGTGAACATATATAAATTCTAAGCATAAATAAATAGAATAGAACATGATAGAACAGAAGTTTAAATAAAATAAGAAATGTCCTAATTAAGTGTAAAAAGAAATGCGACCAAATGCACGGATCCGATATAATGATATACATCCAATTTCTTTCTGTTTACATTCACTTCACTGAAGACATAACCCACTGTGCTTATTAAATACTTGATGAAATGGTTGAGATAATTCTGTGTGTGTGTGGGACTGTTTAAGTTCAAGGAACACTGAAATGTGACTCTCTGTGCGCACTTTGAGTGTGTGAGCACAGAAAATGCTGCACTGGTACCAAATTTAATTCTCTTTCACCTATTATTGTGCTTAAATGCTTTAAAATCACTTGCATGTTTCATTAACAAGACTAAGAAACATGCATCAGTCTATGATGGGTAAAATGATAGGTAAACTTTGCAACTATTCCACAAATGCAGAACCATGGGGCCTGGGGTCTCATTTATAAACGTTGTCCACGCAAAAAATGGGCAGAGAAACATGCGTAGGCAATTTTCCACGCACATATCGTGATTTATAAAAAATATGTAAATATGTACACACCGTACGGACATTCTATACTATGCGTACGAACTCTTTTTTCTGGAGTGAGAAAAGTAATGAAGTAAAAAATTATTTTAAACTCTGTTTTCATGTCTATATAAACATTTACATTAAATACTCCACTTGCATTAATGGAGATAAACACTCAAATTACATAATTTTACAAAAAACATAATTACATAATTTTGTTAACAATAGGCTACATAGTGAGGAGTGCTGTAGGTGCACAATAATTAATCTTTAAACTAAACTACAGATCACATGTTATAAGAAATAATTTAGCGAGAACAATGATCAATGATGCACATTTACTTCGATATTATAGCAGACACTGCCGGATTCAGAGGATGAACGGTCCATTGTCTGTTACAGGAATGATAATATCTTACTGTACAAACGCAGCTGCTTCATGTGAAGGCATCTCAACAGCATAATGAAAAATAACACTACATTTGAAGAATATAACAAGGAGAAAACAGTACGATTTGCACGTTTCCTTTTTAAAATACTTTGTCTGTGACTTGCCAAATCAGACAATTGTATTTACACTGCATATCTGTTTCCAGTAAAAAGTAGCTAAAAGATGTTCATCAGCAAAACTGCATACATTTAATTTGATTTGAATTGTTTAAAACAAATGAAATTCTATCTGGCCAGTGTAAAAGAATGAGATCAACTCTATTCTAAAATATATCTGAGAACAACTTTAAACCATTTTGTTTTTATGGCTATTTTAATATATTTATTATAAAACATTACAAGGATACTGGATAATTTTTAGCAATAAAAATGTATGTGTATGCCACAAATGGCATTATAGTCCCCATCTCATATTTCCTTAATGTCTCTGTGTTAAACACACAGACATTGGAAGCTAGGCAGGAAGTTTTTAATATACAGTATAATGAACTACTACTGTAAGTATGGTCCTTTTATCTTGATTGAGGCACCCAATAAACCAGCACTTCCACTATAATTTAATTTAATTTAATTTAATTTAATTTAATTTAATTTAATTTAATTTAATTTACCGCATTTCTTTACAAAAATGTTTTCCACTGTTACTTTAAAAGCTGACAGATGCTTGCCAATAAAAAATAGTAACTGAACATCATTGCTGCCATAACATATTTATTCAGTATATATTTTAACTTGCTGTTCAAAACTCAGTTGTTTACAGTGCACCGTTGTGACATTTGGCTTCATCAGTGGATTGAGACGTCAAGAAGGCTGATTTCTTTAGTTTGTCATGATGGAAAGGCACCTGTTTGTACAGGGGCTGACATATGGTGCAATCCCTTTAAGCTTTAATTCCCTGATGGATGTTGTGGGAGAGGTTTACCTTACTTCTGTCTGACACACATCCTGCAGACGAGCCCTTTTGACCTGCTACATGGCAGCGTTAGAGGATCACCTCTGGTAAACAGGCTTAAACCAATCGTTGCAGCTTCTTCTGACTCTTCTGTGTCATTGACGTAACTGATAACAGTTGTAGCGTCTTATTGCCAACAAGGCTCTTGAGCCAACTAGATTATGCGAGTATTCAAGCTGGTCAGTGAGCAACACAACTAGTCAATTTGTTTTAAAATTTCCATTCAGGTTTCTCAAACGCTTCAACCATGAACCTGGTTTCCATAGCAACCATTTCAGACCCACTAGAAGAGTGTTTTTGATGAGGTGCTGCATGGGAAACGCTTGCTTTAGACTGCTTTTGCACAACATGGGACACATTCAGTAAAGCTTTCTCTCTTTTTTTGTGTCCACTGATCAAGCAATCAAAAAGCGGTTTGGCTTAACCTCTATCGATTCTTAACATCCTGCTGTGTATTCAGCAATAGAGATCAGATCACTGCTCTTCGAGCATATCGAGGTGAACTGCTGAATTTATGGCGCATTAAGCTAGCACTGCATCGCGGAAGTTTTGTTCACCCTGGTTGTATTCTAGTTAAAGTTTGTAATCAACCACAAAGGTTGCAGGTTCCATTTCCATAGAAGAAATGTTCTTTATCGCCTAATGTTAAGCAAACCCTCTTCATATCATGAACTATTTTCTGTTACTCTTGAGTGTATTTCTTTTTTATGGGTGCCTTCCAATCCAAAATGACTGCATATACTCTATCAATGCAGATTCCTGGTCTTATTATGAATGATTAATCTGTGCATGTTATTACAAAGAAAAGGAAGGGTTGTCTTTGTTTTTCTTTCTTCAAACTGTAATAAATTGCTCAACCTCAAATGAGCCAAGGCCAAAAACAGTGTCAAAAAAGCCATTCTTTAAGGCTGCCATTTAAAAATGTTGCCTTTAAAAAAAATCCTATGCCACTGTTTTAGTATTGTTGAATATTATTATGGCAATGCTTAATAATTTTTTTTTACTAAAATGCATTCAGCTCAGTTCTGTTATGTAGTGTTTTTCCAAATGATAAAAAAACGCTCTTCATTTTTGTTTCATAAATGTCCTGTTTTACCCAGAAACATGTCACTGTAGAACCCTTTGGATCTAGCTGAAACAATAAATGGTGTATTTTTAGAAGTTACAAGTACTGATGACCCTGGGATCACTATTTCATCGCTGCTTGGCCTTGAACAACACACTTTAGCCATGCAATCACTTTGAATAACACATAAGCGTATATACACCAATCACTCAAACCTGGATTTAGTGATCCACCAAAATCTTCTTATATTACATCCTGTCTGTTGATGCTCCCGGCATAATTATCAAATAAAGAGCCACCTCAGATGAGCTCTGCCAATATTAATACCACATTAATACTAAGAGATGGAAACAGCGGATGCAGAGCGATGGCTCACTATTGTGAACTCATCACTGATTATTGTATAATCGTCTCTCAGCTCATCTGCTGTTTATATAACAGTGGTCCATTCTCTGAAGAGACTTCTTTACCAAAGCCAGATCTACCGTTGTCTTAAGTGTTACTTCACACTCTTTCTGTTCATAAGTGCATGAATAATGGAAAAACTAAAATCTTGCATTCATCTCTGTTTTTGAAGGCAATTTGGTGGAGGAAAGTCTGCTAGAGTATTTTTTTCCCTTGCACTGTCATAACACTTAAAGCCCCATGTTTCTGTGCATGTACCACAGTAATGCCGCGTATATATCAAAGCATCACTTGCCATGCTCCTGCTACAGTCTTTTTTTAAGAATAAGAGTAAATTGGAAATGTTGTTAATGTTGGAACATTGCTTGGTAATTTCAGTTCATTTCATTTTCATGGCAATTTTCCTCACAGTGTTGAAACATTATAAACAGGTTTGGCATTTTACAACCACGTATCAATTGTGAAATGAGCCATTTAGAGGAAATTTAAGAGTAATTGTGCCAGTTATTTAAAATCTATGATTGCTTCCAATGAGCATTTGCTCGTGGACAGCATGAAGGGAGAAACACTCAATCTTGCCAAACAATAGTTGTGTTGTGATGGGAGAGGGACGTTTGAAAATGAAATATATTGGATTTCGATCAGGTTCATAAAGGTCACAGTAATGATTACTGGCCGCTTTGAGCTCAGGGCTGATTCAGGAGCATGTCAGATATTTTGATGGATGGCTAGTCCTCTGGGTTATGCACACCAACACAGAAAAATACCTTAGTGGGGTTGACCAATAATATTCTGTGGAGCAGACAACTTAACCATGGCCATCTGAAAATAACTATTTTCGCTCTCAGTGAGAGTTGGATCTGGGCGAAAGTTTTCTTTCTTTTCACGCAAAACAAATAATAGAGCATTATCATGTATAATTTGGGGTGGAGAGCTTGTGTGATATTCAGCCATCTAATGTTGTGTCTCTGTTCTGTTAGTGGAGAAATGCATGAGCTCCATGCAGACGGGCACTCAGATGGTGAAACTGCGTGGAGGATCCAAAGGCCTGGTGCGCTTTTTCTACTTGGACGAACACAAGTCCTGCATCCGCTGGAGGCCCTCTAGGAAGAATGAGAAAGCCAAAAGTAAGTGTCATTCTTAAAGGTCACGTTTTTTGTGTTTTTTAAAGCTTTGATTGTGTTTACAGTGTGCAATATAACATGTGTTCATGTTTCGCGTGTCATAAAAACGGGCTGATGACTTCCTTGTTCTATAAAGTCCCTCCTTCAGAAATACGTAACCAGTTTTGATTGTGCCAGCGGTTCCTGTGTTGTGATTCGACACCAGCTTAGCGCACGCTGCCCTATTGGAAATGCAATTGGACTAGTTTTGGAGTAGTTTTGAGAAGCAAGTGGGCAGGATTTGTTTTGAAAACCTGGCAATCCTGATCTGAACGCACGTGCTGGAGATGTACTTCTAATCACAGAACGCCTTTACTGACGAGATGCGCATTAAAATCGTGTTTGATTTTTTTGCACAGCCCTAACATCTAGTTAACAAAGCTAAACAGCGTTGCCCTTTGTGTAATAAGTTACAGAAAAAAGACACTTACTGGTTGTGGTCCATAAACAACCTTCTCCAGACAAAGAGGGAACTGCTCCATCTTTCAAGAATAATCTTTGTGCGAATCCGGCATTAAACTGATTGAGATTGAGGAAGCTGTCTTCAGCTAAATGTGCTGCACATAGTTTTACATGTGGATTATAATTTTCGGGAACCGAGTTAAACATAAGTTGTAACCATTGATCTCTAAGTACAGCGTCCCTGGGAAGGCCAAACAAAGATGATTGGACTCCGAGATGAAAATAACAGCGTTTCGACGACATGGCGACAAATGGAACTCTTCAAATGCAACACTTCCTCTTCTCCGTCGGAGCGCAACAAGACCACACCCCCTTTTGTGTGTATTCCTGTGGGCGGAGTTTAGTCAAAAAACGGTTCTAATGACATCATTACTGCAGGAACTAGAGGGATGTAGTCCAAACGGGTCGTTCGATGTAGGCGAATTCTGTTAAATAAAATATCTCCCTTGGGAGCTTTAGAATTTTACAGATATTATTTATACTCTAACAACAAAATTACACACTAACTAAAGTTTAAAACATGGGATCACGAAGAACGTCAATTTTAAGGATACGCCTCAGCCCTGAATGCATTGGGTTTTTTTTTATTAGTAATTTCTATCGATTTATTCTGAGCCTGATGAAAATTTAATTACTTCAATGTTGTTATTTTATAGCTTAGGATACTCAAATCTTTCTTCTACACTATTGCAAATAAAGGTTATAAAAGGGGGTTCTCTCACAGTGATGCTAAGAACCAATTTCATAAAGAACCCATTTTTTATATTTAAATGTAAATTCGTCCCCCACACTTTTTTCGGGCAAGTGTGTGCACTTTAAGGTTTTCAAGGGTCAGTGTGAATAAATCTTTATTTAAAAGCAAAGAGTCAAGATGACCTGACATTTTAGTCATGTCCAAACCTAGAGAACATTACGGAGCGCTAAACACTCTCATGCAGTGTATGCTTCATTCGTAATAGAAGCCAGAGGGCGCTCTCACGCAGAAAGTCCAAAATGGACTCATAAAAGTAAAAACTTATAACTTGCGAGGAAATCCTCAATATGGACAAAGGCATTCAGCTGTAGCTAAGCTGAATGAAAAGCAGGAATGTTTTGACTGATGAAATGTGAAGACAATAAACATGCAATTGCGACAATATATGGTTTATTTGTGTTTTTCTCCAGATAGTGAATAATAATGATATTGTACAGAATCTGTATGAATAATGCAGTGCTAATTAGTTTAGCATTTATTACAGTATAGAAACTATTATGCCTTATTCTTAGGGATGTAACGATTTACTCAACTCATGATTCGATTCGATTCACAATTTTTTATTTAACAAAATGAGATTTAAGAGAAATTATAAATTAAATGTGTCCTTTTATAATTGCTTGAACAAAATGCTGCACATTTCTTTGTGAAACTGAAATATAACACTATAATAATATACTAATCTAGCACTTGCATATCATTGCTCCTTTGTTGGTTTTGATTGCTTCTATTGTCCTAATTTTTTAAGTCGCTTTGGATAAAAGCATCTGCTAAATGACAAAATTTCAATATGATGTAATTTTAAATAAGTAACACAAATAAAATAAATATATTCATACAAATAAAATAAGGCTTTGTCTGTGCTCTTTCAATTTAAATGAGAGGCAACCACTGCATTTTAATCATGATCTAAACAAAGATGCATACATGCAACAGGAGCAGTTTTATTCTAAATTAGATTGTGTAATTTCAAAAATTTGAAGCAAAAACAGAATCATTTGACTTCAGTTTTGTGAAACTGTACATAAAAATATCTGCATGAAACTGAAACATCAGTGCTGAATGAGATGCAGATTCACTCTGTGCTAGCAGGTGGTGCTTAAAGTGTTTCCTTGGTTACCGCTGTAAACAAAGCAGTAAAACTTATTAACTTTAATATGCATCATATAGAAGCAAGATGAAAAGAAAAAATGCCATCTAAACTTTTCTAAAGACTGTAAGTTCCCCTCAGACATACATTGATATAAACCTACCCCAAATTGAATCGCAATTTGTTTAGTATCACAACTGATTTGAATAGTTACATATTTGAATCGATTTTCAACCAGCTCACAGTTAATTGTTATATCCCTACTTATTCTGTTATAAAAAAATAAAAAAATATATACCATAAAACTGTCATTAGGGAAATGTAGTGGGAAAAATGCCTTTTTCTTGATGTTTGGAACATTTTAACAATCTAAAAAACAACATAAAGAAGCTTTTGTGCAATAAAGGTTTCCATGGATGTTAAAGTTTGTCCATGTAACCACAGATGTCAATAAAATCCTTTCTTTTTGAAAGTGTAAGACAGTGTAAGGCTTTCTGCAGAGTTTAGCTCCAACAAATCTGCCTGGAAGTATCTAGTAAGCCCCAAAACCTTGATTAGCTGTTTCAGCTGTGTTTCATGCTGGAAGTGGCCCTCCAGGAGCAAGATTAGACACCCCTGTCCTACTCCATCAATGATATCAGTCATATCAAGTCAAGTCACCTTTATTTATATAGCGCTTTAAACAAAATATATTACGTCAAAGCAACTGAACAACATTCATTAGGAAAACAGTGTGTCAATAATGCAAAATGACAGTTAAAGGCAGTTCATCGAATTCAGTGATGTCATCTCTGTTCAGTTTAAATAGTGTCTGTGCATTTATTTGCAATCAAGTCAACGATATCGCTGTAGATGAAGAGATCCCCAACTAAGCAAGCCAGAGGCAACGGCGGCAAGGAACCGAAACTCCATCGGTGACAGAATGGAGAAAAAACCCTGGGAGAAACCAGGCTCAGTTGGGGGGCCAGTTCTCCTCTGACCAGACGAAACCAGTAGTTCAATTCCAGGCTGCAGCAAAGTCAGATTGTGCAGAAGAATCATCTGTTTCCTGTGGTCTTGTCCTGGTGGTCATCTGAGACAAGGTCTTTACAGGGGATCTGGATCTGGGGCTCTAGTTGTCCTGGTCTCCGCTGTCTTTCAGGGCTGTAGAGGTCCTTTCTAGGTGCTGATCCAGCATCTGGTCTGGATACGTACTGGATCCGGGTGACTGCAGTGACCCTCTGATCTCTAATCTCCGGTGACCTCAGAATAAGAGAGAAACAGACTTAAATTAGCGTAGATGCGATTCTTCTAATGATGTAGCAAGTACATCGGGTGTTATGGGAAGTGTTCCCAGTTCCGGTTTAACTAATTAATGCAGCCTAAAAATCCTTTAACGGATTTGGATAATAAAAGCATATTAGTATGTTATGTGTAAGCCAGGTTAAAGAGATGGGTCTTTAATCTAGATTTAAACTGCAAGAGTGTGTCTGCCTCCCGAACAATGTTAGGTAGGTTATTCCAGAGTTTAGGTGCCAAATAGGAAAAGGATCTGCCGCCCGCAGTTGATTTTGATATTCTAGGTATTATCAAATTGCCTGAGTTTTGAGAACGTAGTGGACGTAGAGGATTATAATGTCAAAGGAGCTCATTCAAATACTGAGGTGCGAAACCATTCAGGGCTTTATAAGTAATAAGCAATATTTTAAAATCTATACGATGCTTGATAGGGAGCCAGTGCAGTGTTGACAGGACCGGGCTAATATGGTCATACTTCCTGGTTCTAGTAAGAACTCTTGCTGCTGCATTTTGGACTAGCTGTAGTTTGTTTACTAAGCGTGCAGAACAACCACCCAAGCCAAAGCATTACAATAATCTAACCTTGAGGTCATAAATGCATGGATTAACATTTCTGCATTTGACATTGAGAGCATAGGCTGTAATTTAGATATATTTTTGAGATGGAAAAATGCAGTTTTACAAATGCTAGAAACGTGGCTTTCTAAGGAAAGATTGCGATCAAATAGCACACCTAGGTTCCTAACAGATGACGAAGAATTGACAGAGCAACCATCAAGTCTTAGACAGTGTTCTAGGTTATTACAAGCAGAGTTTTTAGGTCCTATAATTAACAACTTTGTTTTTTCAGAATTTAGCAGTAAGAAATTACTCGTCATCCAGTTTTTAATATCGACTATGCATTCCATTAGTTTTTCAAATTGGTGTGTTTCACCGGGCCGCAAAGAAATATAGAGCTGAGTTTCTCACATATCTCATTTAAGTGTCGCCTTTAATTTGGCGAAAACTGTTTGAGATCCCCAATGAGTGCAGAGGTGATAGAACCTGAGCAAAGTTTGGGACATTTTTGAATAAGTCCTTTGAAACACACAGAAAGACTGAAGAAAAAAATTCAGATTTCTTTTGTGATTTTTCCCCTCATGAGGAGCATTCAAAAATGGAATACTTCTGCATGTGTGTTGCATTTGGTGATTTAAATATAATTTGATGGCTCTAACTGTCATGCATATGACTGGAATAGATTACAGCGACCTGCCTCACTTGCCTTTTCTATTTCCTGAGGGTGTCCTCGACTCGCATGAGTTATTGACATCACGCCTCACAGGGGAACGTTACTTCAGTAGCACAGCCGATGATTCATGTCTAAATGACAGCGCTCATTGTGTCTCGCAAGGGGGGATAAAGTTCAGAGTCCCTACAATCCACCGCAGCCCAGGGAATTAATCAGCTTCTTAAGTTGCCTCAATTATTCATCAGTCTTAAACGGAAAGATTGCAGTCGCCTCACTGAGGGCAAACATGCACCAGTTGATTCATGCTAAAAAAAACTGCTCGTGAGGCTCATTAGAGAACTTTGAATCTATATAAGGATTCATAGGGACTCCAAATGATACCAAATATGTTGACAGTGTGCAACAATAAGATTATCTTAAGAGTGTTTGCTACCACCTCCATCTGCATTATTTATTAGCCTAGATGTCTTCTACTGGAAATCACACACTAATTGCACTTTTTATGCTTTTTACAGGAAGTTTCACTTAAGTTTTAGGTATTTAAATCACAATCAAACTATCTTTTTGAAAAAAAATTGTGCATAAAGACATATGGACAAAAAGATGAATATTTGTAAAATGACTCCATATCTTCCTTCCATCTTATATTTCTTTAATGGACTTTGTTGTTTATCTTTCTTTCTTAACTGCATTGTTGACTATTTGTATAGTACAGTTTGCAGTTTAGCATCATTATACAAGAATATTTGACTGGAATATACAGAAAGCCATGACTGACCAATCAGAATCAAGTATTCTAGAGAGTAATTAACATATATGTTGTGTTTATTTGTCTAAAAGCCCATCCGAATATGCTGAGGCATCTCAAAAATGTATGTTAGACGAGGGGCATGTGTTGAATCAGATGTCACTCCAGTAGTTATTTGGACTTGTTTTTGAGGAATGTGCTAGTATAGCATGCCGTTCAGATGTGGCTGCTCTCGGCAGACAAGTCTTAATGAGCACAAATTGATGAATTCAATGTTTCTAGATGGTCTACATTGGCGTTAGAGAGTGTTTAATTTGAGGTAGCCATCTGCTCTTCTCATTTACATAATCTGTTCTTGAGAGACTTCATTACACACATTCATAGCATCGGGATCTTGATGCGAGATGATGTTTCTTTGTGAATTTTGCAGCTTGGAGGAAAGTAAAATGTTAATGAACACCTCAGGATTATAGTGTAAATGTCATCTCTTTAGCTTCCCGGTGCCTATTGCAGTGTTTTTTCTTCTCCTCACAGTCTCAATCGACTCCATTCGGGAGGTGAGTGAGGGGAAGCAGTCGGAGATCTTCCAGCGGTATGCCGACGGTAGCTTTGATCCCAACTGCTGCTTCAGCATCTACTATGGTGAGCACATGGAGTCCCTTGACCTGGTGTCAGGTAAAGGAGAAGAAGCTCGCACCTGGATTACTGGCCTTAAGTACCTTATGGCCGGCATCAGCGATGAAGACAGTCTGGCCAAACGACAACGCACTCGTGACCAATATCCTTCCTGATGGAGCTCCCATTCCAGAAACTCAATGAAGTTGACACTATCTGTCTTACTATTACTCAGATTTTTAGTAGGTTAGGAAACATGAGCACATTGAAACTGTCAGAAGAGTTCGATTCCCTGCAGGGGTGTGCGATATTGGAAAAAAAAAGTGATATATTGATATTTTTGTGATTTTTTTTTTGGAAATCGATAATTGAACAATATTTTTTATCTGGTACCTTGGCTGGTTTAGGCCTGTCATGGATAAATTAAATTAAATTAAATTAAATTAAATTAAATTAAATTAAATTAAATTAAATTAAATTAAATTAAATTAAATTAAATTAAATTAAATTAAATTAAATTAAATTAATGCATTTAGCAGACGCTTTTGTCCAAAGCGATTTACAGTGCATTCCTGTAGCTCAATTGGTAGAGCATTGCGCTATCAAGCGCAAGGTTGGGGTTTGGATTCCCCGGGAACAGATGATAGGTAAAAATTGATAGCCTGAATATGACACTAAAACTGCCAGTAGGTGGCAGCAAGCCTCTGGCTTAATGAGTGATTAATTAGTGATTCATTGAAGCAACCAAAATACTTCATGTAGAAACGAAGCAGGTGGCTGTCTTTATGAATGGATTATTGAATCACTGACTCAAATGATTTATTCTAAAACAGATTAATTCACTGTTGCTCAGAGACATGCAGAAGTTTTGCTTTGTCTTTGTTTGGAAATATTTTTAGTGGCAAAACAGAAAAAAACAGTAATTTTTATAACAGTATTTTCAATATTGAGTGTAACTCACTCAATATTAAATTCATCTTTTTTTAACTGTTGTATAAAGTTAATATCACATTCGCTCACATGCTAATATTCAGGAAAACAGCTGGTACTCTTGCTGGAGTGATACTACTTAACACTTTTATATCTTATAAATATGTGTAAGTGTACTTTGGATAAGTGTACATTTTTTATTATTTTTTTCCTCAATAAATAAGCTTTCCATTGACGTTTCCATTGGTTTGTTATGATAAGAAAAATTTTGGCCGAGATACAACTATTTGAAAATCTGGAATCTGAGGGTGCAAAAAAATTGCCTTAAAAAGTTTTCCAAATTAAGCAATGCATATTACTAATAAAAAAATAAGTTTTTATATATTTACGGTAGGAAATAAATAACTTCATGGAACATGATCTTTACTTAATATTCGAATGATTTTTGGCCTAAAAGAAAAAACAATCATTTTGACCCATACAATGTTTTTTTTGCTATTGCTACAAATATACCCCAGCGACATAAGACTGGTTTTGTGGTCCAGGGTCACATATAAAAAAAAGCCTATACAGGGATAGTTTTTGCTTTACTTGAATTATGGGGGCATTCTAACTGCATTCTATTCTAATAAGCATCATAATGCTTTAAATGCTTTTGGACTCTCAAGACGTGCAAAGTGAGTGACATACTTGATAATGTCAGCTTGCATATTGTTAAAACAACAATTACAATATTATCATAGACAACAAATATTGCACACACCTAATTCCCTGTTAGGGTCGCTACTTTGAAACTTCTAAACTACAAGCTACTTCTATTTTTTAGTAGTAATGAAGTAGTCACTTACCATCAAACTGGCTTTTTTATAAATGTAGCTACAGTCAAGCTACCTTTCATAAAAATTCACTACCGTCAAGTTATTGAATCTTCTTCCCTTAGAATAAAGTGAATGAGAGAATAGTGATGTACCTCTTCATGCTAAACTGCTACTTTTTTGGAAAACGTTGATTGTTACTTAAAAAGCTACGCAGTTTTAAGTAAGTTAAGAGCATTTGGGCTGTTGTCACACTACTGGACATTTTTTAGTAAACCTGCAACTTCACTTCTAGCCATTTAACTGCTTGTCGTGATGAAATGGCGTCTGACATGTTTGTTGTTAGTGCAGGTGTTTTACCGTTCTGTGCTGTTCTCAGACCCTTAACTCTACCCCTCACATGGCTGAAGCAGACCTTCACAGAGGCTGATAAGAACGGAGACGGCTGCCTGAGCATCAGTGAAGTGCTGCAGCTCCTGCACAAGCTCAATGTCAACCTGCCCAGACAGAAAGTCAAACAGATGTTTAAGGTGAGCCATTATGATCTGCTTCTCATTGGTATTGGTTGATAATAGCCATCTGCCAAATCAACTTTTAAAAGTACAGCATTTGGAAAGATACCACAAACTGTTTAATGACTGTTTAATGCGCGTCTTTTCCTTATGCAATCTTAAACCATCAGTACATTTTGTGGGTTTTCTGAGACTGGTCACATTGTTGATTATTCTGGTCAATTATATTATTATTATTCACCCAGTTAGTCTGACTGACACGTGAAGTGACCAACCAGTTTAAATACTTTTTACATTGTTAGATCCCGTCAAAAAACAGCAGAAATGTTTGATCCTGACTACACCAAAATCTCTTCACCAGATCCAATTAGAAGATGCAAATTTTTTAGATCATTTCAAGCATCAACAAACTATGCATCCTAACACCTGTAAATCAGAGCTTGGTATTTTTTTTTTTTTTGCATGCATGCATGCATGTGCATGAGACAGTTGTCCTGTATCATCTACAGTTATGCTATTCAGTTATGCTAGTTTTTTTTTCTCTCTCTGGGCCAAACCATGCTCTTCTTATGTTGCGTACTGTATGGCTCCACTCTGCTCCATTTTTCCAGGCTGTCCGGATTACTGTGTGTTAGTATGTGGTTGAGACCTCACATCAGCTGTTTGCAGGTCACTAAGCTTCACACTTCATCAGCGTCCATCCCATCTGCTGTAAATGGACACAGATGGCCTTTAGTGTAAGACACAGTAAACCACAGGGGGGCAATCTGGCCCTGCTATCCAACAACAGAGTGTGATGTTGAGTGTGTTTTTCACCTGTAGTCTTTGGCCCTGATTTCTCTGGCTTCACCTCACAATTAACCTGTGTGATTCTCGGCACACTGTGTTCTGGATTTTTTTTTTCTTTATCTTTATTAATCCCAAACCTTAAGTTGTTTTATAAAATGTATTATATAATATTTTAATTGTATTTTAGCATTATTAGCAGTAGTAGTCAGGCATCAATTATTATATTTAAGGTAAGTGATTTAAACAAATCCCTAAACCTACATATTCAACCTGACTTTAATATTAATCAAACCTTGTGTGGTTAATGTGAATGTGTGCTGTCTTTTTTGTTAACTTTTGGACATGTGATCTTTACCTGGCAAACAATAAAATAAGAGATTTATATTCTGATATATATCTAGGGACTAGCATATCCGAGGGGCATGGCTTTTAACATGAGTCTGTTATTAACCTAGCAACAACTCAGAATACATTAGCAACTTATTGTTATAAATTATGTATTTGATTCAGTTTAGTTACATTTAAAAGGAGCATAGTTTAGATCCACTCAGAGGAAGTGAGGTCAGCTCCTCGGAGGAAGCTCTCCTGAGCAGCTTCAGTGTTTGTGACCTGTTTTCACACTTCTCTCCATAAAGCAGCAATTCTCAGGCGCTGAGCTCCGGGTTTATTACATCCTCCACGCCTCGGTTCACCGCAAGCCTTTGTGTGTGTGTTTGACTCAGCAGCTCTCTGGATCAGCGCCGGCGTCTGAGCCCAGGATTCACTGAGCTGAGAAAACACTTCTGGGCTCCTATGGGCTGAGAGCTGCAGGAGATGTGGAGGCACTGTTGTTTTCTAGGCTCTGGTTTCTCAGCGTGGCGGGGGTTTAATTGTGACAGTGGGTTGCTGCTGTTGAATGAGCTGTTTCTGCAGTTGATTGAAGAGCTGCTGGTTTATCTTCCGTTAGAAGCAGTGATCAGTGACTGAAATCCGGCATTAGCAAGCATATCTACCCATAGCTGTGCATTACTGTTTTACTGAAGTTCAACTAAATATTTAAATGTTAACTAAAATGGTTAATGTTCATAAACCCTTTGGACTAAGGGGATTTTTTAGAAAGAACATACAATAGAAAGTAATGGTAAAATATGCAAAATATGTATTAGAATATGTACTGAAAGTGATCTTTACATAAAAGCATGGCAGTGTCTGTGTTGAGGCTTATAACACACTGAAGTCAAAGTCTGACTGTATTCGGTTTCAGGTATGAGGAGGATTATTTTTGGTCACACTTTATTGTAAGGTCCAATTCTCTCTATAATTTAACTAGGTAACACTTTAGAATAGGGAACACATTCACTATAAACTTTTCCTTCAATAAACTCCTAATTTACTGCTTATTAATAGTTAGAAAGGTAGTTGATAAATTTAGGTATTGGGTAGGATTAGGGATGTAGAATAAGGCATTAATATGTGCTTAATAATAATAATTGGCTAATATTCTAGAAATATGCATGCAATCTTAATAAGGAGCTAGTTACGAGACGCTAAAATAAAGTGTTACCATTAACTACGTTTTTTGCCTTAATAAGCTCATAATTTGCTGCTTATTAATAGTTAGTGGGGAAGTTGCTATGTTTAGGTATTGGGTACAGTGTAATTAAGGGACTTAATATATGGTCATGCACAATAAGGCGTTAATATGTCCTAAGTACTAATAAACAGCCAATACACTAGTAATATGCATGCTAGTTAATAGTGAGAATCGGTCCTTAAAAATAGTCTTCCCATATTTTTTATCCAAAATAAAATCTAAAAATGTCATCTTTTATGAGGAGTTTGCTTCACTGATCTATATACAGTATAATGACTCAAACTCCTCATGTCTTCAGAAGACCTGGTCTGGAATATCACACATGAGTCATTTAGGCTACTCTAAAGATTGTAACTGATAGCCCTTGGACTTTTATGCTTTTGTTGTATGGAAAAGTACAGCATGGACCTTCTGCTAGACTTCTTGTTTTGTTTCGGTAAATGTCTACCTCAATGACACAGTGTTCTATGACCCGATAAAACAAGCCTTCATCCAATTAATGACTTTCATGTAAAGGCAAACTATTTGCCTCACCTTTATTTTTCATGTTATTTATTTATTTTTTGGCAAATGCTAAATTGATCATTTAAGGTCTTAATAACACTCTCTGTAGTTTTCCATCTCACTGATCTCAATCTCAGTCTTCCTTCATCACTGACCTTTAGGAGGCAGACACTGATGACAACCAGGGCACTTTGGGATTTGAGGAGTTCTGCTCTTTCTATAAGATGATGTCAACGCGGCGCGATCTGTACCTGCTGATGCTCACCTACAGCAACCATAAAGACCACCTGGACACAGACGACCTCAAACGCTTCCTCGAGACCGAACAAAAGGTGAGGTGTGTTTTGTGGGAAAAATCCACTGTATGACAAATACTGTGAAGCATGTTAAGGCGAAGAACAGCTGAAAACAGCATGCTTGGAAAACTTTGAAGAGCAGCAGAGAATTCAAGAAAGCGTTGCTAAGGGCAGCGGCTTAAGCTTTATTTGAATTTTTATTAGTCGCCTGAAACACTAAGACTACATTAACAGGTCATTGACACTAAAAAATTAAATATACACTTGCAGTGTTTATGAATTTCATGAATGAGTGACCTTGTTAATTTAGACATCTTTTTGGAATAAATTTGTACCTTCTCATCTACATGTTGTCAACTGAGGAATCAAGTTATTATTAATGGTTAAAAAATGAACACTGGTTTGACAGTGCATTAAGCGTGAGTCATTTTTTCACTTATACTTTAGATTCGTTCTCAGCTCCTCCTCATTGAGGGACTACAAAGTTTGTACTTTTAATAAAAATCCACACCACAGCAGTGAAGAAGAAGAGGTGATAAAAATGCAAATGAAAATGTCATGCATCAGCTACCCATTAACATTTTTCAGTTTTATAAATTATTTACAAAAACAACTGGGAAATTATTATATGTTAAAATTTATTATGACTATATGCACATATTTTGAAGGATGCCTCTGGACTCTAAACTGATTCGTGATTTAAAATGAAATCACAATGAACTTGCAGTCATCTCAAATGAATTGATCTGTTAAAAAGTGTGTGTTATATTGCTGTTCATTAGTAACTTCATTTGCATACCTCTAGTGGTGAATTTTCATATTACAAATCCACATGATGTTTGATTCAAGTGGTGTTTCAAGCAATGGTTGACAAAATGCTAATATAATGTTTCAGGCGGTCATTAAAATCTCATTACAAGTTGAAATGCGGCATTATAATGCACTAGCATGTAGTCAAATTGAAATTAAAAACACAAAAAGCCCACCACGAACTATGTAGAATGAGAAAAATAAGCATTTCAAGCAAATGGTAGCACTCAGAGTGTCCTTTTCTTCTCGATAACACTTCAGTCTCATTTCCCTCAAGTAGTTACCAGCAAAAAAAGTGGCACTCATCAAACACCGTCGTTACTTTCTTAATGGACTGAGAAAAAAAGCTGAGAACAAAGTAGAGCAATCCATTTAAGTTCCAGCAGCAGCTAATCTTTAGCGAGAGTGTTGATGTGCTGCGTGGTTTACTGCGATCTGGTATCCGCAGCATTAGCTGGAGGAAAGACCTGACACTGATTGGCATGGACGGGAATCTCATTGACTAATCAGTCCATTAAAACGGCAGCTGTCGGACGCCACAGAGCAGAGATGGGCTAGCTGTGTGAGCATGGCTCCCCGTCCTCTTATCTATCACATATTTCGTATGTAATCTGAATAAAAGTGGTTTTGGATTAATTAGATGGCTGTATAATAGCTGTTTTGAATGCACTGTAAGTGTTTAATCGTTCTCCTGTTCATCTTTCTTTACTGTTTGTTTGCGTTTCAGATGACAAATGTCTCAAAGGAGCACTGCCTCGAAATTGTGGCCAAGTTTGAGCCTTGTCCTGAAAACCAGACTCTGGGTGTCCTGGGTATTGACGGTATGCACTTCTTATGTCTGAAATGTATTTGCTGAAAGTTTCCTTCTGGGAGTTCACATGTTCACGTTTACTGTCAGTAGAAATCCATTCAACGGATCCTTTTCATGGACTGTGATGTTTTTAATATCTTCATTTATTACACTATATGTTGTGTTTTATTACTTTAGCATTGAGTTACAGAGTTACTCTGCATGAGTGTGAGTGATACAATGGCTGAGTGACGGCAAATTTGACATTTTTCTCTTCTCTGACCAATGTCAGAGATTTCATCGGTATCGTAGATTGTTTCATTTTGGAGCTAGGGAAAATGAGAACCACAAAAATTTCATTTGTTGTTTGTTTGTGTTCACCACTATTGAACTTCACCCAATGGTGATGACATGCGCTTCTGAAAAATGTGAAAAAGATCCATTGAGATAAGTTAATATCATATTGAATTGATGGATGAAAACAAGGCTGAAACAGAATTATCATGTACTCTATAAAGAATTTTCATCAACTCTCAATAATGTTCAAAACTGTTCTATAAAGTTTTGTCTTTTTTTTCAGAAAGACTTTTCATTATAGAAGCTTACAGCTCACAGTCTTGTTTTCTGTCCTGTCTTAAATAAAATATGGCACTGCCCTGATGAAGGTCTATTTGTCTAAGTTTTTAATGTAAAAATGTTGTTGCTGAAATTATTTACCCGTGAGTAATTTGTACACAATATCTAGAATACAGAGCTATGAAACGCGAATACGCTCTAAAAAAATTCTGACTTAAAAACAACCCAACTTGGGTTATTTAGCAAACCTGTGCTGGTTAAATATTGCTTAAAACACATGCTGGGTTATTTTGACTATTGTTTAAAAATTATAATATTGTTGGCTTAAAATGGACTGGAAATTAAAAACACCCACACAGAATTACTAGAAGAAACCCCAATAATCAAAAGATGAACATTTATTAAGCAGGAGCACATGGACAAAATACAAGACAAATTGAATTTATTTGGGTGAATGCAGCAAAGTTTACTATATAACATACATTTAAACTCGTTTAACAAGCATTTTAGACATAAAAAAATATCGTATTTAAAAGTAGCATTTTAATTTAAGTGTATTCAACCATTCCCTGTAGTCACCGAAATAGTGCTAATCCTCGTGCCAGTCACTGAAATCTGAGCAGGCAAAGGGCTGGTGTTCAAGTTTCACTCGTAGATGAGAGATGCCGTGACTGACTCCAGAACCTGCCCGTAAACAAACAATACTGAGATGAGAGAACAAATTTTAACGCCAAATTCACTTAAACTCAGAACTATAACCAATAAAATCCATTTATGTTATGCAAGACAAAAGGCGTTTCCATCATGCCGACGCAGCTTTTTTGTCTCGTTGCATAAAATACTACAATTTACAGCACAGTAAACAGTTTATAAATAAAATAAAATGTATACAATCGTTCGGAGGTGGCAGCGGCGCTGAGAACCGCTCTCTCCTGTTGAGGACTCAAAAAGCCTGCGCTCTGTAACTCAACAACTGCGGTGTTTGTTTCATCGCCCACATTTTTTAAGTCTAGATAGCAGAGGATTCTTATTGTGAGTCCCTTGCAGGGTCCCATTGCAGGGATTTGTAGTCAAAGTTTTGTCAAAAAAAAAACAACAACACTGAAAACTTCTGTTTATTTGCAATTCCACTAGCAATTAAATGTTGATTGATTTGTATTAACCACTTTGAATTTAGTTACTGGTGATCTATGACAGGAGTTCACAATCACCTCTCACTGTACCGCACAGGTTTTACGAATTACATGCGCAGTCCTGCTGGGGACATCTTCAACCCTGAGCATTACGAGGTGAACCAGGACATGAAACAGCCTCTCAATAACTACTTCATCGCTTCCTCCCACAACACCTACCTGATGGGCGACCAGCTCATGTCCCAGTCTCGGGTGGATATGTACGCCTGGGTGCTGCAGGCCGGCTGCAGATGTGTGGAAGGTGAGATGGGCCAGATTTCCCAGTGTCTTTTGATGCTTCTTCCTAAACAGTTAGTGGATCAGAGGGTGTGCATTTCGCAGTTCTACAGTATGCATGATTTTTTTTTTTTTTATGCTTTAGCTTTGTTTAGAAATGCAATGGAAAAATATCAATGATTCATTAAAACATTTATTTTAATTATAAAATATGAATGAATTTTAAATGTATTTTATCAATTAAAACTTTTTTGTTGTTGTTGTTGTTTGTTCTTTATCATCATGCTTCAGTGGATTGCTGGGATGGACAGGATGGAGAACCAATCGTACATCATGGCTACACCCTGACTTCCAAAATCCTCTTTAAAGATGTTATCGAAACCATCAACAAATACGCATTCATCAAAACCCAGTAGGAGACACCGGCTGCATCAGATATTAATTGATTCAGCACAGTAGATATTAGTCGACTGAGATATAAACAGCTGATTAGTGTGATAAACCAGATTTCTCAGATTAGAATTGGCCAACCAATGAGCATAACAACCATTCATTATTTTTTACAATTTTAATTAATAATAATAATTATAATTATTATTTTAGAAAATGTATTTACTATGATTGAGAAAATATAATTATTATTATTATTATTATTAACTACAAATATAGGACTTTGCAAGGTTGTTCATGTTGATTATTTTATTTTATTTATTTCAAGTAGTAAAATGTAAATAATTGAACATTTTCAGTATCTGTGAAAACAAATTACATAGATGATTTTAAGAGCTGATTCAGTTGCTATGTATTTATTTTTTTACTATTTTAAAATTAAAAATATATATTACTATTTTAGTTCAACTATTTAAAGTTTTTTTTTTTTTTTTGTGAATTCCTTCAATATATGGTATTATATTTTGCTTTGAGCACCATGCTTTCAAGGTATCATTTTCACGTTTATCTACTTCATTGGATATTATATTACAGAGAATCTCACATGATATATCATTGTGGTGCAAAGTTGTGGTTTTTTTTTTGTTTTTTTGAGACTTCTAAAGAAAACTATTACTCAGCAGTCTGTCTGAGCTTTCATTAAAGTTTCAATCCTGAAGGTTTATGCGTCTGACTGCTGGCAGTGAAGGACAGTTAATTCTTTGTAATATTTCATTCTCTGAGCCTGAACACAGCGCTGTTAAACAGTGGAGGTCCAGAGGTGTGTGAACATTTCACACTGACTACATGTTTCCTCCATCGCTATGACTTTGAGGTGTTGTTGCTTCTTAAAGTAATAATCCAATTAAGCTGAACGCTATCAAGGGTTCTTGAGGCAGGAAACAATAAGCTATTTTAGACAAAGTCTCACACAAATGTCGGCTGTGATATGTCTATCATGTGTCTATTTGGCTTGCCACATGAGCTTGTTTAGGTTTATAAACTTCAATGACAGTAAAAGTGCACATTTACAGCAGCTTCCAGATCTGTTTTTCACTTATGGATAATGTATCAAGGTTTCTCGTACCAAAAATAGTCTGTGCTTTCCACAAATAGTGTATGAAATAAATTCTGAAATCACTGAAAATATTTATTCCTTAACCTCCAGAATTATTGTCTGACAGAAAACCGCTAAATATGAGATATTTTATTTAATAACTGACAGTTTAATGGCAATTGTAGTCGTTTAGACTCAGTATTATCGTAGATCTGTAAATGTGTCTGTGACGATCTTTCCTCAGGTTTCCTGTGATTCTGTCCATTGAGAATCACTGCAGCGTCCCTCAGCAGAAGAAGATGGCTCAGTATCTGACTGAAGTGTTGGGTGATAAACTGGACGTCTTCTCCATCCCTGCCGACCCGTCTGGACTTCTGCCTTCACCTGAAGCCTTAAAAGGCAAAATACTCATCAAGGTAACCATCTGAACTTTTAACATCAACACTAAGGAGCAAATCCATGGTCATTTTTTAGATGATGGTCAGATGTATTCATTATGTAAAACAGCTTGGGTGATGTTATTGTGTGTGCAGTGCATGCATTGATTTATGAAAGATTATTAAAAGTTTTAGTGCTGTCAAATGATTAATCACGATTAATCACATTCAAAATAAGTGTTTTTTTTTACATAATATATGAGTGTGTACTGTGTGTATTTATTGTGTGTGTGTGTGTGTGTGTGTGTGTGTGTGTGTGTGTGTGTGTGTGTGTGTGTGTGTATATATATATATATCACATGCATGCATACAGTGTATTTAAGAAAAAATATGTTTATATATGTATAATGTTTATATATAATATAAAATATAAGAATATAAATATTTAAATGTATATACATGTAAATATTGTATAGATATATATGTAATATATAGATATAGCTATATATACTCTATGTGTGCGTGTTTATATATACATAATAAATATACACAGTACACATACATATATAATGTAAAACAAATACTTTTATTTTGGATGTGATTAATCGTTTGACAGCACAAATTTGAAGCATCATATTTTTGTTAAAGATATCATAAGCCTCTAGGTAAGTAATGCCAATTCAATTGTAGTTATAAACCTACAGTATACTGTATAATTAACTAAAAATCTTAAAAGTTCTAGAATAGAATATTGAAAAATAAGCTTTAAATTTATGCAAACTAAAAACATTTTTCAAATCGTTACAAATGTAGTACTATGCTCTCAAATCTATAGGTTATTTTATTCATTGTGCATTTTAATTTCTTCCATGGTTGTTTTATTGTTTTGGTGCTTGGTGTATTACTTATTTTTCTCTAAAAATTGTGCTCCGTTTTTGTATAATTTGTAACTTTTACCAAAGGGTGAGTGAAAGGAATTCACAAAATAACAAATTAATTACTATATCATGTAAAGACCTTAACAATTTACAAATAATTTAGTAATAATATCATAATGAATGCATAACTATTTGATATTTTAGTAACATTGCATTTAGATGAGTGTCCATTTTTTGCACAGTTGCTGGTCTTTTTCTATCAGAAAACCTTTAAGAGCAGCAAAACAGGAGAGTCTTAATGATATAAAATCTATTTGCTGAAGTGTAGCCCTCTCCTGTTCTTTTAATAAAGTGTGAGGGTTGAAAATTGGGCCGTAGATGGGCAAGCGAGTTGGTGCTATAATTGGAAGACATACTGACGTTCCCACCAGAGCAAACTAGGCCGGCCATGGTATTGACAAATTGCTCCGCACAGGCTGTATGCTAATGCAGCTGATAATAGTAGAAAACGACAGCACATAACTAGAACAAAGTACTCTTTGGGGTCAGACATTGTTTGATTGATTAACCGCTATTGATTAACCCATTTCTGTCATCTGTCTACTGCTGGTCTCTTTCTGTTAATGTCCCTGTCAATGTCAGTGCTGTATTTCTGCAGTCAGTACATCAAGAGTGCTGTTCTGTGCCAGTCAATCATAGCATTTACTGATAAAGCAACTTAAGTAGCGATGGGTCCCCTGGGTTGTTTTTGTCTTATAAGATGCTGTTAGTGCCAGAAGAGCCCAGGGCCAGAAACTTGTATCTTGTATTGACATGTTTTCGGTATGTTTGCTCATAGGGTAAAAAACTGCCCCCAAATATAGATGAGAATGCAGAGGAGGGGGACGTGTCTGATGAAGACAGCGCCGATGAGATGGAGGACGACTGTAAGCTGATGAATGGAGATGTACGTATTGTTATTTTATTTATTTTTATTAATGTTTTTTTAATAGTAGATAATGTTCATTCACCACTGGAAACAGAAGATGAAATCGAGTGCATTGCATTAAAAAAAAGCAAGAGTAGTGTGTTAGAATTTTGAACAGCTCAAGAGATTTAATATGTTTAATTGTCATGAAAATAATGTTGCAAATGCAAATGCAATACCTTTAATGGTGCTATAGTTAGTCTTCATTTTCTTAATGCTAAATATATTTGTTTTTTACTTTCTTTTCATTTGATGCTGAAATATCACCTGGTCAAGTTATTGAAAGTTTAATGAGATTCACACGTATCTTTAATTCTTCAGGTGGTTCTACATCTGTCAGGTCCTTTTAGCAGGACATTTCAATTGTACTTTATGCAAAAGGCTCTCAGTGAATCCTCAAAGACTCATGCATTTTGAATGAAAGCTCCACTCTCTGAATCGTGATTTTTAATGTAAAATGGCGTGAATTTTTCTCCGTGTGTAAAATTAAACTAAGTTAGATATTTTGATGAATGGTTTTGACCATCATGATCCCTGCAGATGCTTTCACAATGCTAATTTTAAGCCGGTTCGAATTCACTTCTCTCCCCGTCTCCATTTTTCAGACATCTATGAACAGGAAGCAGGCGGAAAATGTTGCAAAGAAAAAATTAGATAACCTCATGAAGGAGTCAAAGATTCGTGACCGGGAAGATCCGGACAGTTTTACCATCGCAGCCCTGCCGCCGACGGGAAAACCTGACAAATCACCGCTGAAGGTTAATATGCTGTACTTCACCCACAGCACCTGTACAGACACGTCAATCCCTCCTTTCCAGGAGAGGAAACATTACCACATTTACAGGAAAATGCATTGTGTTCTCGTTTCTATTCTGTGTTAATGCCTTTAGATCGATGTACTGTAGTTTGTTTACTGTTGACTCAATCACTATTATTTACTCTTTTTATTTAGACAGACAGACAGAAAATAATCATAACCTAAATGGACCTACTGTATAACAAGCTGATGATTTTTTTATTTACCATGATGATCATAGAACAACACCGTCTTACCTGTTCTCTTACATTTCAACAATTCAGCAAGTGCTTTAATTAGCTTAGTTTTGTCCTTGTACAGATGTGTGCTGTGTGGTTATTTAAGGACTGACTCGAGGCTTAGACATAAGACACATGATTGCACACAGAGGTTTTTTTCTCACCCCGTCCTTGACGGCCTACTGTACAGAGATACAGGCAAGCATGCGTAGATTGGCCATATGCTATTCATTTATTTTTTAAAAATATTAAAAATATTAAAGAGAGTCATTGTTCCAGCAAGATATATCCTGCTCTCCATGAAGAGTCCCATTTACTGTACGTATATTTTGGAGGAATAGGTTGTTGTCGCCACCTACTGGTTGTTGTCAAAGAATAAGTCAGAAATCTGCTATCTCTCCTATTTATGCAAAAACGTTGCTGACAAACCTATTGTACACAATCTACAACACGCCTTGTGTCATCTGATTTATAGTTGATTCTATGTATTTGAAAAAAAACATGTTAAAATGTTTATATCGTACATCAGGCTTTTGAGAAATGTTTATTTTATCTCTCAATCATCATTTCATTGTGTTATGCCACAACATAAACTACAAAGCTTGGATCATAAAACTAGCATTTAAATTGAATCTTTGTTATTAGCAGATATAGAGTGACAACTGATATTTGTGTTTTATTTGAAGTATCTGCTCTACTGTTGTAAATCTATCACTGAGTTACATTCCAGTCTATCTGAATTGCATCTTATTTTTCAGCAATATTAATATGAACTGCAACAAATTGCATACTTTTGCTCAGTTTTACGCCTTTTTTTTACTCCCTCCTCCACTCGAGTCTAAACTATAAAACTATATTGACTATAGTTGTATACTGAACTATATATTTTTTTAGAATATTTAATGTAATATTATTTAAAAAATCTTTTTTTTTTCTATTACATTTTAAATATACATATTTTTTTTTATTTACTGTCATGATAATTTTATACATTTATGTATATATTCCTGTCCATATTTAGCAATTTAATGCATCTTTTTTATAATACAGGGAAAAGCAGAAGACAGCACTGACACAGGAGACGAGGCCAACGTTGGTGGCAGCAAACGTCAGGGTAGATCTTTCATGGGGAGCTTCTCCAAACGCAAGGTAGTCTTATATATCATTATGCATACGGACCCATACTAAACCAAAAACAGTTTCCTCTCATAACAAGATACTGCACACACTGAAAAATAAATCTGTCTTCTACCTATATCAATTATTCATACAGAATGAAATAATAACATGTATATGGCTCCCTGGAATACTACATTCAGCTCTGTAATAAATTCAGAGTTTATTTTCGTCTAAAGACCGGCTGACTGTATGATATATGTGACATGTTGACTTAATTGACACTGCATCACCTCAGCTGCATCTGTTCACCATAGAAAAAGACAAGTAAACTGAGGAAGTCCTCCAGTTTTGAGGACACGGACACAGATCAGGAGAGCTCGAGTGGGGCGTCTAAAGCAGCAGTGCATCACAGCAGGTACTGTTAGAATCACTCATGCCGTGTGGGTTTAGATATTGTCATAAATGTGGTTACATATTTTATGTCTGTAAATGAAATCTGTTTTAACAGAAAGAAAAAAACTATGAAGTTATCAAGAGCACTCTCTGATCTGGTATACACAAAATCTGTGGGCACACCAGACTTTGAGGCACAAGGTGAGAAGAACAGAAAATATATGTGAATACCTCAATCTTCCTGTGAGATTCAGAATTATGAAAATGATGAAAAATGTATCCTAGGCCCAATTTATTTATGGAGGGCCACTTACACAATGAAGTAAGGTCAAGTCACCTTTATTTATATACCGCTTTATACAATACAGATTGTGCAGCTTTACAGTATTAAAAATGGGAAAATAGTTTCTCAAGTCATTTTTCAGTTAAAGTTCACTACACTGATGATTCAGGCCAGTTCAGCTCTCTTCCAGTAGCATCTGTCCAATCACTCTAAGATTCTTTACTTATGTATAATTTATATTTTTCAAATGAATAAACTGATCCTTCATTATTTTTTAAATGGCACTCATCCTCCATATGGCTCCATCTGATCAGCTCTGAGCAGTTCACATGGTTGCTGTCCAGTGAATATGTGCCAGTGTATGTTTTCACGTCATGCATGTGTGTTGGGCTGTGTTGCAGTGGGCAGCAGCGGTTGGCAGGTATCCTCAATGAGCGAGACCAAGGCCCATCAGTTAATGCAGCAGAAGACAGTGCAATTCATGCGATTCAACCAGCGTCAGCTCTCGCGAATCTACCCCTCCCCTTACCGCGTGGACTCCAGCAACTTCAACCCACAGCCCTTCTGGAACGCCGGCTGCCATCTGGGTATGCCAGTCCACCCACAAACAAATATTTCTGTTTAATGGAGAAACCAAGAATAAACAGTGTGTCTGAAACATACTGGGAACCTGCTGCTCACTGCTACGCTCTAGTATTTTAATTTAATATGAAAATAATTGAATTCTTGGAAGACACTACTGGATTTACAAGTAATACTAATAATAAAAAGGGTACATTCAATTGCTGAAATGGCCCCTACCACCAGAGATATGCTTGTAAATATTAATCGTAGAAGTCATTGAATTATGATGGCTTTTATGCAGTGGCTTTGAACTACCAGACAGAGGGCAGAGTGCTGCAGCTCAACAGAGCCAAATTTTATTGCAACGGCAACTGTGGTTACATCCTGAAACCTGCCTGTATGTGTGAAGGTGAGTGCCTACATTTGCTAGTTTTTTGGTCACTGATGTTGTATTTCTGTCTGTATTAATGTTTCCCTTGTTCAGATTTTGGTAACACTTAAAGTCTCTATATATAATGCATTATAAAATTTATTTGCTCTGTAATGAACCTTGCATTGTCATGCAATGTATGATGCATTGTATGATCTCATAATTAACTGGAACCACAGTTATACTACATTATAATACTAATCTATTTCATTGTTACACTTTTAAAAAATATAACACATTAAAACGCGACAAAAAATTTCAAGTGTTATAATCATTTCATCTTGGTTCATGATTATTAATGAATAGATATAATGCATTAAGAAGACTTTTATAATGCATTATGCATGAAGGCTTTAAGTGAAGTGTTTTTTTAATGCTGATTTTATATTTCATTGTAGTGTAGATGCACAAGGAGCATATTGCTAAGCTGTTATTGTCATATTTTAAATATTATATTATATTATTTTAATTTAACCCAAAACCATTATAACACAATGCTTATATCAACAAACATTAGTGTAATAGAATATTATTTGCAAAATACTGCCTTTTTATCAAATACATTTTTTTATGTTTATTTAGTAAACATTCAATAGATCAAGTTATAAATATATAAGTAATATATAAGTTAAATTATATAAGTCAGTGCTTGTGAATCTACTGTAAGTGTATTAGCAAAGCAGACTAGGAATTTCACAAAGAGTTGTTGATGTTATGGTATGATTATGGAATTGTAAGTGCAGAAATATGTTCTTTCTTTATTCTTACAGGTTCATTTAATCCAGTGGCTGAGGATCCTTTACCAGGGCGGTTGAAAAAACAATTGGTTCTTAAGATCATCAGCGGCCAGCAGTTACCCAAACCTAAAGACTCCATGCTCGGTGACCGAGGAGAGGTAAGACAAGACAATAACAAAACATCTTGGTTATGTATGTAACCCTCATTCCCTGATGAAGAGAAGGAAGACATTATGTCGAACGAGATATGGGATCTCACTTGGGAGGCCAATCATCTCTGAGGTAAAGATATAATGCCAATGAAAATTAGCTAGTGCATTTTGCTGGCTGAGCCACTCCCCGTGCCTATGGTTATATAAAGCGACAGCATGAATCCACTCATTCAGGTTTTATGCTGAGGAGCCAAGAAACATTTTCTGGCCACAGCGAATAGTTCAAGGCTGTGACATAAGGTCTCCATTCCCTCCATCAGGGAACGAGGGTTACCTACATAACCGAGACGTTCCCTATCTGTTGGTCACTACAAGTTATGTCGAACGACATATGGGGTCCATTGAAAACACCACAACCTAAACACTGTCACAACACTGTGGTGCTGCAATTTTCGACAAGCTGTGGCGTGTCACAAAAGCTATGCTAAGGTCGTAACCTTCAAAAAAGCCCAGTGCAAATTCACTGACCTTGGTATCGAAGGGGACCAAAAGGGTGAGTACATCACTGCTGGAGAAGGCCATGCTGCTGTTCCATCCACAAAAAGTTTTTGGAAAGGATTTCAACCTTCAGTGAAAGATTGTTTCAAATCTTCACAATTTGTTCTTTCAACTTGGCAGAACAATGGGGAAGCGAGCCTTATGAAAAAAGGTCACTACACAGACCAAATCCTACCCTTAGGGAGGTGACATGTGGAGATCCTGATTTGGACTGACCCAGTGGGCAGTACTACATATGGAATGGGTCTCTGAGGCAGGTTCTACCTTAGAGTAGGGATGATACAGCTGCCAGAAAAGACTGACAGAGTGGGTCTGTCAAGGGAAGACACAGGTTTACCAAGAGGGAAACCTAACGTGAAAGAATAAACATTTGGGATTACCCATAGGGAATCAAGCCAAATGCACACCTAGCCCAGTATGGGGGCTGATAGGGACACTGGACAAGTGTACCAGTACTGAGCCTGGCATCAGACTGATCTGCCAAGTCTGACTGCCGTTGTGCTGGAGGATGCTCAACCTGGGAATGGTAACAAGGGAACTCTACTGGGAGAAGAAAGGTGCTCACATCCCTGTGTGAGGGGAATGGCGCAGCAAGTGTGACACTAAGCCAGTTATTCCGCACTCCATGTGGAGTGAGACCTCACCCCTAGGGGGCATTGCTTGCCTTGGGAATGGAACGCCAAGGTGATGGCATCCACTATCCAGTGGGCCAACCTCTGCTTGGAGACAGTCTTCCCTTTCTGCTGACCTCCAAAGCAGACCAGGATCTGCCCAAATCTTCTGAAGCTATGGGTGTGTTCCAAGTATATGCGAAGTGCTGTTACGGGACACAACAACGCCAAGGCTGGATCTGCCTCCACTCTGGGCAGTGTTTGCAGGTTCACCACCTGGTCTCGAAAGGGAGTGGTGGTAACCTTGGGCACTAGGGCTGTGAATCTTTGGCAAGGCAGCGTTTCGATTTGATTACGATTTATAGGTTTTCGATTCGATTCAATAACGATTTTTGCAAATTTAGAACGATTAAATTCGATTCGATTCTGCATTCTTTAAGTGCATTCACGGGATTATTTAAATGCGTCTACTACATTACTTAAATGCTTAGTCAGGGGGCAAATTACAGTAGGATTTATGGTTAGAGAACCATAGGTTAGGAAAAAAAAAAAAAAAAACCTTTACGTAAAAATGTATGTAAGCCAAGTTTTTAAAAAAGAGCTTAAAGAGTATTATGTATAAGCTAACATTTTGTCACACCAGGGGCATAGCCATAATTTCAGAAGTGACAGAAATGCCAAATACAATCATTTTATGTATGTAGCCTATATAATAATAATAATAATAATAATTATAATAATAATTATTATAATTTTTTTTACAAGGAATTATCTTCTTTTTTAAATCACTTTTAATTAGCTGTAATAAATCAAATACACTGCTGGACAATAATCAATCATTTGTAATATATATTTTTTTCCTAATGGCAATTTTATGATTGTTTTATATACTAGGCTACATTTAATTAGCAATTATTTAAATTTTCTGCACAGAATAAGGTAGAAAATATACTTTATAGTTTCTGTACTGTAATAAATGTCAATTAGCACTGCATCATTCATAAATTGTTTGTGTTTTTTTTTAGTTTCATCAGTTCATTCTGCTTTTATTCAGTTTAGCTGCAGGTATAGCCTGGCACGTCTATGAGAGCGAAATCGCTTCTCTTTCAGTGTGAAAGCGTCTTCATCTCTATTTAACTTTTCCTCTCCATCAGCGAATGATTCTGAGAGAAAACGTGCCAGATGTCTGTTTGCTAATGAAACAAACGCTACTTTCATGCATCTGATTATCAGATAAATCTTGCGCTCTTATTTCAAGGTCGTTGTTAATGCTGTGGTTAATTTTAAAAGTTTCCTTCATATATTTGGTTCATCCGCATTGTTTAAAAACATTTATCATTCAATGGATCTGTGCGTATGATTTAGACACTTACATTTCTGCTCCGTCCATGCAATAAATACAGCTGTCGACGGCTCCGGTAACTCCGTCGGTAAGATGCAGAGAGCCATTGACAAACTACAGAAAAGTAAAACTACTTCACGTTAGCATTACTGGCCACGAGTCCTATAGATCACACGTCAGCTGCGTCAGAGACGAACGGAGCGCGAGCGCAATCCTGTGACAGTCTCAATCGGTAAACAGTGGAGCGCGTGAAGGACAGATAAGAGGCACGATTCACGAACACTCTTCGAGGTCTCCATTAATTCGTGCGTGTAGTAATTTAATGTGTATACATTTTGAAAGCATTGAATCGCTATAGAAATCACGATTCATTCGATTCTTAGCATTTTGAATCGATTACTGTCCAAGATCGGCGATTCACGATTAAAAAATCATGTTTCAAGATCGATGCATATGAATCGACAGGGTTTGTAATCGATGCATCGAGAAAACGAGTGAATCGTTACCCCCCTATTGGGCACGTATCCAGGCCGGGGTCTCAGGACAATGTGAGAGTAGGCCAACCTGAACACAAGGCACTCTTCATTTACTGAAAAAACTTGGAGGTCTTCAACCCTCTTGATGGAAATGAGCGTGATCAGGAGCGCTGTCATGAGAGACAGAAACTTCACCTCGACTGAATCGACTGGCTCAAAGGGACCCCTCTGAAGTCCAGCCAGGACAATAGTTAGGTCCCAGAGGGTATTAGAGGTGTCCTAGGAGGATTTAACCTTCTGGCACCCCTCAGGAACCTAACGATCAAGTCATGCTTTCCCAGGGATCGGCCGTCCACTGCATTGTGATGGGCTGCAATGGCAGCCACATACACTTTCAAGGTGGAGGGTGACAGTCTACGCTCCAACCTTTCTTGCAGTAAAGAAAGCAAGACTCTGACCGAGCATCTTCGGGGGCCTTCTCGGTGAGAAGTACACCAATTCGTGAACAAACTCCACCTCAAACCATAGGCCTGCCTCGTAGAGGGAGCTCTAGCATGAGTGATAGTGTCTACCACCGCTGGTGACAGACCACTTAGGTCTGCCACATCCCATCCAGAAGCAGAGGTGGGTAGTAACGAGTTACATTTACTTCGTTACATTTACTTGAGTAATTCTTTGGGTTAACTAATACTTTTTGGAGTATATTTAAAGATGGGTACTTTTACTCTTACTTGAGTAAATCTTTGGGGAAAAATTTTTACTTTTACTTCGTTACTGTGGGTGACGCTCCTCTCGTTACTTTATCTTAATGCAATAAATGTTATAAATGCTTCAGTTTATTCCAAACGCACCGTCTACTTTTCTCTGGACAATGAGCGATGCCCATTCGCTAATGATTAATTCTTTTGATTCAATTCTGCTCAAAGGCTTGATCAAACCAATTGGCAAACGAGTGAATTGGTTCATGAATCAGTTTGAATAATTCTTTCAGTTCCCTGCTGCACGCGCTGAGCATCTGAAGCGGTTCACTCAGAGTTGTAACGTTTAAGAACATCAGCAGCGTTGAAAACGTGGCTATGGAACTGCACTGAATAGAAAGCAAATCTGCAAAGGCTATTATTTGCTTGCGATGGAGATCCTTATTAGATGAACACCGCATGTGCTGTCTACTGTTTAACAGGTAATAACTTGGGCTACATTCGATTACAGTACACGATACCACTGTGACATTAAGTTGTACGTGTGTGGCTTATAACAGAGGGGAGTCAAGTTGAATGCAGCTTCCAAAAGACAAAAAATAGCCGATTAAGATTTTATTAATTTTAATACAATCACGCCAGTGCGAGTACATTCAGCAAGTCATATCATCAGCTGCTAAATTCAGATCTGTGATTGCTGGCTGGTGCTGAGCCAGAGATAGATGCGTTTATACAGCGCTGCACATTATAACAAATCACACATGATTCTTTTGAGCTTATTAAAGCATTGGCCAATCAGAGGTGTTCCGATGAGTCATCGCTAAAATGCCGGTGCTTCCTTCACTCGCTCGCTGACTGGAGACCTCTTTCTGGCGAATTCTCTCGTCAGAAACAACAAAGTGCAGATGTGTGTACGAATCTTTAATTAAGATATTGATTTCACAGTGTTAACCACATCAACTCTGGGGACCCACCGGTGGGTCCAATATTGCATATGCCTAATTCTCAAAAAATCTAAATAACAGCTGAAGCGGTTAACAGTTTCAGTGATTTTAATGGGAGTTTCTGAGAGTGATTGAACTCTAGACTGTCAGTGAAAATGATCTTTAATAATGTAAATGTTATTTGCTCTCTTTCTGAATAATAAAAGATTAATAGCAATTTTTATATCACATTAACTTTCAATGTTAAATTCACATTTAATATAAAGTCAGTCGTATTAAAAATATGTTATGGCATGACACCTATATCTGTTACTTAAGTAAACAGACAGGGTTTTATAATAAATTACATAAATTGGAGTAAGGGCTGATGAAATATATACATTTATACACACACACATACATTACATACATTTTATCTATATATCTAAATAAAAATAGGCTCAGTATATATGATCCAAAGTAACTAGTAACTAACTACTTGAGTAGATTTTTTATCCGATACTCTTTTACTCTTACTCAAGTAACTATCGGGACTAGAACTTTTACTTTTACCTGAGTAAATATTTCTAGAATTACTTTTACTTTTACTTGAAAACTTTTACTTGAAAACTTTTACAGTTTTTGGGTACTCTACCCACCTCTGTCCAGAAGCCACATGTGGAGGTTCCAAAGATCTGGAAGTGGGTGCCATATAGGGTTGTGCTAATAAACTGTAGTATTGTGTATCGACAATAGTCAGCGAGATGTCTCTGTCTATAGTCAAGATGATATTAGGCTAATTCTCCTATTAATGTATTAAATTATAATAATAATAATAACTATTATTTTTTATTATTATTATTTGGCGGACTATTATAATTTGGCTATCAAACTGGCCAGCTATTTCACTACAGCACTGCATTTCACAAACACACAGACACACGTGCAAATGAGGATTGGAGCCTGTAGTTGGTGAAGAAGTCTCCATCCACAAACAGACTAACATCATCTGCAGATATAAGGTATTTAAATAGTTCACGCTTACATATAATTAGCTGAGGTATGGAATGCGTATTTGGCGTGCTGTCCGGGGAAGGGCTCCGAGCTCGGGAATGGCCCGAACCTAGAGTACCCCCCCCCCCCCCCCCTTCCCCGTCTATTTATAAAGTGAACTTGAAGTGAGGAGATGGGGTGGAGGAGGGATGCTGATAAACCGTCAATGGATAGAGGTAAGTCAGCGATATTTATACTATGGGATTGATTACTTGATTATGGTCCACCTGTGTTGATTAGGCTAAGTATCTGACGCGCTCCTCCCGAATCTTATTAATAAAATTACATTTCATTTAACTTTAACAAATAATCTGAACAGCCTATATATGTGCAATATTTTAAACAAGCCCTCACTAACTGAGTTTAATTCCACAGTTATGTTAGAATGCATCTCATTCTTGTTTCTGTGGTGGGTCGGGTTTGTCTGTGGCAAATTTGTCACAGGACACGCAATACGACAGTTGCGTTTGACTATATATGAACTAGCGGTTTTAAATACAGTGTTTTTATATTTAACGTTAGTTTATCAGTGTTTTAAAGTATATATTTTCGATTATTGGTGATTCCATAGGCTCGTGCACCTGTGTGGTTTAAAAACACCAAATAGTTATGCTAGGACAAGAACAAAGAATCTCTCTTGTCTCTTGCTCCACCCATAAGTGATAATACTTTGTATCGTTGATCTCACGGGCTGAAGATATGACGATTTGAAAAATGACCATATTGCCCAACACTAGTGCCATATGGCGCCCATCCCCATCCCCGAGGAAAGTGAGCTGTCGTGAAGGTGTGTTGGCTGCACGACTGTCCAGGACCCTGAAGCTGTCTGCCCATTGCGCGTTGCGGGCCAGCCCGTGATGGAGGCATCTGTCATGACAACAACATGCCGTGACACTTGTTTTAATGGCACCCTGGCCCATAGAAAATCAAGGTCCAACCAGGGGCTGAATAGGTGATGACACATCAGTGTGATGGTAACATGATGTGTACCGCAGCGCCATGTCCATCTCAGGAGTGTAAACTGTGCTGAAGTAGTCTCATATGAGGGAATCAGAGTGACTTGGCTGCGGATGCCCTGTGCCCCAGGAGTCTCTAAAAATGTTTTAGTGGTACCACTGTCCTGCCTCAGGCAGTTCAGCACCGACTGGGCATGCTCACTTGTGAAATGTGTCGTCATACTCGCTGAGTCTAACTCCAAACCAAGATAAGATTCTCTGCAGAGGGGAGAGCTTGCTGCCCCAAGGGGAGGACCTTATTCTGACACGCCTGACCCTTGAACACGATGTGTAGAAACAGTCTGTGGCAAGGAAGGATCGAGACATGAAAGTACACGTCCTTCATGTCGAACACTCCAAACCAGTCCTGGGCTTGGATGGTATTTGATAATACTGCATCAACATCTTGAACGGGAGCTTGTGATGGGCCCTATTAAAAACTCTCAGATCCAAGATAGGTCAAGGGCCACCACTTTTCTTGGGTACAATGAAGCAAGGGCTGTAAAACCCCTTCCTCATCATGGTTGGAGGGACCGGCTCGATTGCATTCTTCGCCAACAGGACAGCAATCTCCTCATGCAAGACAGAGGCATCTCCGACTGCCACCAAAGTCTCGAGAATTCCATTGAACTTGGGAGGTTGCCGGGCGAACTGAATCACATAGCCGAGTCAAACCATTTGAATGAGCCAACGGGACAGGCAGGGCAGCACAAGCCACACCCCCAAACTCCAAACGAGTGGCACCAAAGGGACAGTCGATGCACCCGCATGGTTGAGGTTGCTCTTCACATTGCCTCCTCATTCTCACCCTTGATGCCCTCTTTCGCCAATGGCCGAGAGGTTGCGGCTCGGAGACGCAACCCCCGCCAAATCCTCATCCTCAGAGGCCGATAGTCCATCCCCTGATGCTGCAATTGACATCTTATCTTCGGGCAGCGCACTGAAAGACATACTGGGACCGGCACAAATCAATCGGTGACCGCAGGGGACATGCGCTGTGGGGGGAATGAGAGGTCCCGTGGTCCAGTGGATAAACTATCACAGTCACCCTAAGATCTCTCAGAGTGCCAGCCGGTGGTCCCCTGCTCAAGCCAGGGAAACCAGGATGGGTGATGGTAGAGGGGTCTGCTGCACTCCCCTTGAGGAGTGAGAGACGTGATCACAATGATGCCGTGCTCTTACACCCATAACATACACATGAATCATTTATGAGCTCTGCTTCAGCATGTTGGATGCCCAGACACTGAAGAGAAATCTTGTGACCGTCAACCGAGAACAGGAACAGGTACTACGCCGTCACACCAACCAGGAACAGCTCCTCACGAACACAAAGAAGAATGGCTTTGTAGCGAATATATATCATTGACTACTCGGCTCCAAAGCAAAAATCTGAATGAGTGGATGCACGCTGTCGTTTTATATATCTGTAGGCACATTTAACTGAACAGAGATGACATCACTGAATTCAATGATGAACTGCCTTTAACTATCATTTTGCATTACTGACACACTGTTTTCCTAATGAATGTTGTTCAGTTGCATTGACGCAATGTATTTTGTTTAAAGCGCTATATAAATAAAGGTGACTTGACTTGACTTGACAGGTAGTGGCTCAGCATGCAAAATCCACTAGCCAATTTTCATTGGTGTTTTCTCTTAAACTCAGAGATGATTGGCCTCCCAAGTGAGATCCCATATGTTGTTTAGAAAACTATTGTTCATATTGTACATAGAAGATGAGCAGCGTGACTATAGTAGAACATTTTAAATCATATTATAATCACTAAAACTGTCACTCACTGTGGGTTTACCCTGCTTCGTGGGATTTCATTGACCCTGTTGATCAGATCAGCCTGTCAACATGATTGATTTCCACGACAATTTAATCTATCTATCACATCTGTCATTGCAAGAGAGCAACACAAATCACAAATCCAGAATTATTCTGAATCATGGTGCCTTTCATTTTAGTTTTAAAGCTTATTTTGACTGCCAGGTTTCTTTAGCACACATTACTGTAGTAAAACATTTAGTTATTGAGAAATTTAAATGCCTCTGATTCATCCCTGCAATTCATGCATGCCATGGAAAAATGTATAATTAGGTTACAATGCATTTAACTTCCATATTGTAAAGTATGAGTGAAACTGAATATAAAGTGAGGAATAATGAGGGGGATTTGATTGTATCAATTTTATTGGTTTTATTTAGGGGTTTAAAAGCATTGTGAAATGCAAACCCTGATATCCAATAAAATATATGTATTTTTATTTATTTTTTACAATACAATAATGTGCACTTATGATTCATAAGTGCAGGAACCTGCATGTAGTTAGACTTTCTCACTATCTGATAATAATCACAATCTTATTAGTTTCATGAAAATTATACAATCATTGGACCATAGCAAATCATCATAAATCCAAAGTAATAACAGTTTACAAATCACTTTTTACGGAGGACACAAGTATGCATTTAAATTATCTTGAGATGTTTAAAAAGATGTTTGTATTATTTCAAAGTGCTTTTTTCTTAAGTTGTTTTTTTTTGTTTGTTTTTTTAGATAATCGACCCATTTGTGGAAGTGGAGATTATCGGTCTACCAGTGGATTGCTGCAAAGAGCAAACCAGGGTGGTTGATGACAATGGTGAGAGAGTAATATCCCATGACAGATTTTATATTACACACACAAAAAACTACACAGCTTGCCATTTAACCTGTAATTGTTGGGGATTGGTTATTTAAGTATCATTAAACTGTGAGACTATTATTTGGAGTTTTCATTGTTATGTGTGTTTGTTTGGAAGAGGTGTGATAAATTTATGCATGATACTTGCGCCAGGTATAATACCAACCTGCACCTCACGATGACCAAAAAAACAAATAATTCATGAACTCGATTTACATTTACATTTGCATTTGCATTTATTTTCTTGCAGGCGCTTTCTTACTAAAGCAACTCACAGGTCCATGTAGAGTGGTATTGAGATACAAAAGATAAAAAAAAATTGTAAAGAGATAACCCTGAGAAATTGGCTTGGTGAATAGAGGTTTGAAAATTGGCTTGTTTTCTGTATGTCTTAAGACATGAAGTGGCTGTAATGGAGATAATTTGGAGAGGATTTCTGAGGAACCACCAGGGGCGGAGTGGGACTCATTTTCAGCCCTGATGTTCCAAGAGCAGCCGGCAGAGAATTCTGCTTGGTCTTAAAGCACTTACTCTAATGCATACATTCACAAATAAAACAATGATTTGTGCAAAAAGAATGATTAGTTAACAAATGAGAATTTGTTACTGATATGGTCTAGTGAAAATAATAATATAGTTCTGCTGTGAGTGCAGGCAGTCTAGGGACAGCATAGTTTGACCAAGTGGCATGACAACACTGGCCCACGCAGCCCAAAAACAGACCGGGCCACCAGGAATTCTCCTGGTGTTCCCGATTAACCAGTCTGGGCCTGGGAACCGCTCACTCAGTATGGGTCAATTTTATAATGACAACATGTGTAAAGAGAACGGCATTGGTCCAAGGAGAGAGCCCTGTGGGACCTCAGTTGCTATAGGGTACAGAATACTGAAACTGATCTCTGTCAACTTGTATGTTAGAACTTTTGTCCAAGAAGGACTATAGATCTGCTGTCAAATATGTACAATAGACAAGTCCAAGAGAATATTATTGGAGTGTAAAAATACTCTGGCAGGTTTAATTCAGTCACTCTGAGGCAAGCAATTTAAGTTAAGTGGCCTATTTTGCCTGGATTGTGAAGGTCAAGCAGGTAATTTTGTTGGAGTGCAAATGGCAGGTGAATATGAACATTCTGACACCTCCATTCCTTTCTTCCTTCCTTTTTATCTGCATAAATTCATGTTATTTTATATTCCCCACTGCTCTATCTTTCTCTCTCAGGATTCAATCCTATGTGGGAGGAGACACTCGTCTTCACTCTTCACATGCCAGAGATTGCTCTTATACGCTTCCTGGTTTGGGACCATGACCCAATTGGCCAAGATTTTATTGGCCAGAGGACAATCGCCTTTAACAGCATGATTCCCGGTACCAACTTTTGTTTACATATTACACTTCTTCTTATATAAGTAAAAGTATTTTGACATATCAGGCATTTGGAATATATGTTTTTCCAATGTTGTGCATCCTTAATTTGTGTATATTTGATTGTCAGGTTACCGACATGTGTATTTGGAAGGCATGGAGGAAGCTTCCATCTTTGTTCATGTTGCAGTAAATGACATAACCAGTAAGGTGAGCACTTGTGGTTTGCAGGCAAAAAAATGTTGGTGCTATTGTGTGCCAAGAGCTGTAAATGTAGAAAGATAATATTCTTGTCATGTGCTAAAAGATGTTAGAAAAAAAAAAGTCTCAAAATCCTAATATTGATTCCAGTCATTAGGCACGGCTTATAGTAAATATTTTCATTTATTTTAGACTGCTACAGTAGGCTCTCAACGCAGCTAGTGTACAAAATCACACTTAGAAATCATTTAATGTTAAATATATCTTCCTTACTAATTCTTGCCTACTAATTTTATCAAAGTAGTCTGATTTATTTGTTTATTTATCAGATATTTATAGTCATTTTGTAACACTTTACACAAATATAGTACAAAATACAACATGAAGTTAGTCTTTCTTTCTTTTTTCATGTTCATTGAATTAACAAATGCTTTACTTGTCGATTATCGTCTTCCAGAAGTCTAAATAAATATTATATGAGGTATTTGATTGAAATGTTTTTATATTTGCTTTCTAACTCTGTAACTCAAATCTGATTCAGGTCTGTATACAATCCTGATTTATGTGATTTTAATCTGTTTTAGATGAATATTAAAAGCAGAAGCATAAAATGTGTACAATTATAAAATAAAATAAAAATTATATGTAATCTTTTGCAAAATGGGTAACATGATCGTAGATTCACTGAATTGAATCTACAATCATTGGATTCACTTCAATTAGAAAATGTATGTATGATTGTACTTGTAAATACCCATAATCATTTTTAAAACATGTTAATGGAAATGGTACAGACCTGTATCTACCTATTTTCCAAGCTACATTAATTATATGTCATTAATTTTATTTTTCAATATATCTATTAAGAACCTTTTTTTCTTTTCTTTTTTTTTTGCCATTAATGCTATGAAAAAATGAATAGGACAGTTTGATCCTGTTGGTAAAAAGTGCCACATGATGTTGTAAACATGCTCACTGCTTAATTATGTCATGCTTTTGTCCATAATTTGTGTCCTAAACATTCAGCGTCAACAACAAATGTTATTTGTGTAGTTAGTCTGTTTTTCCCCTTCTCCCTCTTTCTCTTTTTTCTTACTTCTCTTTCTCTTATGTTTGTGATTTCAGTGCACCCATCTTAGTCCAAAAGCTGTCTATAAAGGCAGGAAATTGTTAGGATCCTCGTTCAAAACTCAGGTGTAGTGAGACCCAATCAGCACCCTGCATGCTCCCTGCAAACCCCGCCCTCCCCCACACAGTGAGCTATTAAGCCCTGATTCATTTGCTAGCCTTCACCATGCCAACTCATACAAAATGAGTTGTGACATAACTGTGACTTTCTTCCTTGGCTGCATTCTCATTGACCCCTAAAGCAGATCCAGTGTCAATGTCCCTATAGCAGGCGACAGCGTTCACTCCTATTTCACTTAACTCAGGGCATTTAAGGGCCATGATAGGGTTTTGGCTGGCTGGTTTACAGTAATACAGCACTCAAGCTGTAGAGTCCATGAGAGAGATGCGTTTATCTTGGTTTGTGAAGTACTGTATGTTACGTCCTCTCTATTCTTATCCATGATTATGAGTGTCTACTATGAGAGCTGGACTTTAGCAGGTACTTTTTTGCATCCCTTTTCTGAGCCAAAAAAATATCTTGCTCTTGTTGTTGTAATTGTGTAGATTAGCATAAATGCATTAAAATTACAAACAAGTGCATGAATGTAATTGACGCAATATTAGCGAAGAGAGTCTCACTTGGATCTACTTGAACACGTTTCATGAAATGACTCTGGGTGTTGTGCAGATAAATTGAAAAATTGCTAGTTTCAGTTTAATTTATTTGAGTAAACAGACCTTAACTATATTTTATTATTTAATCATTCACATAATATAATAAAGATTTCAATACCTTGCGTCTCATTTCCAAGCAAGTTAGGCATTGTTTTAGCATGAATCAAAATAGATCACCCAGAGTCATTTTTTTTTAATCAGAGATGGTTGGACATAAATGTCCTGTCACCTTTCACTTGACATTTATTCCCATTTCATAGTTATTAATACTACCACCTCAAATTTCCAACATTGTCCGCATCTTCATGTTTAAAGGTCTGTGTTAATAACCCACATTTTGTCTGTTGATTCCAAATTCTGCTACATCTGTGATAACATTTGTCATTTAAATTGTCACTGATTTCTAATGGTAACACTGTTTAAATTGCATTAGATTAGAACAGAACTTAACTTGTAGATTAATACTACTTGGCAATTTATTATAGTAGGGTTCTCATCAATTTATGTTGCTTATGTAGCTGCTATGAAAAAAAAATAGTTGTCTGTATACTAAACTGAAAATCCTAAACCACCCCAGTGAGATTAGATTGCCACTAAGCTTGACTGCATTTTCCAAAAGTGTCATAAACTTCTGTAGATTGTAGAAATCGCTGGCTTACAATGCTTTTGGGAAAAGCAGCTCTTGCATCCACTTGTCAGGCTAGTCTGGTTTTATGGTTTTAAACTGCCCAGGCTCATTGGAAATATGTTCCTCTACATTTCTGCAAAACTCAAAAAAAAAAAACATTCCTATACGTACAAAATCACTGTGGTCAGGGCCGGCCCAGGCTCTGCTGGTGCCCTAGGCGAGATTTTAGATTTATTTGTAGATGTTAGCCAGCTAGTTAGTCTGATTAGCATACCCATACCTTTCATCCCAATTTTGTGCATACAGTGGAAAATGACACAGCCTACTTAAACTTAATTATTTCATTTTATTTTTTTTGGTGAATTAAAAGCAAGCAGTAATGTAACTGAAATTAAAACAACATTACAGAAGCTTAAATTTATTGTTAAAAATAAATAAAATAAAATTAAGTAAAATTAAGCAGTTAACTCAAGCAAAAACATTTCACGGTGTCAGTGTTGCCAGATGTTCTAAAAAGGATATTTCAAAATACTAGGCTACATAACACACGTCTTTAACTTGTGATTTTTACCTGTAAATTGTTATTTTTTTCCGCTCCTTTTCTTTGCGTCGATTCCTGCGTTGTGCCCCTAATAATTTTTTTTCCACTAATTTTTTAAGAAAAATTACTTTAAGAGCAAATAAATGGCAAAACTATTTTGACTGGGAGCGCCATGCATAACTGATGCATTCATAACGCAGAAAGTGTTTAAATTAGTCCAACATGACATTGTCATATCTTATTTTTTCGTTGATGTCGATTTTGTCGTATTCTAAACAGTACAAAGTACAATGATCAATCAGTACTAAACTTATGTTAACTGTCAGAAATTATTCTGCTTAATATATGGATGTAGAGTGCACGATGGTAACAAGAAAAGAAAAAAAACCTTTCCCCCCCAGTCATTTTGTGCACAACTGCCTATGTCACCTGTGCCATGGGCCAGCCCTGGATGCAGTTTACAGTTGCAATAAAGTCTAGAGGCAGTGAAACTCAGACAACATTTATTCCTTTACACACAAAGCGTGATTTACAGGGCCAGAATTTCGATTAAGAAATGCCTAATATTTGCACAGTTTCTTGCACAATATTATGATATGACTTCAAAACAGTTTTAACATGCTGCAAGATTTGGAAACTGATCCTTTTAAATATTATCATCACATATACTGCTTCATATGTATGGGTTTTCTAATGCAGTAGGTTTGCTCGTTGTGAAGTGCTCCAGTACTACGGTTTGACAAAACAGGTCAAACTCCTGTAAGTTTAGAATGGTTGCATCAGCAAATACATTTTCATATCACTTTTACATTGTTAACCTTTTAGTGACACTTACCAAAATTTGAATTCTGAACTGCCGCACTATGTACCTGAAGAAACGTACTAAAAACGTGGCCGTGGTCACAAATTGATTGCTCATTTTAGGGCAACTCACTGGACATTTCACTTTGAAATGGCCACAAAATGTGCAATAAGGTACATAATATCAATATCAAGTCTCAAGTCTACTTTATTTATAGAGCCCTTTCCACTACAAAGTAGACCAAAGGACTGTACAGTAACATATCAAAATGAGAATAGTAAAAGCAAAAATCAACAATAACAGAAAAACAATTAAAACAATTTACTTCTTCCAAAGTCAACAATTAAAAGCCATGGAAAACAAGTATGTTTTCAAGCAAGATTTAAAAACATCAACTGAGGGTGCAGATCTGATGTCAGGTGGAAGGGTATTCCACAGTCTTGGGCCAGCAACTGAAAATGCACAATCCCCTTTTGTTTTCAGGTGAGATTTTGGAACTGAGAGCAGTAAGCAGTTCAATGATCTTTGAGATCTACCAGAGTTCAAATGAATCAGGTCCGTAATATATTCTGGAGCCATATCATGGACAGTGTAACGATAAAAACCTTCGTATTCATCAGGAAGAAGGAGGCGGGAACCGGCGGACAATCAAATGAAACTTTAATAATCACAAAATAAACAAAACAGCGCATCAGCCCCTCACGGACCACTGATGCGCTCAAAATAAAAACCAAAACACAACTAAAAGCCCAGGCCTGGTCCTCTCTCGTCCTTCACTGTCGTCGCTCCAGTTTTATATCCTTCCATCTCCTACGTGGGACTCGAGACCGGCAGTGGGTCGCAGGTGTCACTGATTTCCCAATCATTGCCGGCCTCCCTCCTTGTTCCCACGTCCCTCGGCTCCGCCCCACTCGCCACATACCCCCATCGCAAGCCGGGGGGTACCCTCGAGACTGCGCTCTACTCCCCCCCCCTTCCCTCCTGGGGGGACCGCTCACGGGAACCTGGGGGTAGGACAGACGAGGCGAGAGAAAAGGAGATGGAAGGAGGAGCGACAGAGACGAGAGAGGGGAGAGAGAAAAAAAAAATTCCAGTTCCCAGACGCACTACTGCTCGGCCCTCCACCAGCTGGGCGATCTCCTCCGCGGTGCCCTGCGATGGCACTGGACGGCCCTCGGCGGACGGCACGACACCCCTCCGCCGCCCGGTGGACGGCGACGGCTCCTCCGGTTTTGGGCAGCCGGCAGGAGTCCCCCGTTCCCTGCTCCTCCGGATACCTTCACGGAGGCAGCAGGCTCCGGCCCCCTGGCGAACGGCGCCGACTCCTCCGCTCCCTCACGGACGGCAGCCGCCCCTCCATATCGTGGGCGGTCGGCAGCGAGCTCGCCCGTCCCCGGCAACTCGCTCCAGCCCACCGCCTCGAGCGTCCATGGCGGCATCCTCCTCGCCTGCTCTGTGGCACCACAGCGGCGAGGGATCTTCAGCAGCGCGTCCCTCCTTCTCCCGGGCTTCGGCACCACTGTAACGATAAAAACCTTCGTATTCATCGGGAAGAAGGAGGCGGGAACCGGTGGACAATCAAATGAAACTTTAATAATCACAAAATAAACAAAACAGCGCATCAGCCCCTCACGGACGACTGATGCGCTCAAATAGAGACCGGCGGTGGGTAGCAGGTGTCACTGATTTCCCAATTATTGCCAGCCTCCCTCCTTGTTCCCACGTCCCTCGGCCCCGCCCCACTCGCCACACACAGCTTTATAAACGTACAGCAAGACCTTACCCTGAATCCGATATTTAACCGGAAGCCAATGCAGCTTTTCCAAAACTGGAGTAATATGCTCCATTTTCTTTGTACTAGTAAGGAACCTTGCAGCTGCATTTTGGACCAATTGCACTTGATTGGCTCACTCCCAAATAAAGTGCATTACATTAATCCAAATGGGAGGAGTTAAATGCATGAATCAATATTGCAGAAACCTCGCCACAAACACGTATTTCCAATGAGCCAGTGTTGGTTTTGAAGGGACACTTTAAGTTGATTTGTTATTTTTCCTGATGGGCACAATATATCATAGTGGATTGGTTGGCCGTTTTTGCTTGGTTAATTATTTAGAAGAAGAATCTATGAAAGCCGATTTAACCTAGTTAAGATTCTACACCACATCTTGTTTAGATGATTCCATTTGTCTTAGATTCTTATTGCCTACTGATTTTTCCAATGTCCCATTGCAGGTTCGAGCAGTCAGTGGTATAAAAGGACTCTTTCACAGAAACCCAAAGCAGTCATCCCTCGACAGCCATGCTGCTGCTCTGCTCAACCGTAAGAGCACCTTCGGGTCTCACTTCCTGCGCCGCACAGCCAGTGCCCCCACCAAGGGCCAACCCAAAGTCAAGAGGGGCTTTCCTGAGATCTCCATTGACACAAAAGATTGCAGCTCGGAGGGCGCCAGTGAGGAGCGGGAATTGGTAGAGGGGCCACCTATCCACCACAACGGAGATACTGCATCTGCAAAATCATGGGGTCACGGCACCAACGGGCAGCTTCACCCTGATGACAGTAAAGGTAAGAGTACTTTCTTTTATCCTGAGCCCCGTGCTACAAAATACCGAAACAAGGGTGTGATGAGCGAACCGCTGAAGCGAGCCAACAGGTTGAGACTCCTGGATCCATTGGATGAGAAGCCAGGGGTATTTGCCCGTGTTGCTATCAACAGCTCTGGGCGGGTTGGGATGACTTCCAATTGCATCAAGTGTGTAATTGGCTCCAAGGAGAGTCCAGACTTGGAGAGGAAGGTTTCCCAGTCCAAACCTGCTCCCCTCAGACCTGAAAGAGTGTCTCGGTCTCCAACACTTTCCAGACAAGTTCAGCCAGAGCCTATTCTCAAACCACAAGCATTGGCCCAAACTGACTCAAAGCCCAAACCAGATCCTCAGGCTCTACTCAAGCCTGTACCCTTACCTAGATCGAGGGCCAAGGCCAGACAAACACTGGCTGCACAACCCCTTAACCCCACTGAGGACCCCACTGTCAGAAATGATCGCTCATGTAGCGTACCACGCCAACTCTTTAGGTCCCCATTTACACAACCTCCTCCAATTCCAGACAGCAAAACTAGCCTTTGTCGGCAATGCCCTGCTCCACCCAACTATGGTAGCAACTGCAAAGAGACTAGATCTGTGGATGATGTCAAAAGATTGTCTGACAGTGACTCTAGCAGCTGTGACAGTCTGGCCAGTCTTGATCTACCCACCATATTCCCGACACGAGGAATGGAGAACCGAAAGCGGGCCGCAGGGACACTGCAGCGTGAGATGAATGCTCTTTTCGCTCAAAAAATGGAGGAGATCCGCAGTAAATCCCCCTTGTTTTTTTCTGGTAAGGTGTGTTAATAGTTAGATGGATTTTAACTGTTAGAATGTCCCAGTGAATCAGTAGAATAGTTTTCAGTAGGTTGTGATGGAACCCAAGAAATACCCACCAAAGACCTTGTGGATGGAGGGCATCTCAATGTAGGCTGATCCACACTAGAACTGGGCAATTACATCAATGGGATCCTGTCACAGAAATACTTCATATTAAGCATTACTGTTTAATATTGATTGGTTTTAATGTGCACCATTTCCTCTTAGTTTCTGTGTCCTTAAATCAATATCCTGAAACAAGATTTAAATGCAAATGTAGCTGCATGGTGACAGAGAGGCATCAGTAACTGACACAATGAGGGCATCCCATCAATGCTTCTTTGTGATTTTGAAGTAATTGTTTAGAAAAAAACAGCCTTCCATTAAAAAGAAAATGTATTTCCCTTAAATGGAAATAAATTACTGTTGGAGATCTCAACATTTTTTTTAATTGTTGTGTAAAGTCTGCAATTAGTTTCTATGGGTTCTAAGGAATAGGGCAAACATCTGAGACGAAGATACTTTTTCTGAAAAAATACTGAAAATCTCTTTTTTTGAGGGCTATTACTGGGTTTTTCAAGTCCTCTTGAAACTAATACAATGTTATAGTAATGTTGAATATAATATAGTAAATAAAACTCATACTGTATATAAACATGCATCCTACATTATTAAAAAAATCCAATAATCATGAATGAAAGGGAAAGTTGTTGAAATTCATTGATCAAAATGTGTGGGTGTGGGGACACTTCTACCAAAACTATGCATGTTTTGTATGTTTTTATCTGTTTAATGCAGCAATGTAACTGATTTTAGTGCTGTTACAAGACTGTGAGAGTCACAAGACTCTTTTGTAAGGAGTGAGGATGTGTTTCTCCCTCACGCACTTTAGCAAATACAAACCAGATGCTCAGCTTTTACTTCTGGGGCAGGTCTTGAAATCACGAGATTTCTACATGGGGAATATTGACTAACTACATTCTCGCATGTTGATTTTAGGGGTTGGGAGTGGTGGGTTATCATATGACTTATGAATGAGTGAGTGCAGCTGCATTTTCCTATTCCTAAAGGTATCATCCACATCGTAGGTTCTCAACTCCTAATGGTGATGGTGCTAAACCCTTTTAATCATAAATATTTAGATCTTTAAACATTGCCTTTCCATGCCCCCATTCTTTATTGTGTATTGTCTATAAATCCATATTAGAACAAAGCATATATATTTTGTACCAATCTCCCTCCCTTTTGCACTGTCCTTCTGTTTCATTCTGCACTTAACTTGTTAAAACGTCTATTTGTTCCTTCCTTCTTGCATGCTTTCTATCCTTAGTGCAAAACTGAGGGGCTCGCCAATTACCAGGTAAAAAGATTTTTCAACATTTTATTTTAAACAAGCTCTTTTTGGAAATTATTTAACCTTTTTCATCATGATGTGTGTTGTGTGTTATATTCAACATCATACACTTTACTGAACATGTGCAAAGAAACTGTTGATATAAAGTGTAACTATTTATATTTCTGCCATTTATAGTCAAGTCTTGATTTATAGGATAGTGTAGAATAGTATAGCCATTTATTAGTACTCATAAAGCACATATTAATGCCTTATTCTTCATGAACATATTTAAGTTCCCCTAATCCAATCCCATACCTAAAAGCAGCAAATAAGTTGTTTATTGAGGCAAAAGTTGTAGATAATAGTTAAAGTGAGAATTGGTTAAAAAATTAAAGTCTGACCATTTATGATATGGACATTTCTGTTTACAAATTACTAATGCACAGTGCAGAACAAGTGAACAGTGGAAGCAACATAGGAAGGAATGATGAAAACCTTATGTTTTGTTTACTTTTGCATTTACTTTTGCACCTTTGGTGGATCATGCTGTACACACCAAATGTAATTTATATATTTAATTAATACATGCATTTTTTGTCTCTTTTTTTTTTTTTTTTTTTTTTAATATTGCATGATGTTATTATTTAAATAAAACACATGGGACCAATTTTAGACAAATCATGTTATATGTTTGCAATACATTTGTGTCTAAATATGTGGTTTTGTTGAATTGTGCTTAAAGCTGAAGTGTGTACTTTTCATCATTCAAACTCCTATCCAAGTTTAATATGCAGAGAAAACTTTAAAGCATTTGTAGGTTGATTTTTCCTAAAAGTATAAATACAATGTCAATGTGGGTCAATCAAAATATTGTTTTGACAATGCAGCAACACAGACAATAATTAGTTAAACATGTGGTAGCCTACATAAAATACACACTTCACCTTTATTTTTCATTTTGTTTTGCTGTAAATGTGCTATGCAAAAAGGCATTATTTCATTCTTGTGCAAAATTATTGCTGTATATTGTTGGTCTTGTTGGCATTCATGATACATTTTATGTAGTCATGTGTGTGTGTGTGTGTGTGTGTGTGTGTGTGTGTGTTTGTGTGTGAGTGTGTGTGTGTGTGTGTGTGTGTGTGTGTGTGTGTGTGTGTGTGTGTGTGTGTGTGTGTGTGTGTGTGTGTGTGTGTGTGTGTGTTTAACTGTCATTATACTGTACCAAATTTTGTATACGTATATATTTAAAAAAAAAAAATTGGCTCTTTTATTTACTGTAGAACTAATTTTTTTCTACTTGCCATGTGCTTTCAGAAAACCCTGAAGTGCAGAGTCTGACTCCATTCCTGAACACCTCATGTCTGGGATCCACTACTGAGGAATTTCAGGAGAACAGTCCTTTGACTTCCACACAAAGCCCTGTGAATACCTCACCACATTATCCCTCCACTACATTGTCTTCACCATCCACAGCAATAACAACATCTTCCAATGGGGAAAATCTCAGCCCTGTGAAAAATAATGAGGACATTCAGAAATCATTTGCACTTACCCAGTGTATTGGTCCATACAGCACCAGTGACAAGTATTCTGGAAACAGCCACATCGACTCTTCACTTTCCACAAATTACCTTGACATTGGATGTGATACGCCCCCATTGCCGGACCAGGAGGATGTGCAAAATGCATTCAGTGATCCCAACAATTCTGAAATAAAAACACGACAGACAGAGACAGATGCCATAAAGGAAACAACCACCACTCAGTGCTCTCAACGGATGCAGGCGTTGAAGGGCATGTTTGACAGAGACATTGGACGAAGCATGCAAACGGGACTGAGGACCCCAGTCAGAAGGACCAAAAGTGAAGGACAAATGAAGGCAGTGATAAAAACAGACGGCCCATCAGTGGTCCCCGAAGTCTCTATCGACGCCACTTTAAACGACAGGCTCTGGAGCAAACTCGACCCCAGCAGCCATCGTGATAGCGTGTCATCGTCTTCCAGCATTTCGTCCAATGACACTGTGATTGATTTGTCCTTGCCCAACCTCTCCAGAAAGAGCCTTACCTGTCTTAGTGCAGCCCAGGACTACTCGTACAACCAAGTACCATTGGCCAACAGAACCAGCCAGCCACGGTCGACCATTGTAGCATGCAAGGTCTCGCTCGTCAGCAAGAGCAAGTCCAACCCCAACCTGCGGGATGGGGAGATGTGCGAGCCAGAGGACGAGTTACAACCCAGGCCTTTGGCTGCAGAGAAAGATCCCATCCGGCCCATGCAGAGGCGCCACACATGGAGCAGGTTATACATGGAGGGCTTAAAGCAGTCTTCCACTCTTGCAGCTTCTGGTGGCTCCAAGAGGTCAACCACCCCCTCGGCAAAAGACATGGACAGCAGCTCAAAATCCAAGAGTCTTGGAGATCTCACTTCAGACGACATCGCCTGTAATTTCGAGAGCAAGTATCGCAGCATTAGCCGCAGTTTCATTGTGAGGCCAAGCCGTCAACTAGGGAAAACTCTCAGAAAGCCCCGGAATGACCTAACGGAGCAGCTCAAGAGGCTCACCGATGTGGAGCCCCTCACTAGCAATGATTTTGCTCAGTGTAGGAACGATTCTGAAGCGGGACAGGAAGAGGAGGAGACACCCCCTTTGAGGAGGAGTTCCTCACGGAGCCAGAGCCGGGTGAGATACATTGCTAACCGAGCCAGGCAGGCCCAAGAGAGGCAGCGGCTCCAAAGCCTGACTAGGATGTCTGGGAGCCCCATTGAAGAGCGTGGCAATCCTGAAGGAGCTTGTAGTGTAGCCCACAGTCCCTGTGTTAGCTTGGATCTTTTGAGCCAGCTTCCACCAGGACCACCCCAACAAAGCTCTCTGAGCCCGGACAATGAGGTCTTCTTTATGCTCAGGCTGTAAAAGGAGTGTGTTGAGTGTGTTGAGTTTTTTTGTATGGAACAAGAGTACACAAGGTGGCCACCTATCACTCATTAAGATACAATCTTTTTGTTTATTTTAATTTTTTACGCCCATTGTTGACCTACTCCCAACCCAGAATAATGAGCCGTTAAAGAAGATGAGATGCTAAGCTTTAAACTTTTAATTGGATGCAACAGTTTTCTAGTTAGTACAAATTATTTGTAAATGTGCATGCGTGTTAAAAAAAAGTTGCAAAGCCAGAAGATTTTTTAAAAAGGTTTATTAAAATATACAAGAATGCATGTAGAAATTATTACAAACATTCTAAAGATTCTAAAGACATTCTCTAGATTATGCCTGTGGAATTTGCGGTACTGTGTTTTATTTTATTTTTTTTTAAGATGCAGCTTATTGCAGCAATAGATAAAAATGTAAGCACTACTGATTCACCACAATAATTCTCTGGATTCAGATGTTTATTAATCTGCAGCCAAAATACAAATGCATTTGTTTGTGTTGTAAACGGAATGAGAACAAATTTTGTAACCAAGCATGGGATTTGTCATAATAATTTATTCTCCCTTGAAACTATTTTTAAAAGTTTTAGATGTAGTAATATTAATGAATGCTGTGTTCTGTTTTTACAACTTACAGTATGTTCTTTAGTTGAGTTAGTTACTAATGAAGTGTACAGTAGATCTAGAAATACGGTAATTCATACAAATTGCATATCTTCACCTTATGTACAGTAGCTTACATTTTGTAATTGTATTGTTTGTCACTCGATTTTAATATTTCTCCTATGGTCTACTGTATTTTTATGTTTCAAAGATTTTTTGATTTAAAAATGTACAGTCTATTAGAGTCTAGGTAAGCAGTTATATAGATGTTGTTCAATGTCATTGTCCTAAGTACACCAATACCTTTTATTTTATTTTTTTAAGAATGCTACTCAGTAACGGGAATAAATTTTTACCAATAACATACTTCTTTTTACTGTATTCTTGTATTCAAAGTTATCAAACACAACTCTTTCACTTCCCGAGCAGTGAAGATATATCATCTTTCTTAATATTATTCTGTTTGACTGTACAGGATTTACAATATATGGATTTATAGTTAAAAGTCAACTGGTTATTGTGACGACTGGGTGAAGGAGGGGCTGGAAACAGGTGCGAGTTAACAATTTAATGGTAAATAAACAAACAAACAAGAATACAAAAACAATGCAGGGAAGACGATAATCCAAGATGGCGGTGATGCGGTGAGGAATCCGGATGGTGACGGTGATAAGGCAGCAGGAGAGGATGGCACAGGAACTGCGGGGAATAGAGCCGAAGGTAAGTCTAGATGCTGAGTGATAGTGCGGAGAGTGGATGGGGTTCCGGGGAAAAACACAGACATCCAACGCAAACGACACAGAAGCAATAGACAGAGGTACAGACATTAAACAACGTTCTCACAAACACAAGACGTGAGACAAGCCAATATATAGGGAGTGTGTAATGAGTGACAGCTGCTGCTGATGACAATTAACGGAGACGCCCACAAACTAATCAGTGCAGACGCGAAACACACAGACTTCACCACAAAGTGCAAAACCCAGAGATCACGGTTTACCAACCGTGACAGTACCCTTACCCCCCCTCTAAGAACTCCTCTTGGAGTTCCCTGAAGGGCCTACCTGCTGATTGTAATCATCAATAAGGGAGTGATCCAATATGTCCCTAGCAGGTACCCAACTCCTCTCCTCCGGACAGTAACCTTCCCAGTCCACCAGGTACACAGTAAATTCTGCAGTGTTGCATTAACTCTTTAAGAGTAAATTTTAACACTATTTCTGAGCATATATGGTCCCATTCAATTTAGTGTTAAAATTACTCTATTAACAGTGTTGAATGTGTAGTGTTATTTTTACACTGAAAAGTGTAAGAAAATTACACTACTAGTGTAAACAATTGCACTCTATATTGTTGATTTTATTTAACACTACTGCTATTTAACACTATTTTTGCCATTTTTAACTCTCCTAAGTGTAACACATTAAATGCTCTTACCAGTGTTGGTTTGCTTTGTGCACATGCTTACAGCAATTTAATGCCCACTATATTCTTCTTTATTCTAATACAATGCAATTCTTTGATTAAATAAGAAATTAATACACACACATACACATAAGTAGATGTCTTTCATCGTTTATTTATCAAATCATTACACAATATGGTACAACAAATAGCTGATGATCAGTTTTATCATAACTCATCTAAATATCAAAAGCTCTATAATAGATCAAATCACAAACTTCAACAACCTGTAACTTACAGGGTTTCGTCATGGTAGCAACCTTAAATGCATTCAAATGGCTGTCAAAATAAACTGTCTCCATGTTTTGCCCAAGATAAAACACTTTTTCATTTTGAACAAGAATATATTTGATCTGGTAAAACAAAGGTAAATCAGTATCAACTTTGACACAAACAAGAAAGTCTAAACGGTACTCAATGCCCTGGTGCTTGACCCATTTCACAGAGAGGACATTTGTATTCTCAAAATCTGTTAAATTCAGTTTGGCAGCAATGTCGGAGCCTTCTGCAAAGTCATCTAATGTTATCATCCTTCCTGGACCCATGGTTAAATTGGAAGAGCTTATCGATTCCCAACTATATGCCATAAACCTTTGGTGTTTTTTAACTAGAGTCTTTGTGATATTTTTGAAACTTTTAAGTTGTCTTTTAAAATAGTTATGTTTCCCTTCGTAACGCATGCACCACATATGAATGACAGGCCCAATGTGTCTAATAGATCGAGGGTAATGTGTTAACAAATGGTGTTTTGGCAACAGAGACCTTTCTGGGAACAAAAGCTTGAATAGTCTATGATGCTCACCTATCAAATATTTCAGGTAGACTGTTAGGCCTTCAGTTAACACAGGGGAAAATACAATATTCACTATCTGTATCAACAATAAAAGAAGGGACCAATGTTCATTTCCGTCTGGGACAATGTCACCAAACATGAGTGGCAGATTGCGAAGTAAACACCAACATTGAATAGCATTTATACCCTATTACGATCATCATCCAATTTAATAACAGGTGGGCGGTTTTTCCTTTCTGTGTAACCATAGTTGAAATGCTGTACTCTCAACCCTTATTTCTCTGGAAGTAACAAAGTTTGCCTTCAAATATTGCAAAACAAGCTTAATCTCAAGCTGACCTATTCCCTCCAAAATGTCGTGCATAACATCGACAGAGAAATTTTCAAAGGTATTAAAGTACTGTAAAGTATTCAGTAAACAATGCCGCTTTACACCACAGACATGAGATAACATAGGATTTGATTGTGCTGAATTACAATGTTGTAAATGTTCGTCTTTTGTCCTGAACTTAACTGACGAGTCATCATCATAAAACACTCTTTGAAATTCTTGTTTTTCTAAAAGGCAGAAACGGCAGCAATAGGCGCAACTAAACGATTTAACCAATCCAAATAAACAGTTTAAGCCAAGGTTATCACCCACAACCTGAACAATGCTACCACGCACACGGCGAGATAGAGTGGGAATCTCAATACCCTCAGTCAAGGATGGCATTAAATCCATATGTCTTAATGTCTTGTGAGTGGAAGAGTGCACATAAGTGAATGCTTGTTAAGGAAGAGTTAAATTTTGGTGGAAAGTTTCGTAATGTAAAATATATTGCCCCTAATTTGTAAATACCCTTCTTCGACCCTAATGGATTAGCCGTTTCAAATCATCGTAAAATAACTGAATTTGAAGTGCATGTTTGTCAGTGGAAAAAAGAGGGTGGTTCTTAATGTACAATCCATCATCTAAATCTGAATAAACACCATCTTTGGAGACATGGCCTGATTTCAGTAGAGAGAACACATGTGGATTACTGAAAATAGACTTTAGTGTTTCTAAAATGGGGACGTAGGAAAATTTATCAGTGACCACAACCTGATCATATGTCCCTGTACTCCTATTTTTCCTATTTTCAAACCTGGTACCTAGCACTTTATCCACAGGGTCAACAATACTCCATTTCTTTTTAAAGTACAAATCTCTTTTGGAAACTGAATTAAGTGAAGAGAAAGGGTTTTCGATTTCATTAAAGGATTGTTTAAGTTTTGAAACAGTTTCTGTATCATCAGAAGAAAGACATTTAAAAGCAACCTCCATTACTTGCGCTTGAATTTCATGGACAGCTTCTTCCATTGTATTGACAAATGAATTTACAACACATTGACCCACACCTGCCGTCTGTAACTGAGCTACAGCAGACCCACATAAATCAAAAGCTGACTGGTTTGTAATTGGTAAGTCACAGGAACTTGTACTAGGGCATGTAGCCAAATCAGTTGGCTGATCATCATCATCAGAATATTGCTGTCTACTAACAGCACAAACAACTGTCTGCACATTATTTGGAATTTCACCGTGTACTCTGTTTAAATGTTTTCTGTACCCTGAAAAAGACCCAAATTCAAGGATACAGTCTGATTGACCACAACGAATACATAAATTTCTGTCAGAGCACAAACCATGGGCCAATTTAAGGTGCCTAATCAGGAGATTTGAGTTGTCAAAAGTAGAGCCACAAACATAGCACAACATCTTTTTTGTATTGTTCCTCAATTGAGTAACCTTGCTCTTAGTTCTGCTACCCTAGGTGTTTCCTTGACCTGGCCGACGTCTATTTCGTAGATTGTTGTTTGGATAAAGGTGTACATATTGTGAAGTACTTTGTTGTAGGACGTACCGAACACAAAATGAATCTTGAACAGTTCATCAAAGGCGCCAACTGCACTTGCTGACATGCATGGGATGGCGTACTTGTCGAGAACAATGTAGTATGCATGGATGGTGTTCTTCTTGGGTCCAGCTGCAAGGAGGTATGGCTGCTTGCTCTCCTGTATGGCATCCAGATGTTCTTGTACACTGTTTCCAGTCTGTAAATGAATTGTTTCACATTAATGCAGGGCTTAAAGTGCCATATCAGATGATGAAAAAGACATTCAGAACATGTTCCATTGACAGTGGAGGTTATTATCCAATGTTTCTATGACAATATCAATACTTTGGTTCAAGAGTGTTGATGAGTGTAGCCTACTGTAAATCTGGATACAAGTGTAAATCTGGACAATGTAGTGTGATTTCAGAATGTTAAAAGTTGCATAAACTCTATTAGGAGGTGTATAAACTTAACTAGCTTAAACGAGGAAAAATTATGAGCCGTTAGTACTTTGAGAACATCTCAATACAAGCACCATGCACTGGTAGGCAAGTGGAGAAAATATTTTGACCAACACCGATTTTGGTTAAATTTCATTGTTTGAATGCTAGAAAGAAACAATGCAACAGAAGGCAACACTTTGACATGGGCCTAATCTAAAAGGCGGCACATAGGGCTGGGCGATATATATCGCATGCGATTGTTATGCGCATCTCGTCAGTATCGCCTGCGATAATTAATGCGATATGGCTCAGTTTGTCAGTTAACTACGGCACTGTGTTGTAAATGCCGCTCCATCTGAAAGCAGGTGATAGAGATTTACTACTAATCAAGGAACTGGCTTTACTGACAAGATGCGCATAACAATCGCATGTGATATATATATCGCCCAGCCCTAGCGGCACATATGCATAACTGATGGCGACAAGAATCATCCACCAACCTTTAAGAACATGACAACATGTTTCTCTGCCATGGATGCAGACATCTTCCCGGGTCTTTTGCGGCCTTGTGCAACCGGTGGAATGAGGTGGAGTAAGAGAAGTATCCCTGCAAGTTCATGATCCCATGCTATATGAAAAAGAGGCACAAAGATATGATTAGCAGCTTAGTTTGATTCATTCGCGCTTGAATAACGCCGGCGACACACTGGCTGCTGGCGTGAGAGTCTCAGCTGCGTTGGGTGTCTGTTTTTATTTCGGCTCCCATGTTAACAGGTTGGAGTTTGCACACTGCCTGCTTGAGACACGCGTCTCAGGCGCGGCTTGAGCCACGCGGAAAACGTGTACATGCTAGAAATAGAGCCGAGGCCTGAGTGTTCCAGCAACGGGAGTGTTCTCTAGCTAGAACAGCGGAGTTTGTATGGACCAAAGTGCTTGTATTGCTGCTGTTGCTTTGACATTGTGGAAAATAGAATAATAAAAACTAAATGTATTAAGACTTTTTACCTGTTATTATCAATCTAAATTAATTTCGTTTTTCTTTATTTAAATTTCGTTTTTTCTTTATTTAAATTTAGTTTTTCTTTAGGCCTATTTAAATTTCGTTTTTCTTTATTTAAATTTCATTTTTCTTTATTTAAATTAATTTTTTTCTGTATTTAAATGTCGTTTTTTATTTAAATTTCGTTTTTCTTTATTTAAATTTCGTTTTTCTTTATTTAAATTTCGTTTTTCTTTATTTAAATATACCCTTTACTGTGTCAGTAATTTGTTAGTCAGAAAAATATTAGACTACCTTAAAAGTATTGCTTCAGTTAACAGACTGTGTGCGTTTTATATCACTAGTGCAGTGTCCGTTCTCGGAGAATATAAGCCCTGCTCGCGTGAGATGCGCCGCTTCCCGCTAGCGCCGTTCTGTAGTTTACTATTAATTCTGAGCGTGTCGCGTCTCGCGTGTCTGTCTATATTGCACCAAATGCGACACTGCACTCCCTTGTGAAGTCGATTGGATGAACGGTTCTCGAAATAATCAAAATGCAAACGGACAGACAGACACATAGAGATTACTACCTATATTCCTTACTGAGCGCGAAGCAGCAGTGCAGCCAGCCACAGGTGTGGTTCCCGAGTGTTCTAGCCTACGTGGTGCGCTAAACTGTGGCGCTGTTACAAAATAGCCTAAATAAAAGCATTTAAAGTTGGGGATAAATATAGGCTAATTATATTTAGAATACAGTAATATATAACTGCATATAAAGGAATAAATATCAAGGAGTAAATCAATGAAAATTTCTTTATTGGTGAAAGAAAAAAAAAATAATGCGACTGGTCGACCAATGATAATGTCAGTCGACCAAGACGTCATCGACCGATTAGTCGACTAAACGACTAAAGTTGACAGCCCTACTCACATACATGAGAAATAAATCTGAAGATAGCTTGGAATGTCTTTAAACGAAACAATTCAAAACGAAAAGAAATAGGCTACTCTCTGATTATGTAATCCATGATGTGGGACTTGATATTCATTTATGTGATATTCATGCTTTTTTTTTTACAGTAAAGCACAGTCCATAAACAACCTACCTATAACAAGACAAATCTCTGGAGGCATGCTCCAAGCACACTCTCATCTCATCCCTTTTCCCACATTCGTAGTAATGACACTATAACCAAACCGGAAATTGTAACGCGTGTGCACGCGAAACTTTCTCGTGAGCATGCAATAGTTTCGCATGCGCACGTGAAAGTCCGTATTATTATTTTTTTTGCAATGGTCCCTTCAGGGGCTCCTTAGAAAGATGTGTGAAACAGCGCGATAAAAAAAGCGGTATAGAAAAATTACATTTTGATAAATGGAAACTAAAATTTAAAGCAACAAACTAAATTCCCTGATATACGATGACTTGGACAAAAAAATATATAAAATTCCCTGACTTTCAATGCCTGGAATAGACCTTTTAAAATTCCATGACATTCCAGAAATTCCATGACCCGTGGGAACCCTGTAAATAATATTACACAGAGCCATATTTACCTTGTCCATCATCATCCAACTTCTGTAAGAGGACACCAACATCTGGCTGCTTCAGTACCTCCTCAAACACATCTTCATCCAATTCTGTGCCTGTTTGGTCGAGCAATTTTGCCATATGGCAAGGAGCATCATTAATTCCAAACTTCAGGAAAGCTGAAACCAAAAGGAAATGCAAGAATCATTATTGCAACAAGAAGACACACATACAGAAATCACTCACGAGTAATATAAATCAGCTCAATCATTTAATTCTACATGTCAGTCTGCAACCTTAAGTGCTAATTACGAACTGGGTAAAATGTTAAACTTGTCCATTTAGCTTTCCATCTACCCTACAAGGAGCGTTATATGTTGATGCTCCTTGCGAATTTCGTCCATTGTCGTCTAATTGACCCTTCGCAAAGACGAAGACCCTTCGCCCACCTTAGTTACTGTCGCTATGTCCGACAAGCTACGCTGCTCGAGTCTCACGCCACACCATGTTCTCACGCAGTGAAAAATACATAGCGGAGCAGAGAGGAGACTGACAACACGCTAACAGACAGGACAGACCAGGTTACTTTTGATATTAAACATATTAAACAAAGTCTCACCTTTCAAATTTGGTCATTTTTTAAAAGAAATTGAAACGATACATACCGATTTGTGGCTCTTAAATGTGTCTGACAGATCGCTGTAGTGTAGAGCATCAGTTAAAGCTGCTCGTCAAACGATTATCTCTTCCTTCTAGTTCATTTATAGCATCAAATAAACATGAATGAACATAAGGAATGTTTTAAACCGCGGAAAGGCGTCAGTACACTGCGTTTTTCAAGTTAAAATCCTCCCATGTTAAATCTGCTATCTCTCCTGCCTGCTTTGTCGGACAAAATGGCGGATTATGATTGGTTAGATCGCCTGTCAATCAAGTTCCCTGCGAAGGGTCAATGATACGTGTTTGTGGACTAAATTAGCCATTCTAATCTAAAGTTGAGTAAGTTAACGTTATAACGTCCGCATACATTGAAGAACGATACAACGTCTACGTTTAAGAAATTAATCAATTAACGTTACTCAGAACCGTGCCTACACACAACATTAAGTATGCGCATCAAGGATTTATAGTTAAACACATACCATCATTCAGAAAAATTCTAAGCTTCGGCTCTGTAACACGAACAAACTTTTGTTCAGTCTTGAATCTGACTTTTATCAGCATCCTCTTGGGTTAGTCCTGTAGAGCAAATCAAATGATACACAATTAGGCAATGTGTTTGTAAGCCTATGCCTCACCTTGACCTTAACGTTACGTGACATCTTGCAACCATGATTGGTTTAAAAATGGTTTACTTTAACGTTATCGACAGACATCTCTTATTATTTCGGCAGCCCGTTTGCTTTCGAAATAAGTTCCGTCACACTAAAGAGTATAGAAAGTTAATGACGTTTGCTAACATTCGCGCCTAAAGTAGGTGCTAGTTAACGTTATCATGGACTAGCCAAGCTATTGCTAGCTAACTATTTTAAGCGCGAACAAAACCTAAAGGCCTGTAGCTGACACTGGTAACGAATTGTGAGCGTACTCCACCATAGAGAGTTGTTGACTCCAGGAAGAAGGATTCTTGGAGACCAAAGATCGCAACGTCCTCTCTAAATCTTGGTTGGCTCGCTCAGATTGTCCGTTACTTTGGGGATGATAACCCGAAGACAAGCTAACTGACGCTCCTAGCAATTTACAAAACTCTTTCCAAAATTTGGATATAAATTGAGATCCCCTGTCAGAAACCACGTCTACCGGGAGGCCATGAAGCCGAAAGACGTGATCTAAGACAGTGACCGCTGTCTCCTTGGCTGTTGGTAATTTGGGCAAGGGAATGAAATGTGCCGCCTTCGAGAACCGGTCCACTATGGTCAAAACGACCGTCATGCCATTAGAGGGCGGGAGGGCGGTAACAAAATCTAGTGCGATGTGGGACCAGGGTCTCGAAGGGACAGACAGCGGTTGAAGGAGCCCATAAGGAGGTCGGTTAGATGACTTACCACTGGCGCAAACTGAGCAAGCCAAAACAAAATCGTGGACGTCACGAGCCATACGTGGCCACCAGAATCATTGTTTAACCAACCCATTAGTTCGACTTAACTCCTCCGGCACAAATAAACGGTTCGGTGGACAACCGGGCGGAGGCGTTACCCCTTGTAAGGCCGTCTTGACCTTCGACTCGACCTCCCATACGAGTGCTGAGACCACTAATTTCTCAGGTAAAATACACTAGGGAGTCACCGGGGGGGTGGAGGGATCAAAAAGACGTGATAAAGAATCGGGTTTGACATTTTTGGAACCCGGGCGGTACGATAAAGTAAAATCAAAGCGACCGAAAAAAAGTGCCCACCGAGCCTGCCTGGAATAAAGTCTTTTGGCAGTTCTAATGTACTCTAAATTCTTATGATCGGTCCAAACAATGAAAGGTACCCCTGAGCCTTCCAGCCAGTGACGCCACTCCTCTAAAGCTAATTTGATGGCCAACAACTCTCTGTTACCAATGTCATAATTGCGTTCAGCAGGAGATAATCGATGAGAAAAAAAACGTGCAAGGAGGTACCTTATCGTCCGAAACAGCACGTTGGGACACACTGCTCCTACCCCCACCTCTGACGCGTCGACCTCCACCACGAACTGCCGTGTGGGATCAGGGGCCACAAGGATGGGAGCCGAAACGAAGCGGCTTTTGAGGTTAGTGAACGCAGACTCTGCTGCATCCGACCACCTGAATGGAGTACTGGGAGAGGTCAAGGCTGTCAGAGGTGAGGCTAGTTGGCTGAAATTGCGAATGAAATGCCGATAGAAATTGGCGAACCCCAGAAACCGCTGTAGGGCCTTACGGGAATCTGGAGATGGCCAATCTATCACAGCCTTAACCTTGTCAGGGTCCATACGTATTCCTTCGGACGAGACGATATGCCCTAGGAAATGAACAGACTGTGCATGGAATACGCATTTCTCCGCCTTGACAAAAAGCCCATTCTCAAGTAACCTCTGGAGCACTCATCTGACGTGTTGAACGTGTTCCTCGAGAGATGAAGAAAAAATCAGTATGTCATCCAGGTAAACATATATAAACTGATCTACCATATCTCTCAACACGTCATTCACGAGTGCTTGGAAAACCCCTGGCGAGTTCAAGAGCCCGAACGGCATCACCAAGTATTCAAAGTGCCCTCTGGGGGTATTAAAGGCGGTTTTCCATTCATCCCCCTTCCTGATGCGCACCAAATGATAAGCATTACGTAAATCCAATTTTGTGAATACAGATGCTCCCTGTAACCTCTTGAAAGCTGAAGACATGAGTGGTAATGGATAAGTGTTCTTTATCGTAATGTTGTTCAGCTCTCGGTAATCAATGCAAGGTTGCAGAGAACCATCCTTCTTACCCACAAAAAAGAATCCCGCCCCCGCTGGAGAAGAGGAAGGACGGATGAACCCAGATGCTAAGGAATCCGAAATGTATTTCTCCATGGCCTCCCTCTCAGGAATAGCAAGAGAGTATAACTTGCCCTTAGGCGGAGACTTACCTGGCACTAAATCTATGGCACAGGAGGAAGAGAAGCAGCACAGGACTTACTGAACACTTCCTTCAGGTCCAGACACTCTGCAGGCACGTTTGGCAATACCATGTTCTCCTTCTGAAAGACAGAAACAGGGACAACAGGACAAGCAGAAACCAGACAAGACTCATGACAACTTTCACTCCACAATGTGACTGTGTTGGAACCCCACTCCACTTGTGGATTATGTTTAATTAACCAGGGGGGACCTAACACAATGGGAGCTACAGGGGAGTCTATGAGGAAAAAGGATATGGTTTCATGATGATTGCCAGAGGTGAGTAGTGTGATGGGTTCTGTGTAGTGTGTGACGTGAGGCAGTTCCTGGCCGTTTAGTGTGGTGACATGGATGGGAAGAGACACAGGCAGGACAGGAATGTTCATGACCAACCGCGTTCTCTCGACTCGAGCGCCCCCCTAACCGGAGAGATGGTATGGCGCGTTGGACTGGTCTGGCGGCCCAGGCGATTAATCCGTGCATCAACTCGTAAGGCCAAGTCGATAAGACCATTTAGTGTGGGGGGCAGCTTGAGGAGGTAGATCTCCTTTTGAACACGGTCGGATAGCCCATGCAGGAATCGATCCCGCTGCACTGCCTCGTTCCACTGACAAGCGGCCGCCAGGGTGCGGAATTGAATGGAGTAGTCTGTGACTGAAGATGTTCCTTGATGAAGGTCTGAGAGCTGGTGAGCGGCCTCCCTGCCGGCCGCGGCTCGATCGAATACCCTCCTCATTTCCTCCGAGAGGGTGTGGAACGAGGTGCAACACGGATGTTGATTCTCCCACACCGCCGTCCCCCATAGGGCGGCCTTGCCAGACAGTAGAGTGAGCGTAAATGCCACCTTAGATTCCTCGGTGGCGAAGGTGCAGGGCTGCAAGGCGAAGTGCATAGAACATTTATTCAGAAAAGTTCTTCAAAAAGCTGGCTCACCGGAGTAGTTTTCTGGCGCTGGAAGTCGCGGCTCTGGCCGGAAGTGATCCTGGGGGGTCTCCCGGGGGACGGGCGGCGCAGGTGGTGCGATGGGCGCAGTAGGAGAAGTGAGCTGATGGATCTGCTGGGTGAGCTCGGACACCTGTGCCACCAGTGCTTGGATAGCGCGTCCGGTGTTAGAGATGCTCTCCTGCTGCTGATCCATGCATTTAACACTGTGGTGCATAAAGTCTGTAAGAGTGTTGGTGCTCGCTGCTTCCATTGTGGTGAGAACGTTCTGTGACGACTGGGTGAAGGAGGGGCTGGAAACAGGTGCGAGTTAACAATTTAATGGTAAATAAACAAACAAACAAGAATACAAAAACAATGCAGGGAAGACGATAATCCAAGATGGCGGTGATGCGGTGAGGAATCCGGATGGTGACGGTGAGAAGGCAGCAGGAGAGGATGGCACAGGAACTGCGGGGAATAGAGCCGAAGGTAAGTCTAGATGCTGAGTGATAGTGCGGAGAGTGGATGAGGTTCCGGGGAAAAATACAGACATCCAACGCAAACGACACAGAAGCAATAAACAGAGGTACCGACATTAAACAACGTTCTCACAAACACAAGACGTGAGACAAGCCAATATATAGGCAGTGTGTAATGAGTGACAGCTGCTGCTGATGACAATTAACGGAGACGCCCACAAACTAATAGGTGCAGACGCGAAACACTCAGATTTCACCACAAAGTGCAAAACCCAGAGATCACGGTTTACCAACCGTGACTGTTATATGGTTAAAATTCTGAGCATGAATGGAGATATCAAAGATAATCATGACTTTAGGACCATCCTATTCAATTCCAGTTTCAAGTATGCTTTATGAAATGCAGATTTCTTCTAAGCTAAATTCTCAGTAATCAGTCATTTCAGTTATAATCACAAGTATAAAGTAGGTAATGTAATATTTTTATTCAGTTCAGCTCAGTTCAATTATTCTTTGACCTCATTCGATAGAGTCAAGTATCAGTCATTTACAGAATAGTAAAGGTCTTTAAGCCACCACTGAGAAAGTTAAAATTGACAGTGACAGTAGAGCATGATTTATGATTCAAAGTTACAGCAAAAGTTGATATTTTTTGATCATTGGTGGAGATATGGGCATGAGAAAATTGAGGTAGAGATTACAGTAAAACCAGCAGAAGTGGAGCTTATTGATGAGTGTCTGCATGATAATATTGCTAGATGTTTAGATATGCATTACAGTCTTGGATCTTCTTATGGAAAATTATGGGTTGCTTTCAGTGGTGTACAAATTTCAGAGACGTTATACTTAACTTACAACTACTTGTGTTGAAATATGTGTTTTTATCAAAGTTTCTATATTTATTTAACCACTAAACTGAATGATAAGTATTGCAAAGAAGACCATGACCATGCTAGTATTTTAAGAGCAGTTCATTATTTTGGTACTGCTAATGTCTGAGATGTAAATAAAAAAACAGCAGATGCAGGGACTACAAAGTTCGTTGTTGATCATTACATTTAAAGTAATGTTATTTCTAATTGTAATTATATTAGAATTTTCTTTACAGCGTTCTTGACGTTTTAAACCAGGGATATTCAAATCTGGCTCAAGATATCCACTTTCCTGCATAGTTTAGCTCAAACCCTAATCAAACATTACTGAGCATGCTAATCAATGTCTTCGGGATCATTAGAAAATCACAGGTAGGTGAGTTTGATAAGAGTTGGAGCTAAACACTGCAGCAGATTGGCCCTCCAGGGCAAGATTTGAGGAACCCTGCTTTAAACCATCATTTAAATAAAAGTTGCATTGTGTTATAGGCATTTTAACAAAAGTCCTAACCTAACCTGACCTGAAAGAGCTCAGTTGTTGATATGTGAACCAGTCTTAAGTCGCTGTGGTATATTTGTAGAAGTAGCCAACAATGCATTGTATGGATCAAAATTATTGATTTTTATTTTATGCTAAAAATCATTAGAAAGATAATGTTACATGAAAATATTTTGTAAATTTCCTACCATAAATATATCAAAAATTAATTTTTGATTCGTAATATGCATTGCAAAGAACTTCATTTGGACAACTTTAAAGGTGATTTTCTCAATATTTAGATTTTTTTTGCACCCTCAGATTCCAGATTTTAAATAGTTGTATCTCAGCCAAATATTGTCCTATTATCCTAACAAACCATACATCAACGGAGAGCTTAATTATTCAGCTTTCGGATGTCTGATCTCAATTTACCCTCATGAATGGTTTTGTGGTCCAGGGAAAAACATATTTCTTGCTGAAACTTTAATGTAATGACAATGCAAAAAGTAAATCTATAAAAATGGCATAGGAATGCTACAGACTATTTGAGTTAAGTTAATGTCAAAAAACTGTTACCGTCATGTCTAAGTAGATCTTCAAAAAACTTTGTGGGGAGCGTGCCAACATGAAGCACCATCGCTCTCCAGGCATCCCGAGTTCGAGTCCCGATTCACAGAACTTTCCCGAATAGAAAACCTAGAGAAACTAGGTTAAGAAAGGAAAAAGGCTTAAAATGGATTCTGTATTTTAGCATATTATTTAAATTTTTCATTACGATACTGTTGTATTGCCATAAAACATTCAATCTTTCAATCACAGGAAAGATTTAATAATTATGTTCACTGATGCAAATTATATGGTCTTTATAAGATCAGTGTTGTACATTTAAATAAATGAAAATATGTGATGTTTCAAGACAATAGGGTCTCATTAGTTTAGTTAATGCATTAATTAACCATGAGCAATTCATTTGTATTTATTAATCCTTGCTATCATTAGTTAATAAAAATGCAGCTCTTCATTGTTGGTTCACGTTATAGCTCAAGTCCATTTTATTATATTAACAGATATAAATATCATTGTATATTTATAAATCTTAGTAATGTATTAGTTAATGCTGAAATTAACATTAACTAAGATTAATAAATGCTTTAGAATTATATTCATGGTCAGTTCATGGTGCAGTTTCCTTTGCAGGTGCTTATAAAAAATTACTGAGTAACTAAAACATACACATAAACTCTCCAAACATTCATCAGCCTCTTTTGAGAAATAAAGGCTATGGCCAGCTGGCAGTCCAGACTCAAAACAACAAGACAAGAAGTTATTACAGTCTCTAGTTTGCAAGACTCACCAAACACCAGCTTCAGCTGTGACACTGAGAAGAGGACTCTGGGATACTGCTGGCTTTTAGTCCGAGTTTCATTCTGATAAATAATAAGAAAGAAGTAGAATGAACAAAAACATGTTTGGATGGTAAGACATTGTTATGGATGGCAAACAGGAGAAAAAGCTTCAATAATGCAAGAGAAACATGAGAAATATTAGCATGCAAAGTGATGCAAGAGCATATTCAAAAGTATAAATAAGCATTGTGTCTATAAATAAAATCATTAATACTCTGTTTGAGTGTATATTTCTGTATTTGCTTTAGAAAAATTAATTGATGGTAAGACTAGCATAGGGACCAATTCTCACAATACATTTTTAACTATTAGCATACCAATTAATAACATTTTGGCTGTTTATTAGTACTTATAAAGCACATATTCTGCACAACCATATTCTACATCCCTAATCCTACCCAATACCTTAATTTAACAACTACCTCACTAACTATTAATAAGCAGCAAATTAAGAGTTTATTGATGCAAAAGTCATAGTTAATGGTATTAAAATAAAGTTTGAGTAAATTGATTAATTTTAGCTGTATAAAATGGAAAAGGATACACTAAGCTCATGAGACTAACCTTTCATATAGCACAAAAGTAAGACAGAGGTTAAAATTGAAATGTACCACGTCAGGGTCCGTTCTATTGGGCTATAAAACAGGATTAGGCCAGCTATTGACTGGCCTTTCTTTGAGCGTCTGCAGAGAATATATGCCTATATTGCATGTCTCCCAGATCCATGCATTTCCCTTGTCATGCAGAGAAACTGTCACAAGGACTGTATCTCAGCAGGGGTGGACTTACTCATTAGGCAAAGGCAGGCGACTTCCTTGGGCCCCCTAAAGCCAGGGGGCCCCCTAAAAAGCTTTTCATATAGGAGTTGCGTATTGAGCGCTGACACATGAACGGTTGCTGTTTCGGTGTTTATTATCAGGGCAACCGTGCGGGTCCGTGGCGCCTGCACTGTGAGTACCACGAGCACTCAGACTGACCTCTGATTTGCCCCCAAACATTTCAGCAGTTATCATAGGCCTGTGTACGTCCTGTATTTCTGTCGACTGAACCAGCTATGCCAACAGTTTATCAATCGTTTGCATGCCAAAGTAAATTTCTGTATAGAGATATTACGCCAAATAGAAGCAAAAAATCATGCTATACGCACTTTCATGAGATCGAGTTAGCCTACAACAATTAATTTGTAAAGGAGGGGGGGGGGGGGTTATGTGCTAGGGCCTATATTTGAGGCCCGTGCAGGGCTCTAATCCACTTCATCCAGTGCTGTTTTGTTCTCATCTGTAAACATGCTCTTGATATAAGTATTTATAGCCATTTAACGTGCGTGGAACATTTATAAACACTGGACACAACTATGCGCAGCATTGTGCCGCAGCATGCATCAAAACAAAAAAAGAAACCTCAAGGCTGATAAGAGCAATTCAGGATCACCATTTTACCCGCATGTCTTTGGATCGTGGGGGAAACAAAGCCCATCATGCCTGTGCAATTGCAAATTGTGTCTTTAAAGCTGACATCTAGACAAAGAAAATGCAAAAGAAAAATTCTGAGAAGAATGGCTTCACCCTTTCCAGCCCCTTAGCCTTACACACAGAACTCCTGCTGAGAAAAAATGTCACAGAATAAAGCCTCGCCCCACACTTGATGTCCAATTACTTCTCAGACCAAAAGATCTTCTGTTCGTTTTTTTTTCTTTCATTTTCACAGTGCCAGTTTCTACTGAAAATTGTTATCGTCAAGAGCCAGGATGTTTTTATGGTGGCCCCCTTTTTAACCCTTAATGAGTTCAAAAACACCATGACCTATTCATCATCTCTTATGACTGACGTGTTCGATAAAAGCTCAGGCATGCCGAGGGGCCATGGTTACCAAGACTACGATGGCTGGTGAGACAGACCATAGTCGAAGCCTTCTGTGAGGCTAAAAAAAAACGCCTTGGGATTTACATGACTCTTTGAGTGACAGAGATTGCAGGCTGTTGTCTTTCTAACAAAAGTTCACTTCATTAGGATTCGAGCGGCAGAGTGTGTGTTTATCACAGTGGGTCAGTTTCACTTCACTTTTCAAGTCGTGGCTTTGGCTTGCCATGATGCAGAGGTTGAAACCCCTTATGTTCACGCCAGGTCCATTCTATGGGGTCATAAATTAGGATTAGACCATTTTAAAAGGACAAAAGAAGTCTAACAATAAAATCCAGCTCTCCACTGAATGTTCTATGAGCATCTGTAGAGAATCATTTCTGCACGCCCCTGTGTACTGCAAGGCTCTCAGATCCCTTGTTTGCAGGATCACATGCTTGTTATTCTTTGCCCAAGTTTCAATCTCCCATAAATCCTTGTGGATTTGTTGTGGTCAGACACAGCCACCCTTTCCCCCCACTCAAGACCATCCCCTGCTCTCTTATTGGCTGTTGTTAGTCTCTTGGGTGTGTGTGTAAGCTTTATATAGTGTGCTGCCTTATGCATTGAGCAATAATAAGGGGCTTACTACAGTTTAAGGTAAGATTGTTTTTGCCCATTTACTGTTTTGTTTAAGCATTTTGATCATGGTTTTGTCTGTGCTGTACTAAAGTAATATTTAAAATGCTTAAAAGTGTACAATGGCAGATCTTTAAAGAGATCAGCTGAAAAGTTAAATGCATATATTTGAATTTTGAATTCTTGAATGAATGATGTTTTAATAACACCATGTGTATAATTCCAGTGCAGGTTATTGGCAGTAAACATGACTCCACTAGAACTCGTCTTGGTCTCATCAGCACTGCTGGCCGGGCTCTGCGCTGCAGGTAACATCATACTGTAATATCAAACATAGTAAGACAAGCTGTAGGTGAATGTTTAGCTGTGTTTTAAGATCAAGCTGTGGGTCAAGAGGTGGGTTAAGACTGGGAATTAGACAGCAAAAACTACTGGGTATGCGCACATCAATATAGCATAATTTATCTTAGACTGTTCAACAAGAATTACTAGGTTTAGGGTGTAGACGTTAATAAAACACAATCTAATAGGTAGAAAATTGAATTTATTATTAGCTTCCGGATTTTGCTGCATCTCTTCTAGCCACAAAGGGGGTTATGGTTTGCCTGGTTTGCATAGCCTCATTAGAAGATTCACCCTACATTTTGAAGTGGTTATGTTTATATTTACTTTTACATTTACATTTAGACCTTATTTTACTCATGAATAGAGAGAAAAATACCTAGGAAATTCATTAGAAATATTTTGGTTTCATAACTTATTTTTCATCTGGGATAAGTCACTAAAGATAATCAGCTCAGAAAGTTGTGTTGTTGAAATTAGAAAAAAACAAGGATTGTAAATCGTGTAATTCATTGACATGAATGGGAGCACTAATGGACAGTTTAGATCTCCTTGCAAAACATAAACATGAAATAACTTGCGCCAATACATTTTTAAAAATTTGACTTTGAAAACATGATGTACGTGTTGTGTTGATTATCATCATCATTTTGTAAAACTCACAACATTTGCATTTTCCTGCTACCAACACAAATGTAAAAAATTATATGTTTATCTATCCATAAAAGTTTAATTTTAGCCACTGACTAAAAATTAGATGGCTACAATGCTAATTGTAGCAGCTTGCTAGATTGTCAAAATCTTACTATCTTACTATTCCTATGCAAAGTTGCATATATAATAAACTTTCTACTATCCAACAAACTGGACAAATTCAAGCTAACAACTTTCTCCTAAGATGTGTTCCCTGGGATTCGAACCCCCAACCTTGCGCTTGTTAACACAATGCTCTACCACTTGAGCTACAGGAACACTAGTAGTTGTGGCCACCTAATATAAAGTGTGACCGTTTTATTTATCGATGCAATGTTCATACTTATTCATCCTTTTCCCAGTACAACAGGGCACAAATAATTTATGTTTTTTGTTAATGTTTTCTTCCTCTACTGAAAATGAGTTGACGGCCCTATCATACAGCTATCACACATCGCAAGGCCGAAAGCAAGTGTTTTTTGTTTTTTCCGTTTTTTTTTTGTTGTTGTTGTTGTTGTTTTTGGGATGTGCAGCAGCAAACAAACATGCCAAATATAAAAAATGTAAATATTGCAACCGTGTAGGCTACATGGAAATGCATGGATCTGGGAGACATGCAATATAGGCATATATTCTCTGCTAAAAATGCCTACATGTCATAATGGATAGTCATTGCATGTTTCAGAATTAGGCTACCTATCTGCTCGTGTATGAGGACCTCTGTTTCCTCTCTGGAGACGAGTTCAAGTCTTTGCACTTGCAAATTCTGCCATCTAGCGAATCTGCCATGGCGCGAGCACAACTGGCTCTTAAAGGGAATGGGAGATGAGACTTTGATGTACGTTATGACTCTCTGGGCACGTTATGCTGAAAACACACCCATTACTCATTAAGAGAATTGGCACAACCCATTCAAACCATGCTCCAGGCACGCCGACCATTTTTTCCTGTAGTTTAACTAGCAAAAGTGGATTCGGACATGCCCTAATTGCACCTGTGCCATGAGCATTAGACCTTGCACTTTGATCGTTAAAATAGGGCCCATCAGGATTTATTTACCTTTATGTAAATTTCGAGGCGTTTTTGATTTTTTTAACCCTTGATGAGTTCATGAACACCATGAGCTATTCATCATCAGGACAACTGAAATCATTTCATCAGTGCTGTGTGATGATGTTGTCATTACAGCAAGGATTTCAGGAGTCTGAGGTAAATAGGGTTTAAAAGTGCCTATAACCAGACGGTCCATGTAGATAAAGTCAATATGTGTCTGATACGGCATGTTTGAGTCTGAGGCACTGCACTGCGCTGGCACTGTCTCATGACGTCCCGCCAGGCCTGGAGCAGTCGGCATTCAGACCGGAGAACACTGCTGCTATTCACTACAATGAGTGTGATTAATCAATTAGCCACCGCTAACCAAGCAGTCACTAATCCGGGGCAGCCCATGACATGACTTCAGTTTTGATGGCATGTACATTTTTCATGGTTTGAAAGGGAGGATGAGAGTGTCAGTGATATGCTGTGACACTGATGGAGGCCTGCTGGGTGTCGCACGGATGAAACTCAGACAACAACAACACATTCTCACCAGAAGCTGGCCGGGCTTATTCAGCACTGCTCAACTTTAACTCTAACATTACCTACAAAAAAACTAGAATAGATACAAACTCTTATGTGTATCTTTTGGATCTACAGTCCCAGTTTATTGTAATAGGTTGGAAAAGAGCATGGGCCAGTCCAGAAATATCATGTGGGTTGGGAATGATGTAAGGTTGAGCAAATAACTGAATTTACAAATTTGAACTTTTTTTGTTGTTGTTGTTTTTTTTTGTTTTGTTTTTGTTTTGTTTTTTTGCATTCTGCACATAAGATCACCAATGCCTTTTAATAATAATAAGTATTATAATTTCTTCAAAATGTATTATTCTTTTCTTTTCTTTTTTTTTTGGTAAAGACAATATCTTCTGTAAAAGCTACAAATCAGCGTGGCTCTTAATAAAAAAAAATCATGTTTAAAAGTCAGAGGATTGTACTCACTTGTACTCGAAGTTGCTGTGCAGAAAGAGTGCCACAATTGAGTATACTCTCAAACATCTTACATATTTGTACAAAGTAGTATTAATATTACAGGAATTGGATTGATTAACCCTTAATGAAAAACCCTTAAAACTGGATGTTATATTTGACCCATATTTTTGGCTTCAAGCAACAACACTTTGATTCATGATTATAGACTGACATACACATTCATGCATCTTTCAGAATGTCTGCTGGTTAATGTGGACTGGTCTGCATTAAAAACAGGATCAAAACAATAAAGAGAGCATCTTTCAAGTGGACTCAGATGCTGCAGCCAGACGAGTGGGGCACTTTCCCATCATTTTGTAAGCGCTTTCTTTAGAGAGTCACTGGAACGTTCTCAAACTCTCACCGCATCCGTTCCGCTGCAGGAGGCAGTGAACTCTCAAAAGCAAGCTTTTGTTTATTTCCAGCGATCTCCTTTTATGTCTCATTTTGTCAAAGCAAGATTAGTGTCCATGAGGCGACCGTTTCACCATTGCGCTGTAGCACAAGTGGGACATTGTCTGCATCCGCTAAATTTGGGAATATTAGTGGTTGTTTGAAGAAAAGTGCAAAGTACATCCCAGCGTGACAGAATGCTTCATTAGCAATCAGGGATGCTGTCCAAGTGCTCTGACCTTGTCAGATTGAGACAAGCAGTGTTTTTTCCCTGGTTCTGTTTCTACTCACTGATTTGAAAATTGGATTAGCTCTCCAAAAAAAAAAATAACTCACATCTAACAGCCAATTAGAGGCAAGAAGAAAATCATATTGTGTCAAAACATTTTTTTGAATAATTAGTGAGGTTTACTAAGTCAAGCATCACTTTTACTACCACTCACTGTTTTGAACAAATTCTTAACCCTAAGCATCAAAGGGACAGAAAATCCCGTTGTGATTCACTTTACCTCAAGTTATTCCAAACTTGTATGAGTTTCTGTCTTCTGCTGAATGTAAAATAGGATATCTTAAAGAATGTTGGTAACCCAACAATTTTTCTTCCCATTGGCTTCCATTGTATTTTTGTCCATACTACAGAAGTCAATGGGGACCAGCAACTGTTTGGTTACCCACATTATTCAAAAGACTGAGCCGAGCATTCAGTCTGATCTCTGTAGTAATGAAGAATTAGTGGAGGATTCTTATGGATTTGAATCTAGCTAATGAAATGTTGTTTTTATATTTTAGGACCACAGGTATTAAAAGTTACAACCATCAAGGTAAGTTAAGTTAGATACATCTTGGATGCTCATTTACGTCTTTAATATTAGCTAAATCATGTTTTCAGTTGTTATTACTCACAATCCCACGCAGGAAGAACCATATGCAATGTCCAAAGGCTCTGAACTGGAGGGCTTCTGCATTGACCTGCTTTCAGCTATCGCAAAGAAATTAGATTTTAAATATGATATTGAGCTGGTGAAGGACGGCCGGTATGGAATAACAGATGACAGTGGCAACTGGAACGGCATGATTGGAGAGGTAGTCAGAGGGGTGAGTCTCTTTCATCTTTGGAGTTAAGTAGTTGTAATTTGGAACCATTCATACATTTATGGTAATATTTTGTTTCACAACGATATTCATTTACTTATGTGTTCGTCTTGAACACATGAAAATGCAAAGGTTATGCCTTTCACATCCAACCATCTGTTTCTAATAAATCTTGCCTGCATGTACTGTATTATATGCAAAAGTATCCAAAGAAACCATATCTGTGTTATGTGCTGCTCGTTTCTACAGGAAGCAGACATCGCTGTGGCGCCTCTGACTCTTACAGCTAAACGTGAGACAGCTGTGGACATGACCAAACCCTTCATGCAGACGGGACTTAGCTTCATCCTAAGGAAAGACTTGGTCTCTGATGACTCTCAGTTCCTCAGCCTTCTGAGCCTGTTCTCCACTGAGATGTGGATGGGTGTGCTGGTCGCCTACCTGCTGACATCCGTCTGCATCTTCTTAGTGTCACGGTAAGGGTGGGATGATAAATCCATGGCACCCTGAAATGTAAGATCATTTTTATTTACAATTATTTTGATTGTTTTAGGATTAGCCCCTGTGAATGGAAGCAACCAGAGAAAGAAGAGAATTTCTTCACGCTCTCACACAGTTTTTGGTATACCATGGGAGCAATGACTCTTCAAGGTACCGTATGATAATCGTGGTTACGAGTATTTACACCCACACAGACTTCAGAATGACTGGAACAATACATCAAAACAATTTGGCTCAGACTGGTTTCTTTTCAGCAGGATTTACTTGGATTTGGATTACTTGTATACTTTTAAATGGTTCAGAGCCAGTTTATGAATAACAATGCAGCATACAAGCAACACAGGCTCATATTGTTTTGCAAACAAATCCAAAAATGTACCTCTATATACAATTCACTTTATTTTCCATATTTCCACATTATTGAAATGCAGTAAAAGACCAAATCTTTTATTCCCTTTTTACACAAATGTATGATTGCAGTGGCTTATTTGTGGTCATTTGCTTGAACAAAAGAAACAATCATAAATAAACCTCGAAACACTTCTACATTGCATTGCATTTTTAATGTTTACATTATCAGCTGCAATTGACTTTTCAGGCATAGTAAACTTGCTCGGATGCTCACCTGGTATAGTACTGCACTTGGGATGAGGAGTGATTGTAGATAGTATGTTATTTTCAAACACGATAAAGCGTTAACTGTTTAGTGCCACTCACCAGACATTTCAGTTCTGAACTGCTATGACATCCAAGATAACCAAAAAGGCATCTAAGGTTAAAAAAAACATTGCCGTGTTAAATGTTTGACATAAAACATGCGTCACTTGCTGAACATTTTACTTTGAAAGTGTCGTAAAACATATAAGAAGCAATGTAATATGATTTTGCGGAAATGTTGTCACAGGCATGTTCTTCCAATGAACCTGATTTACTGAATTACCTAAAAACAAATCTGCAGTGACTTGTATTTTCTTAAAAATTAGAAGTTAATTATACATTTTTCTGTAGGTGCTGGTCCTCACCCCAAGGCTCTTTCGGGACGGGTCATTACCTCTATCTGGTGGCTGTTTTCATTAGTGCTGCTCGCATGTTACTTCGCCAACCTCAGTTTATGGCTGTATTCAGACAACCAGCAGCAGTCGATCAAGAGCTTTGAAGACCTCGCTAATCAAAACTTGATCGAGTACGGGACCATTAAAGATTCTTCCTCTTTTAACTTCTTCAGGGTAAGACACGGTATTTATAATAAATAGAATCAGTTCGTTAAAATATATAATATTATTAAAACGTCATATATATATATATAGTAGTTTCTTCAAGAATTAAAAAATACCTTTTTTCCTACAAAGCAAACCTTTTGTGATCATTTTCTTGAATAGTTTCAAACTCATAAGACTTTTAAGAAGTTTATCTTCTGAACACAAATGAAAATACCATTTTTTCCCAAGTCTTGGTAATCAACATTTAAACTTTAAAAGAGACATGGGGTGCGTTCTCCGAAACTACCTTAACGCTACGTCGTTCTTAAGTTGTACCTTAAGAAGTACCTTATCGTTAATACGTGGTTTCCGAAACCTTCTTAGTTAAGTATACCTTCTGTAAGTCATGCGTTCGTAAGGTTGGTCTGGAACGCTCTTAGCTATACCTTATCGCTGCTTACGGTTCATACCGCTAGTGGCCACCACTACGCAAAAATATTTTTTACATCGCAGTTTAATTACACATAGAAATTTTATATGAACATTTAATATAAAATCTGATTTAGTATTAAAATTACATTTTTACTTTACTTTAAAATTATACACATAAAATACTTAAGTTGTTATAGCCTACACCCAGTGTATGGAAGTGTTTTCATTAATAAAGTTTCCATACACTAATGGTTGTTAGCTTTTTTATTTACTATCCTAAGGCACATCAGCTGGCGAACCATTTGACAGAAAAGGCTTAGGAGTCTATATAAAGAAAGATGAGTTTACACAAACTTTATAGCTATGGCAGCGAGACAGCGAGTACTTGTTTTAAATCAAAGACGGCGGCGTCCGCGGAGCCAGTTAGTGTATGTCAACTACTTTATAAGAGAACATTTTAGTCCACTGACTACCATGTCAGAAGAGACCATTGTAAAAAAAATTTGCCTGCCACGGGAGCAAATTCTGCAGCTCTTGCATCTTGTTGGCCCAGATTTGTCAAGACAAACTCGACGGAGCTACCCCCTCAGCCCCGAAATTCAGCTGCTGGCGGCTCTTCGTTTTTATGCCTTGGGGAGTTTTCTGGAGGTTGTTGGGGATGGATATGGGCTGAGTAAGACCTCAGTGTGGCTGGGCGATCTCTTTTTGCGGACTTTTTTCCCCGACATAGTGAATGTCGGTATATCTCTTATGTTTGCGCTTTTATTGAGGAAATCATCCAATTACAGAAATGAGCGATTTACGCCAATAATGTGATACGGCTGGTCAGGGGCGCTGCACAAGATCCCGGGCCCTATGCATAGGCAGTCCTAATGGGCCCCCCTCCCCTTGAAAATATATATTACAGACTTTTCAAGGGCCCTCTCTTCCTTTGGGGCCCTGGTAATCAGTACTGGTTTTACCCCCAGTCCAGCGCCCCTGCGGCTGGTGGATAATCAGCATACGTTGTGGAGAACATTAACACACTTATGGCCGTGAGGGTTTGTGATTGTACACTTGCTAAATTATAAACACATACTCATATTTATTTCTGCATGTACTTATTTCAATAAGCCCCGAAAAATGCAGTTTGTACTATTTCTAAAACGCTTCTTTATAAAGAACATTGTTTTCTCAATACTTTACCTATACCACTGTGAAGGAAAGAGCGCACAATCGATCATCGAGGCGTCGATATCAACCTATTCAGCACCTCCACCATGGACAGCAACTGCTAAGGTCGAACTTAAGAAGGTTTACCTTAAGCAACATCCTAAGGTATAGTTCGGAGAACACACGTAGCAAAGGTATACCTGTAGTTAAGGTGTACCTTTTGAGTATTCGTAGCGCGCTAAGAGACAACGTTATCGGAGAACGCACCCCTGGGGTGCGTTCTCCGAAACTACCTTAACGCTACGTCGTTCTTAAGTTGTACCTTAAGAAGTACCTTATCGTTAATACGTGGTTTCCGAAACCTTCTTAGTTAAGTATACCTTCTGTAAGTCATGCGTTCGTAAGGTTGGTCTGGAGCGCTCTTAGCTATACCTTATCGCTGCTGACGGTTCATACCGCTAGTGGCCACCACTACACAAAAAGATTTTTTACATCGCAGTTTAATTACACATAGAAAATGTTATATTATATATAATATATATATAATGTATAATGCACTAATTTAATATTATTAATTTAATATTATTACTTTATTTTACTTTAAAATTATACACTAATTTAATATTATTAATTTAATATTATTAATATTATTAATTTAATAATATTATAATAATATTATATTTAATATTTATATTTTAATATTTAATAATATTATAATATATTATAATAATTTAATATTATTATAGTTTACTTTACTTTAAAATTACATTTTTACTTTACTTTAAAATTATATATTGCTGAGTAAGACCTCAGTGTGGCTTGGCGATCTCTTTTTGCGGACTTTTTTCCCCTACATAGTGAATGTCGGCATGTCTCTCATGTTTGCGCTTTTATTGAGGAAATCATCAAATTACACAAATGAGCGATTTACGCCAATAATGTGATACGGCTGGTGGATAATCAGCATACGTTGTGGAGAACATTAACACACTTATGGCCGTGAGGGTTTGGGATTGTACACTTGCTAAATTATAAACACATACTCATATTTATTTCTGCATGTACTTATTTCAATAAGCCCCGATAAATGCAGTTTGTACTATTTCTAAAACGCTTTTTTATAAAGAACATTGTTTTCTCAATACTTTACCTATACCGCTGTGAAGGAAAGAGCGCACAATCGATCATCGAGGCGTCGATATCAACCTATTCAGCACCTCCACCATGGACAGCAACTGCTAAGGTCGAACTTAAGAAGGTTTACCTTAAGCTACATCCTAAGGTATAGTTCGGAGAACACACGTAGCAAAGGTATACCTGTAGTTAAGGTGTACCTTTTGAGTATTCGTAGCGCGCTAAGAGACAACGTTATCGGAGAACGCACCCCTGATCACTTAATATGATGGATGTATTTAAATAAGGGTTTTATTTACACATACACATTGATCAATGCACATACATAGACAACATTAAATATAGTCAGCGGCAGCTCAACTTACTAGATGCATCTGTTCAAAATATAAAATGAATGTGTCTTTTCAGAAGACTTTGATATACGTACTTTTATGATATCTTTATCTCTAATCATGTTGACTTTTCTGATGAGAGAATGTTAAAGACACCTGTATCTTTGTTCTAAAGTCTTATGGGTTCTGGAACACCTTGAGGGGGAAGTAAATGATGACAGATTTTTTAATTTCTGGGTGAATCATCTCTATAATCTGTGTTTAACCCAATTTACATTCAACAATATTGATGGATGACTGACAATAATTGGCCAAACAGTCATATTATATCTATGAACATATAAGGAATGCAACTCTTGCAATGCACTCTTAAAATAAAGGTGCTTCATGATGCCATAAAGAACCTTTAATATCTGAAGAGCATTTCTGTTTCTCAAAAGGTTCTTTGTGGCGAAAATAGATTCTTCAGATTATAAAAAGGTGAGAAAGAGATGGTTCTTTAAGGAAGTTTTGACTGAATTGGTCTTCTATGGCATCACTGTGAATTCCCTTTTAAGCACCTTTATTTTTAAGAGTGTAAAAGTCTACATTTTGTGCAAACTGATCTGAATTGTGAATCATTTAATGTCAGTTGGTTATGCACCCATATGACAGCAGCTCTCAGCTATGTTTCATAATTATCTATCTTTGACCAGAACTCAAACAACCCCACACACCACAGGATCTATGAGCACATCAAGAAAGCCCAGAGCTATTCACTCAATGCAGAAGAAGGTTTCCGCAGGGCTCAGAAAGGCAACTATGCTTTCATCGGTGAATCTGTGTCCCTCGACCTGGCAGTGGCGAGATATTGTAACCTCACACGTGCTCCAGAAATCATCGGCATGAGGGGATACAGCATCGCCGCGCCTTTAGGTAATTCTCATTTTAGACACAGTACCATGATGATTTATGGTTTCATGTCCCATTTTTATTACACTGAATACCATTGATGTACCATGTAAACACTGTGGTATATGAATATTGCGATCAGTCCGTATTAGCAGTGCTTCCTGAAAGGCCTCGTTATGCATGTGTTTGTTAATGTCTTAGGCTCTCCTTTGGTGAAAAACCTAAGTGTTGCCATTCTGCATCTGAGTGAGTCTGGCGAGCTGGATTATTTCCGCAGTAAGTGGTGGGCCAACAGCTGTATTGCAGTAAATGGCAAGAGTGCTCCACTGAAGCCCACCAGTCTGAAGGGAATCTTCTTATTGCTGGCACTCGGTCTGGGACTGGGGCTTTTCTTGGCTCTGATGGAACTGGCCGCCAAATCACGCAAAATTGCTAACAGTCAGCAGGTGGGTCCAGTATAATGACGTAGGGTCCATTTTCCATCTACATTTGTGACAGGTCAAAAGTTTGGAATAATTACATTTGCTAACACTTTATTTTAAGGTGTCCTTGTTACAATGTAATTATACATTTAAGTATTGAGTAATATGAATTAGTTACACATACTTACTAAATGGTAAGGGTTAGGTTTAGGGTTTGGAATTATGCATAATTTATTGTTATAGTAAGTGCATGTAACGTGTAACAAGGACACCTTAAAATAAAGTGTTATCTTAAATTTACAATAACTGTTTTGTACATTAATATGTTTTAAAATGTAATTTATTACTGTGATCAAAGCTGTATTTTCAGCATCCTTACTCCAGTCTTCAGTGTCACATGATCTTTGCTGCTAAAGAAACATTTATTATTACTATCAATGTTAAAAAAAATGTAAAAAATGTTTTTTTTTTTTGTTTTTTTTTTTTGCTCTTTAATATTTTGTGGAAACTGTTACTCAACCATATATAAGTTTTGGGTCAGTAAGAAAAATTAAATTTAAAAAAATCATACTTTCATTCAGCAAGGATGGATTAAATTTCTCAAAATGTGACAGTGAAGACCTTTATTATGACACATACACTCTGTTCTTTTGAACTTCCTTTAGCAAAGTGTCACTGTTTCCACAGAATAATAATAATAATAAATATTAAGCAGCAAAGAATTTAGTTTTAAACATTTCTTTTAATAAATTGATACTTTTGCTGATTTACTAAACACTTTTAATGTTACAAAACATTTGCATTAAAATACTGTTCTTCCTAACTTTCTGATCACTAAAACATTCTTACATTTTGATTATATTTCATAATATTACTTTTTTAATATATTTGTACAATATATTTTGAAAAAAAAGTGCAACATTGGTGAACTTTCAAATTAAAAACTGAAATAAATAAATAAATAAAAACAATACTGAACAGTAGCGTGCTTTTTGGACCACGGTATTAAATTGACCTGAGGCTATGGTACACAGACAGATTTTGAAAGTGAAAATGACCTTGTTTCTTACAGAAATCCTGTTGCTCTGTGATGTCTGCTGAACTCAGTCAGCGCTTCAGAGGTGGAGAGGCGATGACACCGGAGTCCTCTGAGAAAAGCAAAGCCTAAATAGCAAAGCCCCAACAAAGCACTGACACACATGCATTTAATCACTTAATGTTTATTACATCCACAACAAAGTTACTCACTACTAACCAGGTTGGCTGGGTGAAACTCATGAAAGCATTACATTTTTGTCTTCAAAATTGAAAAATTCTATATTTCTTAAAGAGAACTAAGCCAAATATAAGGAATATTACTTCTTTTTTTATATAATTGAAGAACGTTTTAATGTCAAATTACAATACGTTGCAATATAATATGACCCATGTTTCATGAGATTCAACCAGGTAACAGTCCAGCATTTTATCTATAGACAAAATGTGGCTCCATAAATTGTATTAAGCATGTCTAAGAATTAGTTAAGGATTCATCATTAATAATATAGCTTGTTATATTCTTTCATTGCAAGACCAGTTGTTACATAGCTATAGGGTAGTAAACACCCCAAAAGTTTGAAAACGCCCAAAATTCTGACCGAACATATTCATCATCTAAATTACTGAGATCAGCCCTATTGCTGTTTTAACAGCAAAACAATGTTTGCCATGATGAGTAAAACTGTGATATAAGTAAAAATGTAATTGCATACACATATGGTTGCATTTTCTTTTACTTCTATTATAAAAAAAATGATGCATGCAATTTATATACCCAGTACCCAGAAAATATTAATTTTCTTATTGTATGTTAAGATAAATTTCTTAACAAAAATAAAAATCTGAAATATGCTGCTTGCATATTTAATCCTTGTTTTCAATATAATTTGTATTAATAATTGTACAAATCAATTCAAATTTTTGTTTTTTTGACCAGTGTTTTGGTCTAAGTACAGTATACTATGTATGTCTGTTCTGCTCCAGGTTTTCTAGGTAAGGGAGAGCACACTTCAAAACATGCCAGATTCTTTATGAGATCAGATTTTGATCTGACCCTTGCTTTTCACCTTGATGTTCACTTTTTTTTTTTTTTTTTTTTGAGCCACTATAGTGTTTATTCAGTATTTTTAAGATCAGCTTCTTTGCGAGCTTCAGTTCTGTAGAAGAATTAAACAGGCTCTCTTGCAGTATCTCACTATATTTTGCATCATCCATCCTTCATTTGTAAGAAGAAAGTCCAGTCCCTAGAGAAGAACAGCATGATGTTAGCACTGCAGTTCTTCACAGTGTTATTGACCTGCGGCCACTGGGCTGCCAGATTCACGGCACACATAATGCTTTCAATCTGAAGTAAAAGCTCTATCTTGGTCTCATCCGACCACAAAACCCTTTCCCACGCTGAACTAAATCACTGTTTGCTTGGCAAATTCTCATGGTTGTTTTTGAGTAATGGCATCTTTGTGCCAGCCTCTGTTGTTTACAGCTCTTCGTTAGGTCGAGTGGGTCACCTTTACATGTTCTTAGCTATTGAATCCTGCAGCTCTTTCAAGTGAACGATGGCCTCTCTGTGGCTCCTCCCACAAATATGTTTGTTCAAGTGGAGAGAGAGCTGAGAGAGTACGTTTTTAGGCAAACAGTGCCCACATAAGGACATTACAGCTCTTAGATATTGTACTGTACCAAATGTATGTATCAGTTTCATGTTAATGCCAACTCTGTTTTGTTTTTTCACAGAGGCCATATGCTTGATAAGGGTTTTCACTATACAACATCTTCTGTTATGCTGTGATTATACACCAGAAGTACAACACAATTTACCATTTTCTATAAGAATAATTTCAAGTTACATGAATGACTGAATGAATTACTGAATGAATGAATGAATGATGCATTTATATAGAACTTTATTGTGTATTGTTGTACACCCAAAGCGCTTTACAATAATGTGGGGGGTCTCTCCTCAACTACCACCAGTTACATTAATGAATTATTTTAATTAATCATTTTTATCATAGAGTCACATTAAAATATTTAGCGAATTACTACAATTATTCTTTGAATTTTAAAGTTAGATTTAGAAGTTAGATTTAAAGTTTGATTTTATTTATTTTTTTAAGATTTAAAAGGTTTGTTTTAATTATTTGAATTATTATTTTCAAGAAGACGCGATTAATTATTTTTAAACGTAATAAAGGTTGGTAACTGAAAATGGAGCTGAATGAATTTAATTTAAAAAACAACACACACATATTACTCTTTTTATCTATATTATTTTAATGTAAACTTTATTTTAACATTATATTTAAACAACAAACAAGGGATTTTGTGAGAAATTTGGCGAGAAACGCTATTTTATAGGACTTTTAAATATATGACGATTTATATGTTGTTGTTGTATATAAATATTCTATATATTGAAGTTGAATAACATAATGAGAGCTGTAATTTAATATAATTTGATTTACCCTACATGTATGTTTAAAACAAATTAAAGTGCTTATATTTTATAACTTGTTTTTATATTTGGAGTGGACGCGGCTAGACGGAAAGCGGAAGCAGGAGTTCGTCAGCGCTTCCGGTGTAGCCGATGATGTTCGGTTGGTTTTCCTCAGCACTCATGACTGTCGCTTTGTGCCGTTCTCGTGCTTATGGACTGTGTTTTTACCTGCAAATACGTTTAGGAAATCGAAAGGTCACAGATGAGAGTTTTCTTTGAGGGTCTACCTGTAAGTACCGGAGAGCGATCATGAATTTAAATGATAATGTTCATAACAATGCGGTTTACTGTGAGCGGCCCGTCAACAGAGGCCGAGCAGAGACACGAAATCAGCTGAAGATATCTATGACAGTCACCCGCACATAAAGTTACTCATCATCGTCTCTAATAATGCGACGATGTGCAGTGTTTGACAATATAAAGCTCATCTGATTGAGCTGGAAAACGCAGAAAGATAATGTGTTAGCATGATGATATCAACTGATATTATTATTATTAATAATATTACTGGTGCTATTAACTGCTGAACCTACATGAGAGCTGTTATGTAGAAGGCACGATTCTTAAGTAATAATAGAGTTATAACTTATGAGTGTGATGTTGTCATTGACTTTGCTTCCCGTCATCCAGGTTCAGTAGCAGCTCGGCTAACCGTTAGCACTGACAAAACACAATTAACCGGTTAACATGTCACTCCTTCATCAGCTGATTCGGTCTCCAGTCATTCAAACCGTAGGATGGTAACACACACAAAACACGTAAAGATCGGTTTAAAACACTCAATTCCTCAGTAAATCTGTATTAGCCGGTGTTCTGTCGATTTGTGCTGCCTTGTCGAAAAATGCTACCTCCCATTAAAACCAATGGTAGCATAATTCGATAGCGAAAAGTGTTACCTATCAGATTTTGCTTCATGCATGATATTAATAAGGTGTGAGGCTTTATTAACATGTACACCTACCCCAACCCTAAACCTACCCTTACAGTATGATAAATACAGTGTTGGTAGCATAATCTGATAGGTAGCATTATTTGTCAGAACACCTGCAGTGAAGGCTGTTTATCTGCGCGAATGAAGCTAATAACGAGAATGTACGAGTGAGTGTCGTCATAAGGGCGTGAAATTAACCGTCAAAATTGCGAGTAAATCACTCGCATCTGCGATTAAATAACGTCTGATATTACCCAATGATTAATACATTCTAAGATTTTACTCGCCAATGTGTGAGTTGGAGGTTAAGTATAAGTTTACCACAGAGATATATTTTCACACACCAAGTTTCACTCTGAACCGAGCGATCTGTGCTGTTTTTCACCTGTCACACATTGTCACACACCTGCGTTTGACGTAACTTACCGTGAACTCGCTGTCGATTTGATGAGAGAGCAAGAGAGTCTTGCATGCAGAATTGACGCGCTAAATGTTAACGATAATCTTTGATGAATTTTCCTGTCTTTTTCTTCCTTGGATTTTTTTTTTTGAGTTCTATGGAGCCAAAAGAGTCTCAATAAAGATAAATGCACACACTACATTCACATATGCACACACAGGATTCATACATGCACACACATGATTCATAAATACAAACACAGGATACACAAATGCGCACAAAATTTACAAATACACACACAAAATTTAAAAAGCAAAGAAGATTCACAAATGCAAACCATATTCAGAAATACACACACAATTCTGAAATGCAAACAACATTTAGAAATGCACTCAAGATTCACAAATGCACAGGACAAGATTCACAAATGTATTCCTGATGCACACACACATATATCTGTGAACTTCACTGCATTTGTGTGTGAATTTTGAGACTCCCCTGACTTGGCTCAACAGGTGGGGTGCATTCTTGTGATTGGCTAAAACAAGGGAGATATCTGATTGGTTGCAGATCATTCTTTGTTTAAAAAAAGGCATTTGTGTGTCGAGCTCACCTTTGTTTTGATTTCAGCGAATCAGTTCGAGCGAACGCACACAACCTGATTAATATTCATACGGTTCTTACTAGTAAAATTTCTTATCAATATTATTGTTAGTTTAAAAAATTTTTTTTTAGAAGTTTTATTTATATAGCGCCTTTCCATAGTTCAAGGTCACTTTACATAGTGCTTAACAAAACATTTGCACACCCACATATGCAATACAAACACATAGGGCCACATATAGTCACACATATAGTCACATTATCCAAGAAACATATTAAAAAGATATGTTTTTAGCTGAGTTTTGAATGTAAACAAAGATGATAAATCACAAAGTGTAAGGGGTAGTGAATTCTATAATTTAGGAGCGTTAAAGGGTTAGTTCATCCCAAAATTAAAACTAGGCTGTGTTTTACTCACCCCCGAGGCATTCTAGGTGTATATGTCTTTCAGATGAATTCAGTCGGAGTTATATTAAAAATTGTCTTGATCTTTCAAGCTTCACATCATTGCAGTCAGCGGGTGTTGCATTGCTTCAGTCCAAAAGAAGTTAAATAAAAAGCGCCCATCCATAAACAAAAAAGTGTGTCTCACATGGCTCCGGGGGATGAACAAAGGCCTCCTGTAATATCCATATTCAAAACATAATAATAACTTGAATCTAGCTTGCGCTCATTGTTTTAAACGAAAGCAGTTCTGGGGTATTGACGTATGAGGTCAGCTTTGTGCATGTGCTGCTCAGAAGTGACATGAGGAAACACAGTTTTCACGAGACTCACCGGCACTCAATGTTGCGGGGACCCCATATGTCATGCTCCCAGAACTGCTTCTGTGTACAACTGTTAGCACAAGCTAGATTAAAGTGATTATTAAGTTTTGAATATGGATATTACAGGAGGCCTTTGTTCATCCCCTGGAGCTGTGTGAGACACTTTTTTTAAATTTTTTTATGGATGGGTGCTTTTTATTTTAATTCCTTTGGACTGAAGCAATGCAGCACTGCAATGATAGAGCTTGAAAGATTAATTCATGAATTAAGTTATCAGCATCAGCTAGAGTTAGAGAAGATCAAGACATGCAATTTTACGAAGATGGAAAAAAGGTGTTAACAACAGAAGAAATATGAGAGGCAAAAGATAAAGATGAGTCAAATAAGAAACCAAGATTATGGACAAATGAAACCGGCTTAACATGAACCTAGTCAATTTCAAAAGACAGGGCAATCCTTTTGATTGAGATAGCAGAGCCAGCCATTAATATTTCAGTCACCAAGTGGATATATATAAATTAGGGATGTGCAACAGTGATCGAGTACTCGACCGCGACAGCGATGATCGATCACGTAAACGATGATCGAAATTATTATTATTTTTTTTTTTTATTGGTTATGGCAGCACGTTGGGCGGCGCCCTGATCTCTGATTGGTTACCTTCCCACTTGATTGCCTCAAAAGACGTAAGAAGACAGATAATCATGGCCTCAAAGTCACGTAGTGATGGCTGTACAGTTCAGGGTAATCTGTGTAGCGCCAAGCTGTCACACAAATCTACAACAAATACAATGCGCTATCATCTAAAATGTGTACATAAAATATCTGCCGATAACAGAGCGGCAACTCAGACGAGCATTGAATCACTTGCCGTAAGACCTAAATGCAACGCATGCAGAACCGAGAAGACGACAAAGCTATTCGCTGAAATGGTGGTGAAAGATTTGCTGCCCATTAGTTTCAGGGACAGAGAATGTTTACTTTTCCAGTGGTACCTGGCTGTTCCTGCAACATCTGTTCCAGCGGAGTGAATTTATTCCACTAAATGTGAACAGGCTGCGCACTCGGCTCTCATCTGAGCACGTAGACCGCCTTATCTTTTTGAATAGACATTTGAATGTTTCACCGGTCGTGGTAAATATAATATCCATTTTTTTTAAATAATTATTATTTTAGTTTTGAGTTTTAGCCATAGTTAAAATATTTAGGCTATTTGGTCTCTGTTTTATACCTTATAATAGTTGTTTGGTTAAACTTGGTGAACTTTTTTCTTTATCTTTTAAAAACTACGTTTCACCGCTGAATCAAAATATGCTGCTAAAGTTATACTGGAAGACAATGTTTTGTTAAAAAAAAAAATGCAGTTGAATAAAGTAGCAAAAAAAAGAAAAAGTATCTTTGTGTGTTAATTTTTAAATCACAGACAAATAATGAAATGGTCTTTATAAAATAAAAATGCACTGGATATATTTGTAGCCTAATTACATTAAACATATTCGTAGAGATGACGAAAATCAAAATTATTTGTTTGTCCTAGTTTTTATCTTAAATATATTTTAAATCTAATTCAATTATTTAGCAATAATCAGTGATTTCCATGCTGTTAAATAATATTTTGGTTGATCAGAAAGTGCAAATTGAATACAAAATTAATTAAATATTAGAATACATAAAAAAGTAACTAATGTGAATTTATTGTACTTTCGTGTTTGTAAAGCGCACTTTCGGTCAAGTTCACATCTGCATCGGCGAATTTTTTTCAGATAAATTTGCAAAAGCTAGTCTACGTCTGATTAATTAACATGAACAATTATGCTGAAATCGCTGCATATCAGCGATTCGTTTCATGCTCATATAAGCAATGCCCGATAATGATATTTGCTCTTAAATGTTTTATTTTTCTATTATTATTGTTATTATTTTATTATTGATGTTATAATAATACAGCCGAGCTTTTTTTTCCGTCATATTTGTGGGCATAATGCAATTCATATGGCTTCAAAAACGCTCAGGTGGTTTATGGAAAATAAAACTTAACTTAAAAATAAAACTTAATTACAACTATTACACTTAATAACGTAGATGAAAATATAGCACAAATCTGCCATACATTTATAATGAGAACTTTATAGGAATCTATAGTAAAATCTGTCTTTGCCCATCTTTCAGCGCGCTGTCATGAAAACGCATCAGAGGGAGCTTGCGCGCGCGCGCTCTCTCTCTCTCTCTCTGTCTAACGCATAACTTAGCATCCTATTGTGCTGATACAAGTTGTAATGTTACGTCTGATATGTATCTCAGTTATCTGATTTATCAAAGGATGTGTCATAGTATTAGCTTCCTTTTATTGGTATACTCTTCACCTCAGGCAGATATTTCTTGTTCCTTTATTAATAACATTGCTTCATCATAATCATAATCTAACCTGTCCTAATCATATGTTCACGTGTTCATGTTTTCATAGACAGATTTTCATGTCAGATTATTATTTTTTTTTTTCATTTTCATAATCTTCAGATTTTTTTTCATTATATACATTTTGGCCATGCCCCGCCCCCCTGCATAAGCCCCACCCCCATTAATCGATTAATCGTTTTTGAAACCCATCGATGATCGAAATGAGAAATTTCCCAAAATGCCCATCCCTAATATAAATGATAAACAGAAGTGAACCAAGAACTGAACCTTGAGGAACACCCTTTGAAACTGGAGCATTGGCAGATTTAGAAACAGAAACACTGAATGACCAAAAAGCACCACCACCAGTCCTAAATTGTTTAAATGTCTATTCAAACATGGTTACCAAGTTTTAATTCGAATTGCTAAAGTTCTATCATTAAATAATACTTGATTATCCTAATATCATATTATAATGCTTGACTGACTGATGTTAAGAGTGCACTTTCATTAATTAAAAAAAACGGCCATATTACAAACATGCACACTATTATTTATATATATATATATATATATTTTATATATATATATATATATTTTTTTTATATATATATATATATATATATATATATATATATATATATATATATATATATATATATATATATATATATATATATATATATAATTGTATTTTATTTTTTTTCAGTCTGGCAAGTAAACTAAAAAAATGACTAGCCAATGGCAATTAAATTGCCAAGGTGTCCGTAGAGGGTTGGCAATATTTATGGCAATCAAAGGAACATTCAGAGCACCTGTTACTATCGAATAGAAAACATTTGTGCCCGTGGACCACAAAACCAGTCACCATAAGGGTCAGTTTTGTGAAATTGAGATTTACACATCATCTGAAAGCTAAGTAAATAAGCTTTCCATTGATGTTTGGATTGTTAGGAAGACAATCTTTGATGGGATAAAAGTTTGAAAATCTGGAATCTGAGGGTGAAGAAAATCGCCTTTAAAGTTGTCCAAATGAAGTCCTTAGCCATGCATATTACTAATCAAATATTAAGTTTTGATATATTTATGGTAGAAACTTTACAAAATATCTGTATGGAACATATTTAATATCCTTATGATTTTTGGCATAAAAGAAAAATCGATAATTTTGACCCATACAATGTATTGTTGACTATAGCTACAAATACCCATGCTATTAAGACTGGTTGTGTGGTTCAGGGTCACATTTGATGGCTAAATCGAATTACATGTAAGGAGCATGATTCCCAAAGTGAATTAAACTGTGACATCATCCTTGAATTGAAAAATGACCTACAGCAGGGGTTCCCAGACATTTTGACATCTGAAACCCTTGAACATAAAATATTTCCTTGAAGTGATCATGGTTTTCTAATGTTGGTTAATGGTTACATGAGATACAGGTACTAAACAGAAAAAATATCTAATGTTTCATTAGTTATCTTATAGGCATTTTAAATTTGGTTTTTATCTATGCAACCAATGTCACTTCTGGTACAACTAAACTTGTTCAACAGAAAAACAACGGCCAACTTTAGTGTTAAATTAATTCAACAATAAATCCATTTATAATTTTTTCAACACCATTTCGAACTAAGAAGTTTGTTTAGAGATACGTTTTTTTATTTACATGAGAGAGTATTGCAGATAGCATTTAACTTTTAAAGAGTGTTTTCATAGTGTAACATTGGATATCTAATCTAATAAACCCATTTAAATTATTTTATTTATCAGTCAGGGTTTTGTCGTTCAAATACATACAATTTGACATTGTAATTTCTTATTTACATGTAATTCCCAAAATCTTTTGTCATCAAAATCTCTCTTAATTATTGAATTTAACTTAAGCGTTCCCTAAAATTTTAAGTTAATAATTAAGTCAACAGTTCAGTGACACATTTGCATGTTTGCACTTCTATGATATCAATTAATAGTCTGGCGACTCTGACCTTTTTATTTTATTTTTGTGTTGAAGTGTTTTATTTTGATTTGTTTTTATTTTTTAATTACTTAATTTAATTTAAACTTTTTTTTTTTAGAAGCTAATATCAACCTACATATTCTGTGAAATCAACTGCAGAATTGCTTATGTTAAGGCTGTGAGTTTTAATTAAAACTACGACATGCGGTTACCCCCCCCCACTCAAAAAAATAGCTTATCAGTTTTAGTGTTTTCCTCTGAGAAACACCCCCAACGAAGATCATTTAAAGACATTACACTATTGTAACAGTCGAGTAATTCATGGGATAAATGCATGTTTTGGCATTTTCCTGCAGGTTGCCAGATCTTGTTGAGGGTTGTGTGCTGGTTAATGTATAGAGGAAAAAGGGTGAAACTTGAAGACGAAACTGAAGGTAGTTGGAAAAGGTAAAGGAATGTTTTCCTGACATCATTCCATATGTTTTCTATCAAACGGCTCTTGAATGTTAGGCTGGTGATGAATCGCTCCTATGTTCAGTTTTGCAGCTGTCAGAATGACCGCAGTAGATGACATCTCAGAAAGCACGGAGGTTGTGGAAATGGATGACGTCCCTTCCCAGTTTTTTGTGGAGAAGCACTCATGGGATGGCTTGCGTGACATCATTCACGGCAGCCGGAAGTACTCGGGAATGATCATTAACAAGGCGCCCCATGACTTCCAGTTCGTTCAGAAGCATGATGAATCCGGCCCTCACTCGCACCGGCTCTACTACCTTGGTAACATTTTCCCTTCAATGTGAATACAGTCAACCATGAGCTTGAATGTCTATAATGCTTGAATGTTCTATGACATATAAAGTGCCCTTGGTAAAGAAAATGAAAACTGTCTTTGAAATCCATGGCAAGTTGTTAGTTATTTAGAACCACATTACATTTTACAACCTGAACCAACCAGGGCTTGACAAAGACAAATGATCTGATGTATTGACTTAGACAGGAGGGTGTGCAGAGGGAATATTTATGGTATCATTTCCTGTTTTGTTTTGTCCCCCTTATGTTTCTGCATGTTGGTTGAACCACATGACTTTCTGGTCATACAAGTGTACGATTTTTTAAAATGTATTTAAGAGTTATATTCGCCAAAGCTGCATTATTTGATCAAAAATGCAGCCAAAAAGGCATTTTCTGAATCTGATTTATTACAAATTAAAACAACCGTTTTCAGTTGTAATATATTTTAAAGATCTAATTTATTTCTGCAATGGCAAAGCGTGTGTGTTACATGATCCTTTAGAAATCACACATTTCTCATCAATTTAGATATTTTGATACATTCATTTTTTTTTAAGAAACGTACTTATCCCAAAATGTTAATTGGTAGTGTATCTTACAATAATAAGATTATGGTGAACAACTTTCAATAATTCAAACATTTTTTATAAGACTTTTTCCTCCTTTTATTATAATATCAAGTGACTCGTCTGAGCCAGGATTTTCTGTGTTTCTTTTCAAATTGTACCAAGTTTTTAATCATTTGTGGGTTTCCCTAATTTCTGTCATTTTCCTCATGCTCGAATAGGAATGCCCTATGGGAGCAGAGAAAACTCATTATTGTACTCTGAAATCCCAAAGAAAATTCGGAAAGAAGCCCTTCTGGTGTTATCATGGAAACAGATGTTAGATCACTTTCAGGTATCTTTTGTTCTGTTGCATTAACAGCAGCAAAAACACATATTTGAGGGATTATAACATATTAATAACATCAATTATACTAATTTGTGTTCATTCTTTAGGCGACTCCACATCATGGTGTATATTCTCGTGAGGAGGAGCTTCTCCGTGAGAGGAAGCGTCTGGGGGTCTTCGGCATCACATCCTACGACTATCACGCACAAAGTGGCCTTTTCCTCTTCCAAGCAAGCAACAGCCTTTTCTATTGCCGTGATGGTGGCCATAACGGCTTCGTTGTGAGTCTAGCTGATTTTTGATATTATAGTTTGATATTTCTGGGAAAGCTGTGTGTCCCCATGCCTGAAAGTCATGTGATGTTTAGCAGGCTGCCCCAATGAAGCCAGTGGAAATTAAGACTCAGTGCTCAGGGATTCGCATGGACCCCAAGATTTCTCCTGGTGATCCCAGCTTCATTGCCTTCATAAATAATAACGACCTTTGGGTGACGAATATCGAAACTGGAGAGGAGCGAAGACTTACCTTCTGTCATAAAGGTTTGTTGAACTGTTAATGTACAGAAGCAGTTATAGTGTTGACTATTCTGGGTTATTTTCAGCTTAAAAGATTAGTTCACCCAAAAATGAAAATTTACTGTTAATATACTCACTCTCAGACAATCCTAAGATATATGTGACTTTTTTTTTTTCTTCAGTACGACTGTAAAGGATTTTTAGCTGAAACTGTGTTCCTTGATGGATTCATAAAATGCAAGTCAGCGACAAAATTAATACCCATTACTCCTGATGATATATTGAGGTATTATGAAGCAAAACAATCAGACTGTGCAAGAAACTAGACATGATTTACACCATTACAACCAAGGACCACGGATTCAGCTAAAAATCTTCTTTACTGTTCTACTGAAGAGAAATGTCCCCTGCATCTTTGATGGCCTGTGGGTGAGTCAGTTAACAGCAAACTTTCATTTTTGGCAAATATCCCTTTAATGTCTTGAGGGTTGAATCTAGTCTGAAATCGGCAGAGTGCAGCAGGTGAAACACAAAGACATTTAGCTGAAGATAACTGGAAATACGCCTGCATTTATGAACATTATTGATGCCTTTCTGATTAATGGCTGTACGTCAGAGTCAGATTCTTATAAATGTAGGGCCCTATGATTTCCGCGATGCAGAAAAGGCAGACGGAATCGCACTTACATCAAATCACGATATGGACTAATATCTGTAAATATTAAGCCGGAAAAGCTTATTTTAATATGAATCCTGCATGTTATGCGTGTCTGTGTAAATGAATGGCGCAGAAGCGCGTCTTCATTCATAAACACACACGGAAGCGCCCGTGACGCTCGCAGTGATTTCAGTGTCTGTCGTCTCACTAAATAAGGATGTGAACACATGAACAACATCTCCAGAACTGCTCTGAGAGTCACCTCATGAGCATCTGACCGTTTGATTGGAGTAAAACTAGCGTCACATCACATACACAGAACTGTAAAGGTATTCACAGTAACCCGTCAAAATAAAAGTTTAATTTAAAGTATTTGCCAGAAATGGTTAACTGAATGCACATAGTCTACTACTACTACTAAAATGAAACAAACTATTTTTAAGGAATAATCACACATTTCTTCCATGTTTTATTTTTAATAGTAAATCCTCTTTGTTTAACAAAAAATAAAGTTTGCTTAATTTTCAATAATTAAAAGAAAAATTGAATGAATTTTTTATGCCTTCATTTGATAACCAGAAAAAATGTAAATACACAACAGAATTTCTGAGGGGAAAATACATTTCATGAGGCTATTAAAAAAAGAAATTAGTTGTTTTTATGCATTTAGATAATTAGAAATGCTAAAACACAGAATTAGGTAACGATTAAACATATGGTGAAGAAAAAATAAGACATTTCATAGGGCCCTAAACATGTCCTTTTTGTTAAACTTTTAATAAATTGTTGTGAAAATGTATGTGTTATGATTTTAACTTATTAGACATGCTTTTTGATTAATACAATTGAATTTAACCATGAAAAAGGAGTTGAGAAAAATTAAAACAGAAAAAAATGGAATCCAGAAAAATTAAGGCGGAAAAAACGGAATTTGGAAAAAAATGAAACTGATTTCATAGGGCACTATAAATGGTTTGCAACATTATCACTATAACTACTACTCAAGAATTTTTCCAAATAAAGCATTGAGCTTTGGTTAATATGTAGTCTCATGGAGCTGGGTTTTGCTCATTGAAACCCCCCCCCATTTAAGCATTGATGAAGATAGAGAACACAGTGAATTAGACTTTTCTGAAATCTAATATTTCTACTACCCTTGGACAGGATTGAATAACGTCAAGGAAGACCCGAAGTCTGCTGGTGTCGCAACCTTTGTGATCCAGGAGGAGTTTGATCGCTTCACAGGATACTGGTGGTCTCCAGCTGCTCCTGAAGGTTTGTGGGACACCTAAAGCAGCAGTTGTCAGTCTTTTTAACTTGAAGGCCCCCACTGGGACTTTTTTTTACATTTGCCCTTTTATACACAAAATGCGTGAGCCGCCTGTTCTTGTTTGCTTGCAGACGCAGATGGAGGCAGGACGCTCCAGCTTCTGTATGAAGAGGTTGACGAGTCAGAAGTAGAGATTATTCATGTGCCCTCGCCAGCTTTAGAGGAGCGGAAGGCAGATGTGTACAGATATCCACGCACTGGTAGTCAAAAACATATGCAAATGAATCACCACACTGTAATATAGAGTGTTTAAGCACAATCATGAGCTTGCCATCTGAACTGGATGTGATGAGACTACAAAAGCCAGCATAAAGTGGAAACTAGGGCTGGACTGGGGTTCAAATTTGACCCTGGATAAATCCAGGAGTTCCCCCGTGGATGTTTTACTAGGTTATAGGGCCTTCGACTGGAGTGAATGAATAAATCAAACAGGACAAACAAATAAATGATGGATATTACTGAATTCAAGTCAAACGCAACAGACTTAGTAATCCATTTTTGTCACATAGAAATACACTTGACGGTAAAGCATTGATTTTGAGCTAGAATGCACGAAATGCATTGCTTATACGTTCTGTCATTTCCTCACCCTCATGTCGTTCCAAACCTGTATGACTTACTATCTTCTGTGGAACGTAAAAGATATTTATTTTATGTCTCATGAATGGCTTATAAATTATTAGGCTGAATCAGTCTAACTGACTTACCCATGATGTCTATCTCCCCTCAACTTCCTCAGTCATTACCAGAATCATGAAGTGTAACTGAAGCCAGAAATGATGGCATAAATAAATGTGGAAACACAATTCATAAGTGTATTCTTAAGATTACAGCTCATTCTTTGCATCATTTTGTATGCTAATAATCCCTTCTTGATGCTTGTAGGAAGTAAGAACCCTCAAATTAGCCTGAAATTAGCAGAGATTCGGACCGACCAACAGGGCAAGGTAGGTGCCTGTGTCCGGGCTGATTTTTTTCTTTCTTTTATGCCGAGTTGAAAGGTTTTATAATGATCTCTCATCTTTTTGTAGATGATTAGTGCACAAAACAAAGAGCTTGTTCTCCCTTTCACCACGCTCTTTCCTGGGGTTGAGTACATTGCACGAGCTGGATGGACAAAAGATGGTAAATTGTAAGTAAGAAGTACTTGCCTTTAAGAAATTCTCTCTCAGGTCTTTCCTGTGTAATCCTTCTGTCTTCATATGAACGAAATTCTGTGCAACAGGGAAAAAAAGAGGTCTGTTTTTATGCAACACAAATGTTTAGTGATCAGGAGCTGCCAAGCTTCTCAAAGATTAAATAAAGTAAAATATTATAGCCTTAGCTAGGTTTAAAGGGGTCATCGAATGCCCATTTTCCACAAGTTGGTATGATTCTTTAAAGTCTATAACATACTTTAGTTAAAATTTGTCAGTGGTAGTGTAAAACAACACCCTTTTTACCCTGTCAATTACAAGCCGTTTTTTAGCATGTCTGTTTAAATGCTAATGCGCTCTGCTGAATCCAATGATGAACTGCCTTTAACTATCATCTTTGCATTATTGACACTGTTTTCCTAATGAATGTTGTTCAGTTGCTTTGACGCAATGTATTTTGTTTAAAGCGCTATATAAATAAATAAAGGTGACATCCCGCCCCTCTCTTCCGTGGGGTGACAAGCCGTTCTCTGAGACATGTCAAAATGTATCACCTGAATGTATTTTAGAATTTTTGTCTAGTGTAGATTTGAAACGTCTTTTATAACTTTTGTTAATCATACCTTGTGTAATTTATTCTGAGATCGCCATGAAAATAGCCTTGAAGCTATTTAAATCACATTTTATTTCAGCTAGTTGCAAAGGCAATAATTCTCTTTTTAACTGATGTACTAAAATAACTAAAACTGAAATAAAAATGAATACAAGCTTTGTAATCATATATAAAAAAAAAAAAAGATATATATAAAAGCTTTAATAGTATCTGAATGTCTGTCTCTTCCCAGTGCTTGGGCGGTGCTGCTAGACCGCAGTCAGCAGAAGCTGCAGTTAGTGCTGTTACCGCCTGCGCTCTTCATAGCGGCGAGCGTGGATGATCCGCAGTGGGAGGAGCTTGTGGAAGCCATGCCTGAGGGAGTCCAGCCCTTCATCATCTACGAGGAGCTCACTGACATCTGGATCAATGTGAGTATGAAGATAACAGGGCAAAGCAAAAAGATGAACCGCAGAGCTGCCAGCAGATTTCACACATGTATGAAAGATATAAAACCATGCCGCTAACAGAGAAAACATTTAATGTTTATGATATGTTAAGTTGTTACATCTCCTTTTAAAGTTTGAGGTTCGTAAAATTGAAAGAAATTAATATTTTATTGACCTTATTCTATTCCGTGGAGATTAGGCAAATTGTCTGGTGATGTAGGTCTGCGTTCATTTCTCAATACAAAGTATTGTTGTTCGGACATTGCGCGTTCGGCTCGAGAGAGTGAACTCCTGCGGATGGGACGATGCAAGTCTGGTAATTCTGCAGACAGCAGTGTACTTGATTACATCAGTCAGCTTACCATGGCTACTGCTATTTTCCTCACTGTATGTTTACAATAAGACGAAATATGATATCAAATACCACTGCCTCCTTTCGATTTCATTTAAACATATTAATAACTGCAGAAATGTAGTTCAGGGAAATGTATAGGCCTATATAGCCTACATTACAATGAAACTAAATATTATATCAAATTTTAAAACTACATTTCATGACACAATGACAGTAATATTTTGAAAATGATCAGAATAAATAGTGGTTGAAATCACAATGCTGCGTGAACTCAACCAATCAGGATGTTTAGCGCCCAAGTCCCGCCCCTGGAAGTTCCGGAACTTTGAAAAAGTACCACCTCGCCAGCAGGGACTTTCTGATGGGCATTTTTTTACCCAGAACTTTTAGTTTCTGGTTCCTGTGGTGGAAACACACAGAGTACCAGCCCAAAGTCCCTAGTTCCTGGGTAAAGTTCCTGCGGTGGAAACGCGGCATAAGAGTACTGTAACTGGTGAAGTGTAGAGTTAATGAAAGTGATCGTGAGCACTGTAATGTTTAAACCAAATGTCTTAACAAATGTTAGATTTTTAAACGAGCGGTTCATTCATAAATGTGTGATATCACTGTTGAAATACATCCGGAAGACAGAAGACAACAAACGCAGTGCTAAAAAGGGGCGGGGCTACAAAAGGTCATTATGACTTTTTTTTTCTTTTTTTTGTCTTATTCCCAACAGGTCCATGATATCTTCTATCCCTTCATTCAAACAACTAATGACAAGATCTCTTTCCTGTGGGTGAATGAATCACAAACGGGCTTCTGCCATTTGTACAGAATAACCAGTCACTTTCAGCCGGGCTGCCATCAGTGGTCCAGAGAATACAGTCCAGCGGAAGGTCAGATTGAACCAAAACACATTCAGAACACTGTATTAAAAACTTTATAACATAACAGATCAATAGTTCACTAACCTTTAAATAATTGTTTTTTTTTTATCTAATTTCCAATCATTTAAAATACTTCAGAATGTCATCAAGCTAGTGATTGAAACTATAATGAAGCCTCATGCAATGCATGAGCACGCTTATGTTGTGTTGACACATTAACATTAAAAAGTGTCATTTTTGTAGTGTTGCGCAGAGTCATGTTTTTAACCATGGCCTCTGTTTAAACATGGAGCCTTGTGATATTAATGGTGACCTTTTATGTTTTCTTTTTTGTTCAGATGATTTCAAATGCCAGATAGAGGAGGAGGTGGCTTTGACGAATGGAGAGTGGGAAGTCTTGGCCAGACACGGCTCAAAGGTTTTATTAAAACAAATTAAAATGCAAATGTCTCCCAGAAATTCCCATGTGGCTGGTAACACCTTGCCTTCATCTTCTTTTGCAGATCTGGGTCAATGAAGAAACCAAACTGGTGTATTTCCAGGGCACAAAAGATACTCCACTTGAGCACCATCTGTATGTTGTGGGCTACGAATCTCCTGGAGAAATTGTCAGACTTACTAAGCCGGGTTTCTCTCACAGCTGCTCTGTTAGCCAGGTGTGTGTGTGTGTGTGTATATGAGACACTGTTAAGGCCTGTTCATGCCAAATCCAAAAAAACTGCTAATGATTTTTGACCACAAACACTGATTAGATATGATTAGTATGCAGTCTCTGACTATCTCCGGTCTCATTGCAGAACTTTGACATGTTCATTAGCCACTACAGTAACGTGAGCACGCCTCCATGCGTTCACGTCTACAAACTGACGGGTTCGGACAGTGACCCCCTGCACAAAGAGCCGGAGTTCTGGGCGAGCATGATGGAGGCTACAGGTGAGGGCAGGGCCGTGAGCTCAGGGTGATGGGAACAATAACACATGCTCTAATAACATGTTTGCTTGTGCTCTGCAGGTTGCCCGGCTGATTACGACCCTCCTGAGATATTCGGCTTCCCTGCCAGTTCCGGTTTCCATCTCTATGGAATGCTGTACAAACCTCACAACCTGAAACCAGGCAAAAAACATCCCACAATCCTGTTTGTGTACGGCGGCCCACAGGTGGGTTTGGTTGAAAAGTGTCCCTATAGATTTCTGAAAAATGCCCAGAAGTAATTCTTAGTAGCTTGTTGTTAAGGCCTGTTCACGCCAAATCAGAGGTGACAAAATGGCATTAAAACATAAAAATGGCTAAAGTAATTTTTGTCTGGCAAAGAATCCCTTGGAAATATAACATGAAGAAATGAATTAACTATACATTTTCTTTCTATCACACAGAGAATTTCAGCTTTGGAATGATTTTGCATCATTGGTTCATTGGTTGCGTGGGTCCTTTCCTATGTTTGTGCTTTTAACATGTTTGGATGTTTCTTGTTTTTTAGGTGCAGTTAGTGAATAACTCTTACAAGGGTGTGAAGTATCTGCGTCTGAACACGTTGGCGTCTCTGGGTTATGCTGTGGTGGTCATTGACGGAAGAGGGTCATGCCAAAGAGGCCTCAAGTTTGAAGGGGCCCTTAAAAACAAAATGGTAACTAGAACTTGCAGTCTAGTTTTATGTAACCAGACGTTTGACAACATCTGGTCAACATTGCAGCAAATCTCTGCAAAACCACAGGAACATTTAATAGACGGTTTGACTGGGATTGGTTTTTGCACACGTCTGCTCAAAATTAAGCGTAAAGACGCACCCGCTCTGGCCTAGTCTCCTAATTGTAATTCTGCATTTATTCCACCTCTGTCCAACATTAAAGACTCTCCTAAATGCCACTTCAGAAGCACCTCTGTGCCACATTTTCAGTAGAAATCACACAGATTGGAACTAGAGCAGTGTGCATCACATGGCCCAAGATCTGTCTGAACCTGACATTGTAAACCGTCTCACATTTAACACGTTATAAACTCTTAGCCAGTGTGATTCGAAAACAGGTTGCATAAATGCTTTATATAGATGAAATATGATCATGCTGCAATTTAAGTTGTCCGAATGATCGGCCGTGAAATGTTAAGGTGTCAAAATGATTACGGAGTCACACTGACACTTGATCCCACATGTAACTCTCAGTCAGACTGAATTAGACGCCTCCAGTTCTGTCCAGCTCACATACGTATCACTGCCTGTTGAAGGTCACTTAGGTGTGCTATAAAGTCAACAATGGCACATGACTACGGCTTAATCTGATGACATTTTACAAATTATGTCAATTATTATTAAAGGATTTTTTTATAGTGGCTAGTTTGTACTGGATGAATACTATGTTGCTTGCTGGCAATGACCAAAAGTTTGAGGGCAGTAAGACTTTATTTCATTTTTTTTCATCCAGCAAATATGCTTTAAATGTAGCAAAAGTGACAGTATGCAAATTCAGAAGGTTACAAAAGAGTTCTGTTTTAAATAAATACAAATAAATGAAATCCTAAACATTATGTCAGCAGCATATAAGACTGATTTCTGAATCATGTGCCACTAAAAAATTCAGCTTTGCCATCACAGGAATCGATAACATTAATGTCTTTTCAGCAGTTGATATTGGTATTTTCAAATGAAGCATTCAGAGTGCCTTGAGTATTTCACATGGTTTAAGATCACTGAATAAGGTTTTAAACTGGGTGTACGGTACTCTTCTCTTTATATTGCTGTTCTTTCCTCTTCAGGGGCAGGTGGAGATTGAAGATCAGGTGGAGGGACTTCAGTATGTAGCAGAGAAGTACAAGTTCATAGACATGAGTCGAGTCGCCATCCATGGTTGGTCTTATGGTGGATTCCTGTCTCTCATGGGCCTCATTCACAGGCCAAACATCTTCAAGGTGAGATTTACAGCTGCCCCGGTGTCGTCGTCTTAATTCATCCTAAAATAACAATTCCTCAGTTTTTGTCGACTATCCCTCAACCCCACCCCTGCATGTTGAGGAAACCTGCTTTAACCAGCAGGTGGCATCTCACATGCACCTTACCAGAGATCGAATTGCTGAACTTGGTAGTAACAGTCAAACGTTTTTTTATACTTTTGGAATTACCAAAATAGAAGTGACAGCTGTATTTTGGATATATGCTACAAACTTTTCATCATGTGTTAAGCAAGCTAGCCGTTCTGTGCTCCAGGTGGCCGTAGCAGGAGCTCCTGTGACGGTGTGGATGGCATACGATACCGGCTACACTGAACGCTACATGGACGTGCCTGAAAATAACCAGCAGGGGTATGAGGCGGGCTCCGTCGCCCTGCACGTCGACAAGCTTCCCAACGAGTGAGTCACTGCAGCTCAGGACAGAGACTAACTATGCATTAGCTGATTCTGTCTTCTTGGCATGCTACTTCCTTTAGTGGATTTCTCCTTGCCTTTGGATTATTATATTTTATTTCAAATGGGAGTTTATTGAACCTGTAAAAGATATAGATTTTGATCGTTGACAGGCCTTAAACATTTTCAATATTAAATATGACTGAATAGGCTGTATAGGGTTAAGAGTCCCACTCAAGTTTTGAATCAAGGTATAATTCGTTCTTAAGTTCATTCAAACTATATAGATAACTTCTCCCAGAATGCATTATTAGAGCATTCTGACTAGTATTTTCTCTGCGATAACTTTTTTTTGCCTTTTTTTTCTCCAAGGCCAAACCGATTACTTATTTTACATGGGTTCCTTGATGAAAACGTGCACTTTTTCCACACCAACTTCCTGGTGTCTCAACTCATCCGTGCAGGAAAGCCATATCAGCTACAGGTTTGAAAACTGAGAGTTCATATATACGTTTGTAATTTTGGTAACACTTTCCTTAAAGCTTTCATGTATAATGCATTATAAAAGTAGTTTTAATGCATTAATTATCCCTTGTAATGCACCTTATAATGCATTGTACAATCTCAGGAATAATTGTGACCGCAGTTAATACATTACAACTTATCAATTCATTGTTGCACTATGCATTTTAAGTTTAGTTATTATTTACAAGATTACACATTATGAATAACTATAATGCATACCCTTTAATAAAGGTTTTAGGTAAAATGTTACCACCCCCCCAACCAAATGATTAATTTGAGTTCTCTGTAGATCTACCCCAATGAGAGGCACAGCATCCGCTGTCCTGAGTCCGGAGAGCACTACGAGATCATGCTACTGTACTTCCTCCAGCAGCACCTCTGATGAGCGCCTTCTCCATTCCCAGCCTCCTCTACTTCCTCCTACCGGTTCCCCAACTCGCCTTTGCTTTCACACACTCTTTCAGGAAGGAGTGTCTTCGCAGCAGCCACAAACAGACTTGTCCCCAAGCGTCATGTAATTTTGCGCATGTCTGCACACTTTTAACAGAAAGGACACATCCGAAAAACGGAGAAGAACCCAGTAGCTCATTAACCTCATTAAACAAGTTTTGGATTATGTGCCACATCTAGATAATGTTTCCTTTCCGGCTCCCTCTTAAACACTGATTATGAAAATTGCCAAATGTGTCTTTATTTTTTAAATTTGTAGTTAGTGGCTAATCGGAAAACAGAGACTGGATTTCTACACACACACACACACACACACACACACATACAGAAATGCTCTTTCCACCCCCTCAGCTCATTTAACTTTTTCAGTTCTATGAATGCAGTCGTGAATCTGTTAGCCGCAGTCCTGTGGCTCTCACGTAAGGACAAGTCACACTACTACCTGCAGTTCATATTTTAAGTGTGTATTATTAAAGGAACATATTTTTTATTAAGTTGTGGTCGTTTGTTTCATGCATGCTGTTTTAGTAGCATATTCTTTTCACTTCAGTGTACTTAAGATGGCATGAAATAGGCCGTCTGATTTACTTCATTAAAATATGATGCAGTCTCAACATTTGCAATTTAATGAGGAAAAATGTTGGGTGGGGTTTGATTTTTATCCACTGGGAATTGATTGGATCGTGAAAGGTGAGTCACGTCATGTGTATTTATTTTATATAGTGCAATACAGATTCACAGCAGCTTATGGAAGTCTGTTTCCGCCACTGAATATTTTTTTTTTTAAATAAACTAGGTAATTGTGACTTCTTATCCAATAATTGCTCATATCTTGCAATTAGAACTTTCTAACACACAATTGAGTGAGTTATAAAGTCAAAATAGTGAGTTAAAAAGTCAGAATTGAGAAATATAAATTATAAATTCGCAATTCTGAGAGAGAGAGAGAAAAACTCAGAATTGTGAGTTTATATTTCTCAATTCTGACTTTTTAACCATAGACTGTAAAAAATAAATAAAGTCATAATTGTGAGATATAAAAATCGGCAATTACCTTTTTATTTAGTGGCGGGAACAGGCTTCCATAGCAGCTTCACATGAACAAACAGGAACATAACTGTTAATGATGTAAGGTTCATCAGTTATGAAAAAATCAGGTTCTGCATAAGTCATTATTCAACTCACTTTAGTTCAATGTTGTTTTAACCCCAGTGAAAAGCTGTAAATGTTGTAAAGTTCATGAATTATGAAGCCGTAGCATCAGCATTTTGTGCTTTACTGTAAAATGACTGACTGGGAAGACGATGTCAATGCTCCAAAGTTAGCGTCGGATAGTGCAGCTAAATCTGTCATTTATTGTTAATCTTGTCATTACAATGTATAATGAACTTTGAGTGCAAACCTCAATTAATAATTAATATAGCAGAAGTATTGGTTAGGTAACTAAAAAAGTCATTGAATATTGTACTTGCCCTATAGACAGACAAAGATGGTGCAGAGTTCAGTTCTTTGGTCGTGCTTGGATAAAAAGTAGAAAAGGCGTCTACAAGTACAGGCCTTATTAGAGCATTCAGCATCTCACAACTGCACATTTATGTCTCCTCTCACACACCCATCTCTACCAATGAGTGGATGACCAGAATCAGGTGTGTTTAAAGAGTCAAACCCCTATCTAGAGGGCAGTGGGATGAGTCCATTGAGTTTACATGTATATAATTCCTTTAGTGAAGGCTGTGAGGTGTTTGTAATTGTCTGGGCAGATTGGATGGACTCATGCACAGAGCAGCCAGCAGCAAACCACACTGAGATGACATATGTGAGTGTGCTGTCTATGGAGCCGTGATAAAGGCACACAGATCGGCTTTTCTTAATGTCCTCAGGAAGCAGAGCGCTTCTGTGCCACCTTCACTAGTGAGTTTTGTGTTAGCAGTCATATGAAGTCCTGGAGATCTGTGTGCCTGTCCTGGGAAATTGAAGCTTTGTCTCCCTGATGCAGAGAGGGGCAGGTTCCTCCTTGTTCTTCCTAAAACTAAAGATCAGATGCTTTGTTTTGGAGGATTAGTGTCAGGCTGTTAACAGAACAGCATTCTGATAGTTTAAGTGTTAAGAGAACACTTGTCAGCAGAGCTATGTACTGTAGTTGTCACAGTGTCTGGGTTGTGTCCCTGGGTTTCCACTAGATACGGGACAGAACGACTCCGTCACTGCAAGAACCAGCGGTATGTCTTTTTCCCGTTCCCCAGCCAAAATGGCGGAGCGGAGAACAAAGTATCTCCGGTTGACTGCCCTCCGCCAAGAGGGCAATGAGGTGGGTGCCCTGGCACAGGTGTTCTGGTCCCTGGCCGAGGGTATGGGATACAACTATTCGGCCCTGAAGGATTATTTCAACAGCGGTCTGGATGATCCAGTTTCTCAGGAGGAAATGGGGCATTTAGAGACACTGGAATTCTGGGAATTCGTGTACTATTTGCAGCATAGGCTTCCGTGGGATGCCCCAGCCACTCCTGTCTCTTCCGCCAAGATGGCCGCTAACCCAGCGCTGATGCCCAAGTTGGCCACCGGTCCAGAGTCCTGGCCCAAGATGGCCACCAATCCAGCGCCACCACACAAGATGGCCGCCAGCCCAGCACTACAGCACAAAATGGCCGCTAACCCAGCGCCAATGCCCAAGATGGCCACTGGTCCAGAGCCACAGTCCAAGATGGCCGCCCGTCCAGAGTCATGGCCCAAGATGGCCGCTAATCCAGCGCCACAGCACAAGATGGCTGCCAGCCCAGTGCCACAGCACAAGATGGCCGCTAACCCAGCGCCAATGCCCAAATTGGCCACCGATCCAGAGCCACGGTCAAAGATGGCCGCCCGTCCAGAGTCATGGCCCAAGATGGCCGTCAATCCAGCGCCACAACACAAGATGGTCGCCAGCCCAGCACCACAGTACTGGATGGCCGCCTGTCCAGAGTCAGGACCCAAGATGGCTGCTTGCCTAGCGCCGCTGCACGGGATTACAGTCACAGCTGACTCTCCGGAGTCGAGTCAGGCTCCTGTTGACCCTCCAGAATCGAGTCAGGTTCCAGTGGACTCCCCAGAGTCGAGTCAGGTTCCGGTTGACCCTCCAGTATCGAGTCAGGTTCCTGTTGACCCCCCAGAGTCGAGTCAGGTTCCTGTTGACCCCCCAGAGTCGAGTCAGGTTCCTGTTGACCCCCCAGAGTCGAATCAGGTTCCAGTGAACTCTCCAGAGTCGAGTCAGGTTCCTGTTGACCCCCCAGAGTCGAGTCCGGTTCCAGTGAACTCTCCAGAGTTGAGTCCGGTTCCAGTGAACTCTCCAGAGTTGAGTCCGGTTCCAGTGAACTCTCCAGAGTCGAGTCCGGTTCCAGTGAACTCTCCAGAGTCGAGTCAGGTTCCTATTGATCCTCCAGAGTCGAGTCAGGTTCCTATTGATCCTCCAGAGTCCAGTCAGGTTCTGGTTGACCTTCCAGAGTCGAGGCAGGTGCCCGTGGACTTTCCAGAGTCAAGTCAGGGTTTCGTGTACCTTTCAGAGTTAGGGCTAGTCACCGATGACCCTCCAGATTCAGGGCCAGTCACCGCTGACCTTCCAGATTCAGGGCCAGTCACCGCTGATCTTCCAGATTCAGGGCTAGTCACCGATGACCTTCCAGAGCCAGGGCTAGGTACCATGGACTTCCCAGAGACAAGGCTAGTCATTGTGGACCTTTCAGAGTTGGGTCAGGTCACTGGTGATTTTCAAGGACTGAGTCAAATCGCCGGTGATCTTCATGAACAGATGCAAGTCACCGGTGATCTTCAGGGACTGAGTCAAGTCACCGTTGATCTTCAGGGACTGAGTCAAGTCACCAGTGATCTTCAGGTACTGAGTCAAGTCACCGGTGATCTTCAGGGACTGAGTCAAGTCACCGGTGATCTTCAGGGACTGAGTCAAGTCACCGGTGATCTTCAGGGACTGAGTCAAGTCACCGGCAGGGGCGGACTTTACCATTAGGCAAAGGTCGGCAATTGCCTTGGGCCCCGAGCTACCTAGGGGCCCCAAAAATGCCCCATTAACTTGCTTAAAGATTTTTTTTTTTTTACTTAATGCAAAATATATATTTCTAAAACTCCATTTGCATCAAATCATTAGTGTCGCAGACAGGAGGGCCCCCCCCCCACCTCACTACATTGGACTATTCCATTATTTCACTTACTGCGCATCTGCGAAAGTGACAAGGCTGTAATGCACCAAAAAACTGACGAAGAAGTGATTGACAGTGATAGACAGAGTGTACAGATAGAGAGTGTTGACAGTAAAAATGAAGCGAATCTACCCAAGCGGTGCTGAAAAAAGGAAGAAACGGGAGGAAAGCAAAAAGTTTTTAGCAAAATTGCCGAAGGTAACAAACTTTTTTGTGATGCCCGGCCCCGCTGACAATGACAACAACGCTAACACCATCACGACTGTTAGCACTGCTGCTAGCGTGGAGGAGCTACCCGTTGCCACCGGCGCCGACAGTGCTAGCCCAGGCTGCTCAAGCGATATTGCTGCTAACGTTACATGCACGGCAATTTTACAGGATGAGGAGGATCCTTCAACTGCAGCTGCAGGTAACAAAACTTCCGCGTTCACTTTCAGTGACAGTGATAATAATGATGACGACGTCTATGACGAAAAAGACGACAATTCCATTTCCAATGAACAACTAATGAGTACTAGCAGTCATTCTGACCAATGTGTTACACTTGAAGTTGAAGATGACCCAGCACTCTGGCCAAAACATCTCACTGACAAAGAGCGCTGCTCAATAGTGCAGAGAGGCCCAGTTCAGAGCAAGGATAGAATTTATCCTAAAAATCAAGAGGGCAGAAGATTTACAAACAGCAATTATTACCTGCAAATGAAGAATGGAGAAAAAATAAAGAGGTCCTGGCTCGTGTACAGTGAAAAAAATGACTGTGTTTTGTGCTTTTGTTGCCGCTTGTTTGGTAACCGAGAAAAGGCCACTCAGTTAAGTGCAGATGGGTTTAATTACTGGAAAAATCTTTCTGCACACTTGAGACAGCATGAGAGGTCTGCAGAACACATCACAAACATGGATGCTTGGCGCAATCTTTCACAGAAACTACAAACCAACACAGCTATAGATCAGGTAAACCAAGATCTAATTGCTCTTGAAGTAAACCGCTGGAAAGAGATTTTAAGACGACTTATTGCAATTGTAAACCATCTGGCAGAGCACAATCTTGCATTTCGTGGCCACTCAGACAAATTGTTTGAGGCTGGTAATGGAAATTTTCTTGGACAAGTGCAATTAATGGCTCAGTTTGACCCAGTGATGCGAGAGCATCTGAGGAGAATTCAGGCAAAACAGCTAAGTGACACCTATTTAAGCAAGAATATCCAAAATGAACTTATTTCCCTTGTGGCAAAATGTACAACTGATGCAATTGTAGAGAGAGTGAAAACAGCCAAATACTATGCAGTAATTATGGACTGCACTCCAGACCTCAGTCACAATGAGCAGCTCTCAGTGGTGCTACGAATTGTTAATTGTGAATTATCAAAGGGTGTCTCCATCCATGAGTACTTTGTTGGATTTCTTCAGGCACTTGACACAACAGGAAAAGGCTTATGTGAGACATTTTTAGGCCAACTAGAAACACTAGGATTGGATTTTTGCAATTGTCGAGGCCAGTCTTACAATAACGGGAGCAACATGCAGGGTAAAAAGCAGGGAGTCCAAAAGAGAGTGCTGGAAATAAACAACAAAGCGTTATATGTTCCTTGTGGAAGTCACACACTGAACCTTGTTGTTGGTGATGCAGCCAAGTCCTCCGTGACGTCCATCAGCTTCTTTGGGCTGATACAGCGACTTTACAATCTTTTCAGCTCTTCAGTTCAACGTTGGAGTATTCTCAAAGAACACGTCAAGAATTTGACACTTAAAGCATTGTCAACAACCAGGTGGGAGTGCAGAGTTGAAGCTGTGAAAGCTGTTCGCTACCAGCTGCCTGAAATCGTGAAGGCATTAACTGCTTTAAAGGAGTACGCCACAGAGAAAAGAGATGCAGATGTTGTCTCAACAGCTGAAAGCATCTGCAAGGAGCTGCAGAAATGGCCTTTTGTGGTAAGTACCATTGTGTGGTACAATGTGTTGTTCCAGATAAACAAAGTGAGCAAGATCCTTCAGAGCCCCAAAGTTTCAGTTGAGACAGTGAGAGAAGAAATCAGGGCAGTGAAAGAATTTCTTCAGGAATTTCGCAGTCATGGATTTCATTCTGCGAAAACAGATGCCAGGGAGATAGCAGAGAAGCTTGAGGTGGAGATGAGCTGGCCTGAGGTGCGTCAGAGAAAAAAAAAAAAACAGTTTGAGTATGAGGGAACAGAGCAGACTCAGTCAACTGCAGAAGAGCTCTTCAAAAGAGAGTTTTTTCTACGTCTAATAGATACAGCTCTTGTCACTGTAGAGAACAGATTTTCCAATATGGAAATCTTCTATGAGCTTTATGGATTTCTCTACTCACTCGACACAATGAGAAGCACTGAGAAGGAAGGGAAGCTGGATGAATGCTGCCACAGATTAGAGCAAAGGATGGATGACATTGATGCAGAAGATCTGAAGCTTGAGGTTAAGGGTGCAGTTAGGTCATTCCCGCCAAATGTTTCATCACCATTTGAGATGCTTGACTATATATATAAAGAGAATTTACTTGACATATATCCAAATTTGAGTATAGCTTTCAGACTCCTCCTCACTCTCCCTGTTACAGTAGCTTCGGGTGAGAGAAGTTTCTCATCACTGAAACTAATCAAAACGTACCTCAGATCAACTATGTCACAGGACAGGCTGTCTGCTCTAGCTGTTCTCTCCATCGAGCAGGAAGTCAGGAAGTCACTGGATATGGAATCAGTGATAGCAAGATTTGCTGAGGCCAAAGCTCGCAAGGTCAGATTATAGTGCTTTAGACATGACAATACAGAAACTCACTCACTCACAGACACACTCACTCACACACACACACAGACACACTCACTCACACACACAGACACACTCACACACACACACACACACACACACACACACACTCACTCACACACACAGACACTCACACAGACACACACACACACACTCACACAGACACTCACACAGACACACTTACACACAGACACACACACACACACACACACACTCAGAGACACTCACCCACACACACTCACACACACAGACACACTCACACAGACACACTTACACACAGACACACACACACACACACACACACACAGACACACTCACTCACACCCAGACCAAAGAGAGAAGAAGAAAAAGATAGGCAAAGACCAAAGAGAGAAGAAGAAAAAGATAGGCAAAGACCAAAGAGAGAAGAAGAAAAAGATAGGCAAAGACCAAAGAGAGAAGAAGAAAAAGACAGGCAAAGACCAAAGAGAGAAGACTAGAAAGATGCAAAAACAGAGACAAGGGAAATTAAGAAATGGTCAGAAAAAAAGGGAGAGCAGGAGAAAGTCAGTGAAAGAAAAAAGGTAGGTTATTTTTACTAAAATGATGTCTCCATAATTGATCACTTATTGTCTTGTGTGTTTCTTCTCACTTTAGTAACACAAGACAGAAGTCCAAAAACAACATGTAGCAGCAAGCAGATCCATATAGAAGATACTATCAGAACAACCAAGGTAAATGACAACCAATGACAGCTCTTCCCTGTGTAAATAGACAATACATATTATTGTACAGAGAAAATTTTATGTAAATACAATTTTACAGAGGATACATCTGTTAAACAGAATGTTGTTCTGTGTTTTTTATTTTTCTTCTTTTTTTCTTACAGATACAACTCCAGATGTCTATACATCATTGCTGTGTGAAGACTGCTGAAGAGAAGTAACAAGTAGGGCTTTTTTTTAAAAGAAGGATTGACAAAAGGAGGGAAGCAAGAGATGTAGAGGGCCCCATGTCTGTGTTTGCCTTGGGCCCCAAAATGTCTAAATCCGCCCCTAGTCACCGGTGATCTTCATGAACAAAGGCAAGTCACCTCTGATCTTCATGAACAAAGGCAAGTCACCATTGATCTTCATGAGCAAATACAAGTCACCAATGATCTTCATGAGCAGTGTCAGGCCAGCACCAATCTTCTGGAGTCCAGTAAGGACACCAGGGAATTACCAGAGTTTCGTCGTCCCGTTGGTCCAGCCGCACGGAGGTCTGCTCCGCCTTGGGGGGCTCTGGTCCTGACCACATGGCTGTGGTGGTCTTCTGCTCCGCCCTGGGGGCCTTCCGCCCTGACCACACGGCTGTGGGGGTCTTCCGCTCAGCCCTGGAGGACTCTGGCTTCGTCCACAAGGACGTGGTGGTCTTCTGCTCCGCCCTGGGGGGCTTCCGTCCTGACCACACGGTTGTGGTGGTCTTCTGCTTCGCCCTGGGGGGCTTCCGTCCTGACCACACGGTTGTGGTGGTCTTCTGCTCCGCCCTGGGGGGCTTCCGCCCTGACCACACGGTTGTGGTGGTCCTCTGCTCCGCCCTGGGGGACTCCAGTCTCCACCACACGCACGTGGTGGTCTTCTGCCCCGCCCTGGAGGGGCTTCATGTTGTTTTTTGTTTTTGTGTTCACTCCTGTCCCTGTTCCTCTCTGTCAGTCTGGCCCTCTGTCCCTCCCCCTGAACCTCCTCCGGTCCTCCTCCCTCCTGGTCTCCCTGTTTGGTGTTCACACTTCTGGTGTCTGTTCCCCATGTTTTTCTTTTCTGGCCCTCCGTCCCTCCCCCTGAGCCTCCACCTGTCCGCCTCCCTCCTGGTCTCTGTTTTATGTCTGTCGTGGAGCGTCTGGGAGCCGCTCCGTAGAGGGGGGGTACTGTCACAGTGTCTGGGTTGTGTCCCTGGGTTTCCACTAGATGTCCTCCTTTCCCACGGTGTCTGTCACCTTATTAACTGTCTGTTCCCTTATTTGGTCACCTTCCTCCTTGTTTGAGTTAATTGATTATTCCCCACCTGTCTCCAGTTCCCTCATTCACCTTCTGTGTATTTATACCCGGTCTGTCTGAGTATGTGTCACGGAGTCCTTGTTTAATGTGTGAATTCATGTCCGTCAATCTGTCTTGCCCGTGCCTTGTCTTCTTGTTCAGTTTATGTTTGGATGGATGTTTTGGTTTCGACCCCTGCCTGGACTGTTATTCTTTTGGATTAACCCTTGAATAAAGACTTACCTGCAATTGGTTCTATCTCCGTGGTTTCCTGTATCACCGAACGTGACAGTAGTCAGTTACTGATTACAGATTACATGATGAAAAAGATCTGTTCTGACCACTTTTTTTAGATTACTTTTTATCTAGCTTGTTTTAAACTTACCATGAAACATGCCATATTGATAAAAAATATATAATACATTTACATTATTTATTTTTTTTTATCTTAAAAAGCATTTAACATTACATTAAACCCGGGTTTCCTAAATTGGGCTTGACCTGAGACCTGAAGGGGGGTTGTGAGTTAATAATCAATTAAATCATAAAAAGGTCAAATAAATTATTTAACCACTAAATAGAAATATTTATGTGTTTAGCTGCATGTCAACGTGACCATTAAGCAGCATGCTTAATGGTCATTATCTGGCTCGGCTCGGTGTTAATCTTCAGTTCTCTCTTCACAGCAGTTCAGTCAGTGTACTGTTTGAGTAAATGAATTACTCCGGGATATTGGTTTGTTTTAACTCAGAGGGAGTGTCAGCCACATTAAAAAAGTTAACAGCTTAATTCATTCGTGGATTAATGCATATTGGAGACGCGAACCGTTTAAAACGATTCAGTTCGATTTGGTGAACTGGTTCAAAAAGATTAGGTTACATGGAATGATTCGTTCGCGAACCGGATATCACAAACTGCTTTGTTTTGAACTCTCTCACAACAGACACGGAAGAGAAGACAATGTCAATGTCAATGTCACCTTTATTTATATAGCGCTTTAAACAAAATACATTGCGTCAAAGCAACTGAACAACATTCATTAGGAAAACAGTGTCAATAATGCAAAATGATAGTTAAAGGCAGTTCATCATTGGATTCAGTTATGTCATCTCTGTTCAGTTAAATAGTGTCTGTGCATTTATTTGCAATCAAGTCAACGATATCGCTGTAGATGAAGTGTCCCCAACTAAGCAAGCCAGAGGCGACAGCGGTAAGGAACCGAAACTCCATCGGTGACAGAATGGAGAAAAAAACCTTGGGAGAAACCAGGCTCAGTTGGGGGGCCAGTTCTCCTCTGACCAGACGAAACCAGTAGTTCAATTCCAGGCTGCAGCAAAGTCAGATTGTGCAGAAGAATCATCTGTTTCCTGTGGTCTTGTCCTGGTGCTCCTCTGAGACAAGGTCTTTACAGGGGATCTGTATCTGGGGCTCTAGTTGTCCTGGTCTCCACTGTCTTTCAGGGATGTAGAGGTCCTTTCTAGGTGCTGATCCAGCATCTGGTCTGGATACTTACTGGATCTGGGTGACTGCAGTGACCCTCTGATCTGGACACAGACTGGATCTGGTGGCCACGGTGACCTCGGAACAAGAGAGAAACAGACAAATATTAGCGTAGATGCCATTTTTCTAATGATGTAGCAAGTACATAGGGTGTTATGGGAAGTGTTTCCGGTTCCGGTTTACCTAATTAATGCAGCCTAAAAATCCTTTAACGGATTTGGATAATAAAAGCATATTAGTATGTTATGTGTATGCCAGGTTAAAGAGATGGGTCTTTAATCTAGATTTAAACTGCAAGAGTGTGTCTGCCTCCCGAACAATGTTAGGTAGGTTATTCCAGCGTTTGGGCGCCAAATAGGAAAAGGATCTGCCGCCTGCAGTTGATTTTAATATTCTAGGTATTATCAAATTGCCTGAGTTTTGAGAACGTAGCGGACGTAGAGGATTATAATGTAAAAGGAGCTCATTCAAATACTGAGGTGCTAAACCATTCAGGGCTTTATAAGTAATAAGCAATATTTTAAAATCTATGCGATGCTTGATAGGGAGCCAGTGCAGTGTTGACAGGACCGGGCTAATATGGTCATACTTCCTGGTTCTAGTAAGAACTCTTGCTGCTGCATTTTGGACTAGCTGTAGTTTGTTTACTAAGCGTGCAGAACAACCACCCAATAAAGCATTACAATAATCTAACCTTGAGGTCATAAATGCATGGATTAACATTTCTGCATTTGACATCGAGAGCATAGGCCATAATTTAGATATATTTTTGAGATGGAAAAATGCAGTTTTACAAATGCTAGAAACGTGGCTTTCTAAGGAAAGATTGCGAACAAATAGCACACCTAGGTTCCTAACTGATGACGAAGAATTGACAGAGCAACCATCAAGTCTTAGACAGTGTTCTAGGTTATTACAAGCAGTTTTTAGGTCCTATAATTAACACCTCTGTTTTTTCAGAATTTAGCAGTAAGAAATTACTCATCATCCAGTTTTTTATATCGACTATGCAATCCATTAGTTTTTCAAATTGGTGTGTTTCACCGGGCTGCGAAGAAATATAGAGCTGAGTATCATCAGCATAACAGTGAAAGCTAACACCATGTTTCTTGATGATATCTCCCAAGGGTAACATATAAAGCGTGAAGAGTAGCGGCCCTAGTACTGAGCCTTGAGGTACTCCATACTGCACTTGTGATCGATAGGATACATCTTCATTCACTGTTACGAACTGATGGCGGTCATATAAGTACGATTTAAACCATGCTAATGCACTTCCACTGATGCCAACAAAGTGTTCAAGTCTATGCAAAAGAATGTTGTGGTCAATTGTGTCAAACGCAGCACTAAGATCCAATAAAACTAATAGAGAGATAAACCCACGATCAGATGATAAGAGCAGATCATTTGTAACTCTAAGGAGAGCAGTCTCAGTACTATGATACGGTCTAAATCCTGACTGGAAATCCTCACATATACCATTTTTCTCTAAGAAGGAATATAATTGTGTGGATACCACCTTTTCTAGTATCTTGGACAGAAAAGGGAGATTCGAGATTGGTCTATAATTAACTAGTTCTTTGGGGTCAAGTTGTGGTTTTTTGATGAGAGGCTTAATAACAGCCAGTTTGAAGGTTTTGGGGACATATCCTAATGACAATGAGGAATTAATAATAGTCAGAAGAGGATCTATGACTTCTGGAAGCACCTCTTTTAGGAGCTTAGATGGTATAGGGTCTAACATACATGTTGTTGGTTTAGATGATTTAACAAGTTTATACAATTCTTCCTCTCCTATGGTAGAGAATGAGTGGAACTGTTCCTCAGGGGGTCTATAGTGCACTGTCTGATGTGATACTGTAGCTGACGGCTGAATGGTTGCAATTTTATCTCTAATAGTATCGATTTTAGAAGTAAAGTAGTTCATAAAGTCATTACTACTGTGGTGTTGGGAAATGTCAACACTTGTTGAGGCTTTATTTTTCGTTAATTTAGCCACTGTATTGAATAAATACCTGGGGTTATGTTTGTTTTCCTCTAAAAGAGAAGAAAAGTAATCGGATCTAGCAGTTTTTAATGCTTATCTGTAGGATATGTTACTTTCCCGCCAAGCAATACGAAATACCTCTAGTTTTGTTTTCCTCCAGCTGCGCTCCATTTTTCGGGCTGCTCTCTTTAGGGTGCGAGTATGCTCATTATACCATGGTGTCAAACTGTTTTCCTTAACCTTCCTTAAGCGTAAAGGAGCAACTTTATTTAAAGTGCTAGAAAAGAGAGAGTCCATGGTTTCTGTTACATCATCAAGTTGTTCTGAGGTTTTGGATATGCTAAGGAATTTGGATACATCAGGAAGATAACTTAAAAAGCAGTCTTTTGTGTTAGAAGTGATGGTTCTTCCATACTTGTAACAAGAAGTAGAATTTACAATTTTGGCTATATGAATTTTTCAAAGAACTAAATAATGATCTGAGATATCATCACTTGGCTGAATAATTTCAACACCATCAACATCAATTCCATGTGACAGTATTAAATCTAGAGTATGATTTCGACAACGAGTAGGTCCTGAAACGTGTTGTCTAACACCAATAGAGTTCAGAATGTCTATAAATGCTGATCCCAATGCATCGTTTTCATTATCAACATGGATATTAAAATCACCAACTAGTAAAACTTTATCTGCAGCCAGAACTAACTCGGATGTAAAATCATCAAACTCTCTAATAAAGTCTGTATGGTGCCCTGGTGGCCTGTATACAGTAGCCAGTACAAACATAACAGGGGATTTATCATTAACATTTGTTTCTTTGGATAATGTTATATGAAGTACCATTACTTCAAACGAGATATACTTGTAGCCTGCCCTCTGTGAAATCCTGAAAACGTTGTTATAAATTGAAGCAACACCTCCACCTTTGCCTTTTAGACGTGGCTCATGTTTATAACAGTAATCTTGGGGGGTGGACTCATTTAAAATAATGTAATCATCAGGTTTTAGCCAGGTTTCTGTCAAACAGAGTACATCTATATTATGATCAGTGATCATATTATTTACAAAAAGTGTTTTCGTAGAAAGGGATCTGATATTCAATAAGCCAAGCTTTATCATTTGTTTATCCATATTGCTTCTGTTTTTTATTTGTTGAACCTCAATTAAATTGTTAATCTTAACTTGGTTTGGACGTTTTTTGTATTTTCTAGTTCGGGGAACAGACACAGTCTCTATAGTGTGATATCTAGGTGAAAGAGTCTCTATGTGCTGAGAATTAACTGACCTCTGTGACGGGAGGCAGCTAGCAGACGGTCGGTTTAGCCAGTCTGTCTGCTTCCTGACCTGGGCCCCAGTTAGTCAAGTATAAACACTAAGACTATTTGCCATATTTCTAGAGAGAAGAGTGGCGCCACCCCAGGAGGGATGAAGACCATCTCTTTTAAACAGGTCAGGTCTGCCCCAAAAGCTCGTCCAATTGTCTATGAAACCTATGTTATTCTGTGGGCACCACTTAGACATCCAGCCATTGAGTGATGACAATCTGCTATGCATCTCATCACCACGGTAAGCAGGGAGGGGACCAGAGCATATTACAGTGTCTGACATCGTGCTTGCAAGTTCACACACCTCTTTAATGTTATTTTTAGTGATCTCCGACTGGCGAAGTCGAACATCATTAGCGCCGGCATGAATAACAATCTTACTGTATTTATGTTTAGCATTAGCCAGCACTTTTAAATTTGCCAAGATGTCGGGCGCTCTGGCTCCCGGTAAACATTTGACTATGGTGGCTGGTGTCTCTATATTCACGTTCCGTACAATAGAATCACCAATAACTAGAGCACTTTCATCAGGTTTCTCAGTGGGTGCATCACTGAGTGGGGAGAACCTGTTTAATGTTTTGATCGGAACAGAAGAGCGGTGTTTTGACCCACGACTACACTGCCTCACCGTCACCCAGTTGCCCTGCTGCAGGGGCTCTGTTTGCGGAACCGAACAATGTACAGGAATCCCTGAGCTAGACGCACCCAAAGCCGTATCTAGAGCCCTAACATTCTTACTGTCCTCAATTAAAGTTTGGATGCGTGTCTCTAATTCTGAAATCTTCTCTGTAAGCCTAACTATTTACCTGCATTTATCACATGTGAATCCCTCATCAGCGACAGAGATAGATAAACTGTACATGTGGCAAGAGGTGCAAGAAACAATGATAGGAGAAGCCATTACTCACCGTGCTTGATGAAAATTCTTACTGCGGTTGTTTGATGAACTTGTGAAAAACTGGAGCGAGAGGAGAAAAGAAAACAGCGATAGGTTCGAATGAAGACGCTAATGACAAGCTAACGAGTGCTAATGCTTTGCAGGTGTACTGCACTCACGGATATAAAATAAAAGTGAACGATCAAAGTTAATCTGATAAGACAATGCTGAATAAAGTCATAGTTTTTGCTATTTTTGGAACAAAATGTATTTTCGATGCTTCAAAATATTCTAACTGACCCTCTGATGTCACATGGACTACTTTGATGATGTTTCACGGGTTTGGAACGACATGAGGGTGAGTTATTAATGACATAATTTTCATTTTTGGGTGAACCAACTCTTTAAGTGAATAATATGTAATCATGTAATACATAAAAAGTTACTGTAATCTGATTATGAGCATTATAAAATTAACTTGATTTTTGGGTAACATTTTATTTTAATGTACCCTTGTTACACATTACATGTACTTACTATTACAATAAACAATTAATTATTCATAATTACATGCAATTAACCCTAAGCCAAACCCTAACTATATAGTAAGTACTTGCAGTTAATTAATATTACTCAGTACTAAAATGTATAATTACACTGTAACAAGAACACATCAAATTAAAGTGTAACAATTTTTTGGAAAATGATTTCGTATTGCCACAACATTAAAACCACTGGCAGGCAGTGTTGGAGATAACACATTACAAGTTACATGCTAAGGTTACTTTTATCAGATTACTACAAGTAATGCATTACTTCTTACATTTACAAGAAAACATCTACTTGTTTGAAAACAAGTTACTTTTTCACATGTCCTTCAAGTGCTCAATCCCGTTTTATTAACCAATATCTCTGACCTTCGATGATTTAGTTCAACTATTAAGTAAAAATATCTTTGGATGCACATAACATGTTGCACCTTCTACTGTACAGACGTGAATTTACATTTTCTTCAGCCTGAGGGGGAAAAAAATGGGCTTTTACATTTTCCAAAAATATCACTTTTTTTCAAAACAAACAAGCAAGCCCACCCCAGAAGACAAAACATAATGTGCCCTTAATAGTATTACTTTCCATAAATAAGTAACGCAACTTTTACTTTTCAAATGAACTTCCTCCACACTGCTGGCAGCTCAAGTGAATAGCATGTATTGTTTCAGAGGCAGGGGATGTGATATATTTAGGCAGAAAATGAAATCAGTTCTCAAAATCCATGTGTTGGAAAGTTGGCTTTGACAAGGGCCAAACAATGAAGTCAGAGCATCTCCAAAACTGCGAATCTTGTGTGGTGCTTCTGGTATGCAGTGGTTTGACTTAAAGGGTGTGCTGCTAATGTCAGATACCGCAGCACACATTCAGAGATCTTGTGGAGTCTGTGCCTTATAAACTGGACAACACTCCACCCTCAGCACTATTTCCCATGTTATTTCCCTTGCAGAGGTGTTAGCCAATCATATCAGAGCACATTTACCAAGATACAGGAGGAACCAAGATCAGCTCGTTTCAGGATTAGAAGGAAGAACATCAGGAAAACCTAAACACTTGGTTTGCACATTTCTAAGGCCTCTAAATAATCAACATTGATCCAAAAATGATCCACAATCTACTACATGCCTTACACTCACTAAAAACAAAGGTGCTTATCATCATCGGCAGTCCGTCGTGTATCGACGATGACTCTCTGGATTGGAGGCTATTGTAGGCAAGCTCTCATGTGGGCTAGAAGGCCTGCTCTCGATCTACAGCAGTGATGGCATTTGCTACAGACAAAGTCTTTTGCTGCAGTGGAATAATGCCGCCTCTCATGAGCTTTCTCATTTTCTTTCTGACGCTTTTTCTCAACAGCTGCGACTGCTGTTTTCAATCTGCGCTGCCATTTCTCACGCTGCAGGGCCTGTTCCTCCCAGCTTTCCGGGGAGATCCCGGTGTTCCTCATATGCCTTTTCAGGGCATCTTTGAAACGCAGTTTTTGACCACCACGGCTTCTTTTGCCCTCTTTTAGCTCTGCGTAAAAAACTGCTTTGGGCAGTCGGCTGTCACTCATCCGGCGCACATGTCCAGCCCATCGCAGTTGTGATGATGTAATAAGGGCTTCAACACTGACAGAGCCAGCTCGTTGGATTACCTCTACATCTGGGATTCGATCCTGCCATCTAATGTGTAAGATGGCACGTAGATGACGTATTTGAACTCGTGTAAGTATTTTGATATGCCTGCTGTAGAGCGTTAAACACTCGGTGGCATAGAGCAGGCAAGGAAGTACAGCAGCATTGTAGACTTTCACTTTTGTTCTGCACGAGATGTTGTGACAGCTCCAGAGGCGTTTCTCGAGAGAGCCAAAAGCCTTGGTAGCAGACTGAATTCTCCTCTCGACTTCTAGATCTGAGGAGTTTGTGTAGGTCACTGTACTGCCCAGTTATGTGAAGGCCTTGACAGATTTCAGGGGCACTCCATGCACCGTCACTCGCTGTGGCTCTCTCATATTGTTGGAGTACACTGGTGGTGGTTGATACAAAAGTTCGGTCTTAGAGATGTTAATGTTCAGTCCAAACAAGTCTGCTGCCCACGAAAGCCGGTCTACTATATGTTGCATGTCTTCAATGTTGTTAGCCACGAGAGCAGCATCATCTGCACATCCGCTTAAAAACAAAGGTGCTTAAAAGGTTCTTCACAGTGATGCCATTGAAGAACCATTTTTGCTTCCACAAAACCTTCTTTTGCCACAAAGAACCTTTTGTGTTCTTTAGTTGTTAAAGGTTCTTTATGGAACCATTTAGACCAAAAAGGGTTCTTCTATGACATCATGAAGCACTCTACTATTAAGAGTGTATGCCTTCAAATTGATAGATAATGCTTCTACTAAAATACCTTTTAGTACAACATCCTTTAGTTTATTATACACCTTTAATTTTTGCTATGAATATTTTACTCTAAACATGAGAATCATTATATGTTGTTAACATTATATCTATAATGGAAAAGCTCATTGACTTACATCGGGGTAAATCTATATCACTAAACTACACCAAAATAAATATTTAACTCAGTTTGGGTCTCTGAATATAACCAATGTGTATCTTTTTTCTTCTTTCCATATTATCCTATATATCAAACTAGCCATGTAAAATAAGATATTTTGTTCTTGAAAACATGCCTTGTTGGACTTGGACTTGTTTTTTATTTGTTGTTAATTATTTGTCCTTAAAAATAGGATAATAAATTAGTAATGTTATGCTTTAGTCTTATTGCTGCCTTACACTTTAGAAATCCACTACACTCTTAAAAATAAAGGTGCTTCAAAAGGTTCAAGCGATGCGAATACAAGAACCATTTTTGGTTCCACAAAGAACCATTCAGTCAAAGGTTCTTTAAAGAACCATCTCTTTCTCACATTTTTATATTCTGAAGAACCTCAGATGTTGTTCCTCAGATGTTAAAGGTTCTTTATTGAACCATTTAGACAAAAAAGGTTCTTATATGGCATCGTGAAGCACCTTTATTTTTAAGAGTGTACAGTCTGACCTAGATGGTGCATCATTTTGGTGCTACACTGATTTTTGCAGCGATATTGAGCACAAGGTTGTGAACATCAACTCTAATTTTGAAGACGAACCTGTGTCTTTCCAGACGCTTTAGACTTTAGAAACTTGCACAGCTCTCAAATACCATTGTGCTCTAAAAGATTTCTGTCTACTGAAGTTTGTAGCTTCAGTCTACTCGGAGTTCGAGTCCATTGCAGCCATTTTAAAGACTAAGCCACGCTGTGCAGTGGCTAAATAAGCCATTCAGAGTGTAATGGTGATGATAGCATGCAGATTAGTGGTTAAGGTAATGATTATCTTCAGTACAGTAGAAATAGACTGTGGTCCGTCCTGAGACCAGATCCAAGGCCACGTTTACGTGCATCATCAAGACTTCAGCCATGCCAAGAGGACACAGCATCTATCATGAAATGTATCCTGTAGTTCTAAATGACTATTCTTCAAGTCTATAAAGCAAAAGAACCAGTTATTACCACTATATTGCTTTTTACTACTTCAGTGACCAATTATATGCAATTTGACTGGGCTGAAGGTGGGTTCAATCTCTTGACAGCAAAGGTTAAGTGCTTAAATTTCAGACTTTAGACTTTTTTTCTCAGATTGCTCATGTTTTACTTTGACTTTTCACGGAAATAATATACTTTATATTATTTAATATTGTGACTGACTAAATTGAATGTTTTTGGACACTTCACTGTATGGTATTTGCATTTACTAAACTTACTACAAGTGCTTTGTTTTAGTACATATTTATACAGTATGTAATTTCATTACTCTATAATGAAATATGGTTAAAGTGCAGAATGCAGTGACAAGCATTTATGGAAAACTAAAATATACTTTAATGTAATTTCTATTGAAACTTCTGTGTCATCTATTTGTAATTACACAATCATAATGATGTTCAAATTTACAATATTATCGTTGTTGCAAATCATTTTAAATATATGAACTTTAAAAGTAATATTGAATAACACTACAGGTAAAATTATAATCAGGTACTTTACATATGCTTTTCTTTTGATAACATCAAAATAAGTGACTTCTTTTGAAAGCTCAAAAAAAAAACTTTTAATTTGACATCATTGCAAAGTGCACGTTTTAAAAGTGTATTTCAGTGTGGCATAGTCATTAAACTGTACTCTCTCAAGCACACTTAAGTGGCCTTTTATTTCAGCCATATATCATTTTACCTGTTAAGACGTTTTTAATATTTGAACTACATCACATGTGCATTCAATATAATTAAGCATGTTCTGTTTCACAAATCTTTCAGATTTGTAAGATTTCTTGTGTTTTAATATGGTTGAACCATTGATATTTTGGTCACACTGATGTATTTACAGTACACCACCAAAATCCACTATTGTAGGATAGGTGCATTTTCTTAATGAGTTTCCTTTAATTGTAAAAAATGCTAAATGAAATAGCATAAGCTGCACAGCATGATACAATCATTTAAAAAAGCATAGAGACCAAGTAAAATACACAATAAACCAAATACTGACAGACAAACACATACAAATCCTGATACAAAGGCCTGGTAAAAAATAATCCAATTGAAGAGTCAAAATATGTTTAAATGAGCAACTAAAGAACAACTGAAATACTTCTGTTTGCGGAGCTACTGCAGCATCTTTGGGTAAAATTAAAGATTGTCTGTGTTTGAAATCTACAGTAAATATTCTAGTTAAGTTTAAGACTTTTACAGGTATTTAACGCCTGGCTTCTTAATTTGTGTAAAGTGCAAATAATTATGGAAAACAAATCACATAGAACTGCTTTTATGCAAGTGTCCTTTCAAGGGTACCAACAGGTGTAGATTGTCAAATTAATTAACTATGAACATTTTAACATTTCACAGCCACAGTGTGTTGGGATTTCAAGCTTAACAACTGAAAAGTACTTTTTTTTCTTGAAAAATGCCATTTGCTTTGATTTGTCCAAATTGGTATTTGTGTTTTGGGGCCATTCCTGGCTGATTTCATTCAGTTATAGTTCTTAAGTTCAGTTCAGTTCCTTTCTGTGATCCGTCAACATCTCAAGGCAAATGTTTCTCTTTTCCAAAGTTAGGCAATGTCCTTTCGGTTCAAAAACTAGATTAAAAAAATAAACGCTCAGCTAATGGGCCACCATCAGCCCCAGACATGACAGACTGTATTTTTAACGGCTGAGTTTTATCCAATTAGATCAGAGGATAAAAAAAATAAATCACTGTAAAAGAAAACAAGGGCGGAGTTCATGTTTGTTGCTGGCCTTTTCCAAACAGCACATAATTATAGCAGTTGCAGGTTGCCTGTGTTATGAAGCCACGATGTGTGTTTAATAATTAAGTTTATAAAGCAAATATGAATGATTCACCCTAATCTGCTGCAATATTTCATGCTCATGAATGATTTGCACTTTGCAGTTTTTCTGACCGCTAATCAAAACAAATGTTTAGCTTGTGAACCATGTAATCACAATAAGATTACAGCTAAGCTGCAGTTATCCCAAATACCTTATTTCCCTAATTTAAACACTGACATCATGGCAGTAAGAAATTACTATAGAAGATACACCTGTTGAAGATTAAAAATAAGTAAAGTTATTGGTCTTGCCTACGTTAATGTGTTTATGTTGCATTATAGTGCATTAAATACGTGGATAAAAATGAATACAATATAAACATATTTATATGTATAAACTTATAAGACAGAAATTGTTATAATACTCCAGTAAAGCTAGTTAGTAATGTTTTTATTTTCATTTTGTTCTTAATGTGTCCATGTGTTACTCTGAGGGCCATGTTTTTCTAGGAGTGGACGGGCTTCGGGAGACTGCTTTCGATGATACCTGAACAACAAAGAACAAACACAAAAGTTATGTTACCATATTATAATATAATGCTAATTTTTCTCCAGAATTATACAATTTAAATAATTAATTGTGAAGGATAATTCAGTGCATGTTCTGCCTCTTAAAATGACTTATTTACAAAATTAAATGGTAGCCAAACAGCTACTAAGGAATTGGCCTCAGACTCAATTCCTGGAGGGCCACAGCTCCAGCCCTAATCAAACACAGCTGATCCAGCTAATCACAGTCTTCAGGATCACTAGCAACGTCCAAGCAGGTGTGATCTGGAGCGGGTTGGAGCTAAACTCTGCAGAGCTGTGGCCCTCCAGGAACTGAGTTTGACACCACTGCATTAAGGCATCGTTTCCATTCACATCTGGCTCCATTCTGGAAACACCCGCTTTCATGACCTAAATCTATTCCAAACGGCTGTCTCACCCTGCAGTTCTCTGAATAAATATCCTATCTCACATGCATCATTTAAACAAGTCTTGTAAAGTGTAATTAAACTGCGGAAATCAGTGTGTTTGTCCTGCTTGAATGAGTTCGGAATGGGATGCGTGTGAGAGGACTCTTACGTCTGCCTGTGTCTTCGAGTAGTTCATGTGAGCGTACAGTAGAACAGCAATATCATTGTGGGACGCCTCCAGAGCAATGGAGAGAGCATTACTGCCATCCTGGAGGAAAGAAATCAAAGAGCATGGATTTACCCATAATGCATTGTTGGACAGGATGCTTTAACACTGGATGCCGAGTCCAGTAGCATTTAGGGTGCGACCTGTTTCTCTGTTACATCATTATCAGTAAAACAGAGTACAACTTCCGGCTACGATGGAACAAGTGACTGCACTGGATTTCAAGCTTACACAATTACTCTGGACCCCACCTATACAGGCAACAGGAAATGACTGCAGGACAACACATTCAACTTGTTAAAATACACCATGCATCTGCTTCCACCTCAGAATAAAAATGATTAATTTGAATATAAGAAACACATTCATATCGAGAGAACTAATAGAACTAGTATGTTCACCTGCCTTTGATTATTAGTATGACTGCCACTTTAATCGTGGCTTTATTTCAGGCTGCAGTATTGTGCAGAAACGGAACATATTTAAGTGGCATGTATATTTTCATCATGGCTGTATGAAGGCGGTTGTGGTTGTGATGAACTCACATTGTCCACGACTGAGATGTCACACGCCGGCTGCTCCAGCAGTAAGGACACAATCTCAGCCCGACCGTGTTCGCTCGCACACATCAGAGCAGTGGAGCCTTCGTCGTCCTGGATGTTCACATCAGCACCGCAGTCCAGCAGCGCTCGCACCATCTCCTGACGCCCGTGACTCACGGCCAGCATCAGAGCCGTCTGTCCCGCCTAACCACAGACACACCAAAACACACACACGCTCAGCGGGAGCGTCCATGCTGTACGCCAATCAACACTTATAATGCGATGAAAATCGGTTTTTAACCAAGATTTTAGACACTCAGGCCTCACAGAATGAATTTGTGCAATTAATTAGTCTGAATTTCATTGCTTTTGATACAAAATATCAAAACAAGTTTTCTAAGCCATTTTATTCAAGGTTTGCCTTGCTTAACTTTCTTTCAAATCAATGCGACAATTATTTTTTTTAACTAATGACAATTTTTCTGTGATTTTAACTCTACCGTTCCAAAACGTAAAATGGGCAAGATCTTTAAATGTTTTGTAAAAACGTTTCTTATGTGCAAAAATAAAGTAAAATCTGTAGTATTGTAAAATATTACGATTTAAAATAACAGTTTTAGATTTAATTTTATTGTAAAATGTAATTTATTTCTGTGATAAAAGCTGACTTTTCAGCATCATTACTCCAGTCTTCACATATGTAATCCTTCACAAATAATTCTAATATGCTGATTTTGTGCTCAAGAAACATTTATTATTACTGTTAATGTTGAAAACAGTGCTGCTTTTATTTTTGTGTAAACTGTGATAGATTTTTTTCCGGATTCTTTGCTTAATTGAAAGCTCAGGAGAAGAGCATTCAACTGAAACTGAAATCTTTAGTGACATTATAAAATGTCTTTACTGTAACTTTTGATCAATTGAATGTGCCTTTGTTTAAAAAAAGGTTTAATATCCCCCCCAAAAAATCTTTTTTTTCCAGATGTTTGTTATCAGTAGTGTATGTATTCTGTAAATTAAAAAGAAAAAAAGAAAATTGTACACCGAGTCAAGCTTCCAAAAGAGAATTGTCACAGAGAAACAATTTTAGATTCCTGAAAGAACCTTACAGTGAACAGTTCTTGAAAAAAAAACCTTTTCTTTTTAACAAGAGCCCTTTGTCCACTATAAAGAACCTTTTGTGCGATGGAAGGATTATGTAGATGTTAAAGGTTCTTCATGGAACAATAGATGCCAATAAACAACCTTTAAAAGTGTAAGTGTAAATGTCATATTCAAATTAGCAGAGGATGTAATCGCAGATGAATAACTTATTAACTGGGTGACTTACTTGGCTGGCCTTGGCATTGGCGTTGCCCAGACGGAAGAGTTTCTGGACCACTGCCATGTCGTCCTCCTCCTTCACTGCTGAAAGCGCTGCCAGCATCACAGCAGTATATCCGGCTTTATTCTGCTGATCAACGTTGCACATGCCTACGCATGAACACATCCACAACTGAGAGTTTAGCATATAACTTTGGACTTTATCTAAAGCTTGAACTTCCTTTTCAAAAGCATCAAGTGAATATCATCACTCACGTAAACATGCAAAATAGTTAGGTCATGTGACAACCATAGTATGCACTATATAATAAGCTGCATTCTAAATGCAAAAACAAAACATTACTTCGCTTTACCTGTGTCGAGGAGTAGGTCCACCACGGCGAAGTTGGAATGGGAGACGCTGTAGTGTAAGGCAGTGTTGCCGTTGCCATCCGTCATGTTGACTACGTGCTCCAGCAGGACGGGGGAGACCTCTGAGAAAGCCATCAGGTAATTTGACACACGTGACGGCTGGGCCATCTTTGCACTGGACACTCTGAACCACTCCAGCTGAACGCTGTGAGTGCTGGACAACTGCGATAGACATGTTTACGGAAAAGTTGGTAAAGCTTGGCTGGAATGTAATTTGAAATGATTAATTTCGAACTACAATTTGAATAAAATGTCATTTGTGTGATTTGTTCTCACCACTTCTTTACTCTTCACTGATTTCGCTCCGTCATTAAGGTGGTTCTTCAAAATTAGACAAGCCTCACGCATTTTGGGACTTAGTTCAAACCTGTAAAATAATCTACATTTATTGTTTGAGTTCATTACATCATAGCCATGAATCAAGATTTTCAAGTCATTTACGGTCCTCAAGGGAAAGACCTCAATTATTTAAATATGTACATTTGCTAAAAAGTACACTTTTAGATGTACGCTACCATATAGAAGACCTCACAGCTAAGTCACTAACCTTTTTCTGTTATGTGAAATTTTAGTCATCACCAAAATCTGCATGCACTTACTTTTCCTTCACTTCCTCTTCCTGGTCCTTTGAATCACTGTCAGATTCTTCCAAATTTATATTCATCTCTTCATCAGATGTATCCTCTAGAGCTGCCCCTTCTTCCACACTGCTGTCTGAACACGCACCAGCCTCACTTCCATCTGAGGAACTCTCTTCATCCTCTTCCTCATCCTCTTCACTAGAAGTTGACTCATATCTGAAAGAATTTAGGAGAAATTCAGTTTAACTGGTAGTCTGACCTCAAGTTGAAAGATTTATATAAGAAATAATTACAAAATGGAGCGTTACAGTTCTAAAAACAGATTGAAAGAGCCATGTTTGAAGACAGTGATATTATATACAGTTGTTACTTGGCAAGATAATTATTGTTGTCATTAACGCTAATATTTTTTGTGAATCAAATTGACTTGTTTTAGCATATTACTGTTGTTATCACTTTATAAAAGCAATAAGTCATGGGACGCAAGCTGTGACAGTCTGACACTACAGTAATGGTATTTCGTATTGTGCCAATATGTCCTTTTTTAAAAAAAAAAATAATAATAATCTGCTCTAGCAACTCACCCTCCATTTAGAATTCCAACAAACTTCAGGCTCTTTTTGCCACCGCTGGAAGCTGCGCCAGCACCACTCCCATCCTTCCTCTTCATGATAGATTTCAGAGGGCCTGCAGCTTTTTTGCAAAGAATATGTTTTTAAAGGGATTTTCCTATGGATGATGTGGTTACTTATACAGATTGATTTAATGTCAACATGTAACAAATGTATAGTTGGACTTAAGCCTCGTTCACACCTGCAAATGATATATCCTCTTTAATTCTAAGCACACGTGCGTCTGCTGCTTTAAATTCTCGAGCTTTTTATAGCAGGATGGATTCTGATTGGGTGTCAATGTTTGTATCATTCATCAGCTGGAAAAAAAACGTTCTGAAAGTGATTCCAACTATGTATTGTTTCTCTGTGCCTGTATCATTATAGTTGTGGTGTGGACTCTGCTGTTCTTTAATATTGAGAATAATTTTTAGAACTATATCTTTATTGTTATCTTTATAGTTATCATCTTTGGTGTAACGGGCCTTTAGGCTTATAAATTCTGAATTGACTGATTCATACTTTAGTCTGTATTACATGAATGCTAACCAGCTTTATATTACTGCATAAATGCAAGGTTCTGTCATGAAACTCTAGATGGCGCAGGCCGATAGGTCCAACTCAATCTGATACAATTACATCATCATTCGCATGGTGCAACTGATAAGTTCTTTTGAAAATAATATTTTCACATCAGCAGCCAATGAGCTGCTGCTTAACATTCAAATACTTGGCTAGTGTTTGCTGCAGCAGTTGCAGCACACTTCAGAAACCCTCAACCTCCCCAGCTCCACCTGTATAGATCTGCTACAGGTCGTTTTCATGTATTTTAAACACGGGGGTTATTTCTTGCAGCAGTGTTTCTTGCATGATCACCACAGCATGGATGTGGATGTATTGATCTATTCCGCCAAGAACAAATGCATTAACATTTCCATGTATATTGCGATGCTAAACTCTCTGAGAGTTGTCATGGCAGAACAGTATTTATAACTGCGTAATAGTACTGGCAAAATGTTAGAAAGGCTGTATTACCTACAATTGTAGCACTACCAAGGCAGATTAACTTTTAATTAAAGATTAATAAGGTGTTTTTTTTCTTTCTTCAAATAATTGTGCACAGTATGTCCGGGAACATGCTTAGTGAAAATAACGATGCTCACCCTCTGCAGACATTGTCTGTTCTTCAGCATCTTGTGTATCATTAAGACATTCCCACTGTATACCAATGCTTACTAGCTCCACTGTTTTTTCCTTTAAAGTTTCCACAGGATCTGTTTGAATGCTTTGGTCATTTTTCGAAAAGTACTCCTGGTCAGTCGCATCTGGAAACAACACTCCAACTGAAAAAACTTCAAGAAATGTTTCCGATTGGGCATTTGCTGTCTGTGGTTTTGCTATTGTCTCTTTGTCCAGCATAATCTTGGATGCCCTCTCAATTTCTTGAGCCTTTAAAGCTTCAAGATCTTGGTTGGCTTGAGTTAATCTTGTCTCGAGAACCTGCATTGACTCCTGTTGAAATTTGACAGTATGCTGCAGGGTGTCAATTTCTCGTTCTGTCTCACTTTGTAGCCCTAGAAATGATTCTATTACCCAAACTGCCGCATCTTCTGTAGCCACTCCAGTCTGATTTCCCGCATCATGCATGACACTAGTCTCAGTCTCAATAGTTGCATGACAAACATCAACAGTAGCTTCGACAGCAGCATCCTTGACCGCTTGGCGATTGTAAATAACTACAGTCTCAATGGGATTGTCACTGCCTACTGCTATGGATCTTTTTTCTACACGAGTAATGGCTAGTTTCTTTATTTCCATTTTGTCTTGTTCAGTACTTTTGCATTCTGGCTTTTTATTCCAAAGTGATGGTGATGGTTTGGATCCTGGTTGAGAGGCACCTACTGCTGCCTCAGTGGAGACTCGCAGTTTGAGCGTTGCATCAAGTTCCTCTGTTTTCTTTTGAAGTTCATTAGCCAACCTTTCTTTTTCGGCACGGAGCATGGAAACTTCTCTTTCTAGAACTGGTAGTCCTTTCACTCTCTCCTCCATCTCTCTTAGCTGCCTAAGGGCAGTGGCCATCTGTTCTCGCACTGTATGAAGCTGCCCAGGAGGCAGTGTTCCTGAGTTGGAGGCTGGCGTGCTCCTTCCAGATGTCTGAGGACTTGCTTTGGTCCAGACCCCAGAAAGGGGGTTCTGGACAACAGGTGATATCTGTAGCAATTGGGCATCTGAAGCAAGCTGGGAAGAAGCTGGAGAGAAGTCCCTATTAGATCCACCGGCTTTGAAACTCCCTTTTGAAAGGTTGGACAAATCAGAGCCTAATCCATTGAAAAACTGACTTTGCTCCTGCTGGAGCCGAAGACTAGTTTCAAGGAGCGTTCTCTCAACCCTAGGGTTACGTGGTGGAGGCGGTGGTGGCACTTTAGAGCAAGTACTGGGACTAATGACTGGTAATGGGGAAAGTGGTTGTGATTTACTAGGTGGTGTGATAGGGCTCTGGAGAAAAGGTGGGTTAGTTTGGCCATTCTCACTGGTTGTTGAGGAAAGGGACTCAGTGGAGGTCCAGCCACTGGCCCGACCACCAACACTTAAATTCCTCTGATACCCACGGTCACCCCGGGATCCCCTCCGAGGGTTCACATTAGCCCTACGAATGTTGTGTCCACTCTCTATTTCCTCAACATACTTGAGAAAATCAAGGTCCAGCTGGAATCCATAGGGCGTCTGTACTGAATAGGAGCCCCCTTGATCTGTTTCTTCCTCAGTAGAGCCATGAAAAGGAGCACTCAGATCTGTAATGCAAACATAGCAGATGTGTTCATCTTGAAACAGTGCTATCTACCGAGGGCAGAAAAACAACTACTTACTTGGCAGTTTGGAAGTTATATGCACAGATTGGGTCATTTTATGGAGCCTTGTGCTGCCCCTCCAGAAGACAAATCAACACACCTACAAGCAAAAGACAACTTCTCAGTGTCATAAAGTCATCAGAAAAAATGAAAACATTGTTTGGGAGCTGCTGGTGACGTGCAACAAACTGAACCTAAAAACATCTCTGGACCATTCCACAACATGTATCTGTTCACTATAAAGGTTTTTAAAAGTTGTTTTTTTGTCCAGTGGCCCATGGTAGTTCCTGAACTCTTATAATTGACATGGACTGATACGTAAAGGTGTTGCTGCATGTTGCATTGTATGTTTATTAGCACACTGCAATGTTAGCAACCAAGATGACACAGTTTCTAGTTGAAACATGCTCTAGTCTCACATCACAGAAACTTTGTTTTTAGACTGCACAGTCTTGAGGTTTTTATAATAACCTGGGAATTGTGGTTAGCTATCCAGCAAACTTAATAGGTAATTTGAAAACAGCTTTGACTATTCTGGCTGACAAAAAATAAATATAGCTGTAACCCTCATAATAAGTAGGTTGCATGCCTTTTTGTACTCTATGATCTCTTTGATTTGTAGTATAATGGCTTGACTTAGTTCTGGGCGGTATACCAGTTCATACCAAATACCGGTGTTTATTTTTCTTATGATATGAATTTTTAAAATACCGTAATACTGGTGTTGTTTAAATAATGTTCGGAACGTTTAAATAATGTTCAGACTTCAGCACTAGATTTAGCAATTTTCAGATGCTTTTAGCGGCTTTTTTTCCAAATAATATATATACTGACAAACTTAGTGACTTTTTTGGATAAACTTTAGCTATGATTCAGTTGGAAGATGTCACCAGTGCTGCACCACGAGCGCAAGGTCTGACTCTCCCGGCGCAGTGTCGTCTCTCTCTGTGTCTGTTCTGTTCACTGAGTGGCAGAGAAGCATCGCTTTCAGCTGGCCGTACTGCAGCCGACTCGCCAATAAATGAGTACAAAACAGCCTTTCCAAGCACCTGTTGCTTACTGACTGTTTGGAATTATAAATATGAGCATAGGTCGTCTGTTAATATTATGCACTTTTTGTTTGCTGTTGTTCTTTTGTTTGTTTGTTTGTTACTGCCAAAAAATATAGCCAAAACCACCGCATAGCCACTCAACATTCATCTACTGTACATGTGTGTTGATTTTATCAGACGATGCCACGATTATAAATGAGTGACTCCTGGTTAACGTATTAATGGGTCCTGTTTCATCACTATTTAGAATGGAATTTTTAGTAGAATTCAGTAGAAAATGTTGTTTACACTCGGTCATGCATGGAAAAAAAATACTGTCATATACCATGAAACCAGTATAATTTTGAAAAATACTGCTATATTAATTTTTTGGTCATACCGCCACCACTAGCTTGACTGTTAGTGAACCATTCTCTGTGTTGTTTTCAAAGTTCACAGACATTTTTATAAACAAAAAATGCATTAAAATCACACCTGATTTTCTCTATTTCTATACTATTCTAGAATTGCTCTGGGCTCTGTTCTAGAATTCCTAAAAATTTTCTGCTCCAGGTGTGTAATAATCTGGTTTACAAATAAAACCATGGTATGGCAAGATTTTTTTTTTATATGTTACCTGCTATGTTTTGAACAATGCCATGTTTGCTCAGAAGTAGGTCATAATATATTTTAAAAGCCTTGGAGTACCATGTATGTATATGAATATGGTAAAGATACAGTACCATGGACCAGATAACTAAGGCCAAATTATATTATAACAATTTAAACGAAAAGCTGACTTGAAAAAACTGACATGAATTTCAGAACATCACCCCTTTTCTTTAATGACAGCATTAAGTGTTTTGGGTACAAATTAAACCTTAAGTCTTAATTAAATTATCCTTAACTTCCACACAGCTGTCCTTCGTCCTCTGAAACAATGCAGTGTTTTCAAGACACACTGTACCACAAAAAACATCTACCCTCACATGAACAGGCATGCATTGAAATAACTTGGTGAAAGTGAAGATATTTTGCAAAAAGGGGTTCACTTTGCTCATTGACTCAGATTTGCAGACCATTCAAATTTGACAACTTTTCCAGGTTTTCACTGTGCTTTTGCTTCAAATTATAACAACGTTTTCAGGATTTCTCAGAGGGCAGGCTTCAAGTATAACTCGTTTGAAGTAATGGTGCTTCATATAACATTATCCAGAGAAACAAATGTTAATGATAAATCCCCTGTTATGTTTGTACTGGCTACTGTATACAGGCCACCAGGGCACCATACAGACTTTATTAAAGAGTTTGGTGATTTTACATCTGAGTTAGTTCTGGCTGCAGATAAAGTTTTAATAGTTGGTGATTTTAATATCCATGTTGATAATGAAAAAGATGCATTGGGATCAGCATTAATAGACATTCTGAACTCTATTGGTGTTAGACAACACGTTTCAAATCATACTCTAGATTTAATACTGTCACATGGAATTGATGTTGATGGTGTTGAAATTATTCAGCCAAGTGATGATATCTCAGATCATTATTTAGTTCTGTGCAAACTTCATATAGCCAAAATGGTAAATTCTGCTTCTTGTTACAAGTATGGAAGAACCATCACTTCTAACACAAAAGACTGCTTTTTTTTCAAAAGACAGATGATTCTTCTGCACAATCTGACTTTGCTGCAGCCTGGAATTGAACTACTGGTTTCGTCTGGTCAGAGGAGAACTGGCCCCCCAACTGAGCCTGGTTTCTCCCAGGGTTATTTCTCCATTCTGTCACCGATGGAGTTTCGGTTCCTTGCCGCTGTCGCCTCTGGCTTGCTTAGTTGGGGACACTTCATCTACAGCGATATCGTTGACTTGATTGCAAATAAATGCACGGACACTATTTAACTGAACAGAGATGACATCACTGAATTCAATGATGAACTGCCTTTAACTATCATTTTGCATTATTGACACACTGTTTTCCTAATGAATGTTGTTCAGTTGCTTTGACGCAATGTATTTTGTTTAAAGCGCTATATAAATAAAGGTGACTTGACTTGACTTGACTTTTAGACTTTGGAAGCCTAATTATCATCTAATATTATCACTGTGTTATGGCACCTCTAGAATAAGTTTTGTATGGAGATGTTACGGTACATTCAATGGTAGAAAACACACACATTTTATTAATACTACATATCCTGCACATCCTTTATGGTGCTAAATATCAATACCAGTGGACAAAGCAGGTCATGGAAATATAGTTCAAACACACACACACCCTCACAGAGGAGGGGAAGCATGCTGCACATAACTGTTTTCACAGAGCCCCAGGCACATTCCACCAGACACTTCCTATTTTACACAGCACTAATGTGACCAAGCTCGGACATGTCAATCCAACACAAAGACTCCACCAGGGTGGCGAACGGCTCGAATGCAGGATATAATGAGAAGACTTGGGCCAAGGGGAAAAAACAGAAGCTCTACAATGGTTTAAGTAGTGTTGGCGAAGACTGCGTCTAATTAAAAGCATACTGCGTACTGTTTGATCTCATTTAACAGGCCAAAGCTGTTTTTTCCACTGACTGAGCAAAGTAATGGTACCACGTGGAGACTGAACCCAAATGCTTCAATATGTTTTGCATTGGAGAGACTGACTGTGGTGCAATACAGCTGACCAGGTTTCCAGTCTCTGCAGCTACAGTCTAGTCTGTCAACTCACAGCGTGCTGTCTTGATTTGCGGCTTGCAGGACTTCCCCGTCCTTCCAGCTGTGAGCTGAGACGTATCACTGTGTTTGCCTGCTGGTAAAAGCCTAATTACAAGGCAAGAGGGGAAAAACACATTCCTGTCTACCTCCTCTTAACCAGCATGCTACAAACACGCCAGGATCACAAAAACAAAAGCATGTCCACCATTTGACTAACTACAAGACGAAAGTTTGGACACACCCACACATCCCTTATTATGACGGTTTTCCACATTTTCAAAACTACAAAATGGAAAAAATGGGGATTATGTATTGACTACAAAAGCCAAACAAATTAAAGCTTTTGTATATTTAAGCTTCTCCAAAATCGCCACCCTTTGTCTGGATTCCAGCACTGGACATCGAAAACAACTTTTGAGGTGCATCTTGGGATGCATTCAGAGCAAAAAAAGAAGTTTCCATGTATGCTGGACACTGATTTTTCTGCATCAAAACATCCCTTATTTTTGTAAAGTTTTGTGAATACTTTCATACATATAGGCAAAGCTTATATGTCGACTACATTAATTTAAATTAGAAGCTGAACATTAATAAATTCAGTAAAGGTAGGTGGTACACTTACTGTATATCGTCCGTTTCAGAACATGTCAAGTTAAATCAAAAGAAATAAGTGTTCAAACCCTGTACTTTTCATTCAGTTATGGTCCATAAAAGTAAGAGCTTTGTGTATCACATTCACCACTTTGAACATGGGAACAGTGACTTCTCAGAGCAGGCAAATAACTGGAACAAATCCTCCACTGTGGCGTTGTCTGAATGGGAGTCATGTTTTGAAACTGACCTCATAGTACTCCCTCCCATTTTCCTGCAGAGGAAGCAGGAGGTCTCTACTCACATTATATGTTATGTGAACTCTGCAGGCTGGGCAAGGACACTTCTTATTTAAAAAAAAAGGGCAGTCCCATAAAAAAAAGGTTTTGCAGAGCTTTCTGACACCCACCTTACAGCACTGTCAGGAATTTGTGTGTAATCACATGACTTAAAGCAATAGTTTGCCCCAAAACAGAAACATAATGTGTCATCATTTAAGCCCAAGTGAAATCCTTCTATACATAAAATGAGATATTTTGCACAATGGCAAGCCTTCTCCTTTCCAAAAATGAAACTATACCAGACACATACAGTAAGCAGCATAGTCTGTACAGCTATGCTCTCAAAACGTTTTGCACTTGCACATATTCAATGCTGGTTTCTCGAGATGTGTCATTCCAGGTTTGTGGCCAGTGATAATGAATGTCATCTTGGTGACCAATTGAAATGCACCAGGCAGGTACTAGGGGAATGCCAAAAGTGTCATTAGCAAACATAATTCAACAGTTCGGTGGTAGTTAAGAGCAATGATTGCTGTGGATTAAGGAATCTAAAATACGGTCATGCATAAGGCGTTACCATTAATCTGTGCTTCATAAGCAAGCCTACTATTAAACAGCCAAATATGCTAGTAATATGCATGCTAATAAGCAACTAGTTAATAGTGAGAGTTGGTACCTAAACTAAAGTTTTACTGATATTTTCATGAAATGGGGAGGTTCTGTCCCTTCATTGAAGATCCATGGAACCAAAACTTTTACAATGCAAAAAGGTCATAAAGGCATAAAACTAGTCTTGTAAAGGGATACTATCACTTTAGTTGGAGAAAAGATTTAATTCAGTGGTATATTTGACTTTTTATGATCAACAGACTCTTTATGATCGTTCTCATGAATCCTGAACATATGTTTGAGTTTTCTTGTTTATTTGATATACTCTACTGTATGTCTGTCGATCATTGTTTTTCTGAATGAAAGCCTAAATTAAATCTGTTCACCATATAAAATGATCATATCTCTTCTGGATCTCTTATGGATTAGCTTTGCAGCAGCGTTGTAAACTTTTTGGATCATCAAATTTTGGTTGTATGACGTTTCAGCGTATGGGTTTGAAACCAAATGTGGGTGTGTAATCGGTCAGAATTTTCACATTTTCATTTTACGGTGAACGAACTCTTTATGAAGTCTTCTCTTGCATGAACGTGATTCTATTATGGTGTTTGTGTCATTTTGAAGCTTTAGCAGTGTACATCTCTACTTGAAAAAAAAACAGTTTCTAAATATCTCTCTTCTTAACAGAAGAATAGAAATCATCTTTGGAGTTACTTTTATCGTACTTCCACAGTGTTTTTGTCTTGACGTGTTTGAGTGTGAGTAATGATGACAGATTTTTCATTTTTGGTCAAGCTGTTTTTTTGAGCAACAGTGTATTGCATAGTTTTTACTAGTGTCACAGCCAGTGCAGCAACACAGCTGCTCTTTCCTGAAGGGAAGTGGGTCTGATACGGCCCTAGGGTCTCCTGGAACAGCAGCCATTGTCTTTCAGGACGGTGAGTGCTAGACAGTTGATCAGAGCAGAAAAAGCTGTTTCCTCATGGACCAGGCAAGGGAAAATAAACAAGGAAGCGAAGCACATGCTCTAAAAACGACATCAGATCATTTTTCAGGATACAAAAGACAATGTTTAAAGTTCTAGAAGTAAGTCTAATAAACTTCACTCAGCATGAATTGCCTTTGAAGATGGATGGATCTCAGCTAGCCAGATAATAATTTTGACTATATAATGAATCATTATCCCTCTTCTGTGGGACGTTTTGTGAGGCGTCCATCTACTGTATTCTCATATCAGCTCACATCTATGAAAGTCAAATAATATTGATTCAATGATAAAAGGGTTACTGATTTAGCAGTCTCAGCCTCAGACAGCTCACCCACAGTCTGTACTGAACGTTTGACACAAATGGCACACAAAACTGTCAAGAGATGGTTGAAAATGGCCAGTTCAGATTAGCTTCTAGGGGTCACTGCACACTAGTTTCACAAGTTGAAAATGCTCACAAGCCATTTTTACATCAGTCATTGCTATAATGAACACTTTAGAAGAACTAGTCACTTTTTAAAATTACATTTATGACATTAAAAAAAAGTTTTATTTGAAGCAGGGTCAGAAATGTACTTTTCCATTAAGAGGCAATATTTGCTCTCTGGGTTTGTTTTCCAGCGGCATTGTTTGTAAGTTGTAAGGTTTTTTTTTATTACCTCATTAATTCTAATAATTAAATGAATCTGTGCTGTTCTCAGGCTGTTGCCAATAAAAATGTTATCAATATCAACAAAAGTAATCTGCGAAGGGACATGGCGTGTTTATTTACACAGACAACTGCTCAAATGTGACATGCCATAATTGCATAATGAGATTAATGTCATTTTCTTTATTTAAAACAGGCCTATAATAAATTTGAATGCCATTCAAATATTTTCAAACAAAAGGCATGGTCACCAAATACATAATGTACTTTTTATGTTTATTTGAATTTTTTATTTCCATAATTAAGGGGGTTTTCCATATATTGATATAAACAGCGATGAGCTCAACATGTAGAATAAAACAAATTTTTTACGAGACATTTGTATGGTTTTTTCCTATTTTGCACTTTTTTATTTTATTTTATGAATGATAGTCATTTGAATAAGATTTGTCAAAAGCATTATTTACTTCTGTTGGTGTAAGATGTTAGCAAATGGAAAACAGCACTTAGTGCACTTAAAAAGCCCGATGGAGACCATCTGCCGTGACACAGTTGAGTGAATAACACCAACATCCTCCCATTGTTTCTAAAAGCTGCTTCAGAAAATGGACTCTTCCTGTGAAAACCAGCTGATCACATTTTCAGATCCTCAAGGCCAGTCGCGGTCACTGGCAGATTCATTATTTAGTGGTGCTTTCTTGGGCAAACTTCACTGTTAGTACTGCTCATGCCGGGCATGAAAGTGTGTATAAATCACCCGCACTCAGTGTGCCACGAACATGAATAACACCTCAAATGATACAGCTTGTTGAGAAGTGTGTTATTATGCGTTTTCATAAAAGGTCAGACTTGTGATTTCAAAAGAATGATAGATATTTGTTTGCACTCTTAAGAGCCCAAAAAGAACGAGTTTGGCCTGTATTAGACTACAATATGTGCTTATTAAGCAAAACCATACACATATCAATTGCTCTGATACTTTATATACATTTTAATGTTTATATTAGCTCTTAGCTCTGTGAATAATGAACAGTGTCCTGTTCTTCAGCTGTGTTTGTGTGTCTGGGTCTCTGTCAAGCACAAGGCTGGTCTCATAAAAGTCTATTTTCGATTATCAACTTGATCCTAGCTCTGCTATAAAAGTACATGACAGTATCTTTCTTCCTCTTTGCAGATTATATGAAGTGACAAATGGTGCAGGAGAGAACGTCTGAGTAACACTTTGGTTAAGAGAACAATACTCACTATTAATTAGTTGTTTAGAGTGTATATTAGTAGCATATTGACTGTTTATTTGTAAGACCTTGATGTTTTAGTAGTTAATGTAATAATTTCTGTTCAGATTACCTCCTGTGGAAATTGGTAACATGGTCCATTAATGTTTTTAGTTAACATGATCTAAGCAAGAAAAATCCTTCTACAGCAATTATTAATCTTAGTTGATGTTAATTTCAACATTTACTAATGCATTATTCAAGTCAAAAGTTGTGCTTGTTAACATTAGTTAATGCACTGTGAATTAGCATGAACTAACAATGAATAACTGTATTTTCATTAACTAACATTAACAAAAAATAATAAATACAGTAATAAATGTATTGTTCATGTTAATAAATGAATTAACTAACATTAACAAATGGACCGTTATTCTAAAGTGTTACCCTTTCACTTAGACTATCTTGTATATTACAAATATTGTTAGCTCCTTGACAAATTGGTTTCGCTCCTCTTTTCTATAAAAGTCCACGGTTTTGGTTAAACATGCCAGCTGCATAAAAATAAATATTCTGTCACAAGAACAGATAAAAAACTAACAAAACAGTCTGTGACGTGCTAATTGGTTTAACATTTTCAGACAGAGCTCTGTCTGCCCTTTCAGTATTATCCACATACCGACAAATAATGTGGATTCAGTCTCCAGAACAAGCTCTGTTCGCCTGTAAACAACTTATACATTATCCACAGCGACGGACGAACAAAGAACTTTAGTCATGGAAGCGAGTCAAATCATGTCCAACTATTTAACTATATTAGATTAAAGATGAGAATGTATTAGATCCCATTTAACTCTTTAAGAAGTTACAGTGTTACAGTGCAAAGCTGTGTGGTCTGGGCTGGAAACATAACAGAAGGCTGAATTACATCCAGTTTTTACTATTAATATCTTTCTGAATGTGATCACATAGGCATCTCGTCATCACTGCATCAATATTCTACCATTTCAGACTGAACTTTGTCAGTCACAAGGCGCCGTATATGCATTTCTGTAATCTGAATCTAATTCTTTGCACAGATGTATTCCTCTTTATCTACGTAGATGAGTAAGGGTGTATGGTGGAGGGGCGATGCAGACGGGGAACGACCCATGAATAGAATCATGAGACTGAAGCATGTGATTCTTTTAGCGTTTCGGAGGCAAGTTCAATTTTCAAGCTACAGAGCTGTTTTGGGGCAACAACAATATAATGTATTGTTAATAGTAGTTTTCCCTGCTGAGATCAGTAGATCAGGATGATTTGATTAGAGAAAAGGTCGTCAAATGTCATATTTTGTGCTTTTTTTTCCCTTTGTTTATAATGCATTCCTTTGAGTATTGCATGGTGGTACAAAACAGGAGGTAAAATATCACACATTACAACTTTCATCATTTTTGCAATCCTGCTACCAAATTTAGGGAACAATTAAATGCAATTTAAAACCCATGTATTAATTTAGCCTATATGTATTTATTCAATAAACATAAAAAGGAAATTAACTTCTAACAGCATAAAAATATTTAAGTGAAGTGTAAAAAGGCTACAGATTGAACGCTTCATTGCTAGTTTGGTGTTTTTCTGTATAGTTAGCCTATTTTGATCTATACATTTCCCATAAATTCAATGCATTTGCATACTAAAACTTGAGTGGGTTATATGGCTCAGGATGTAGGCTACTCAGTGAACACTACAGGTAGGCTGTGTACAAAAACTGCATGGATTTTAATTTGTATAAGATATTTAATAGTTATATCTCCCCTAAAACCAAGGGTGTAAACCTACTAACAAACAAACACTAGTGAACCAATAATTACATGTATTCACCGCACACCGTTATGATTAGACACAAATATACATCTTTAAGTAATATACATATTGGCAAGTATCAAATTAAGCTTTGTTATTGACAAATGATATTACTGTTACCGAAACGCGCCACAGAAATAAAATCCCGTATCACGTACTGCGTTACAATAAACTTGAACACAAAGTCATAGCAGTGACAGTTAAACCTTATCATTGTAAAACCATGACGTTAGACCTTCAACTATCATCTATGCAAGAACAATGTGAGAAGAAACAGCGCTCTCTGGACTGTTAGTCCAACTATTATCGGAAGTCATGAAACTTTGTCTTACCCTTAGGATTGCTTCTTTGTTTTTGCGTTATAATAATCCGAGTATGCGCTGATTTATTTCCAGCCGTCAGAAGACCAGAAGTTACCGTTCATCCCGAGTGGGTCAACATGAAGGGTCTGTGGCGGGATCCGGTTCAATGATCTGCTGAAGTGTAGGCTCGGGCTCGAGCTCGGGCTCGTGGGCGGCGCTGACATTGCTTTGAATGGGTGGTGCTGATTTCTTCCCATGCACCCATGTGTAACTGCGTCGTAATCTTCAAATTGAAGAGCTCTGCTTTTAGATCAGGCAGAAATATGGTATGTCCCAGACTGGAAGTCCCCGAGAAACCCAATTCTTATTGATGCAGATTCTCACATATGATCAGTGTTGCTTTGGAAATGTAATAGGTTACAGATTACAACTCACCCTATAGCTAAAATGCAATAAGTAGTGTAACTATTTAAATTACTTTATTAAAGTAACTGATTTTTATTTGATTACTTTTCTAAATTTCTCATGTTTTCAACTGTTAATGATTTACAAACATGTAAACCAGGCAGGGTTAACCTTTCAGAATCAGAATCAGCTTTATTGCCAGGTATGTCTTCACATACGAGGAATTTGTTTTCGTGACAGAAGCTTCTGCAGTGCTGTTGCTAAATGACAGCGACAGAACAAAAACACAGATAAAAAAGTAAATAAGGAATAATATAAATATATAAATTGACAATTGCATGTGCTGGTATATATTACAATATACAGTTTTGTATAGTATGTACAGGTATATTATGAGCAAATTTGAAATGTAGACTAAGTATGTGTGTTAGATAAATAAGTGTATGAGTGTATAAATCAATAATAATCAGTATATTCAACACTGATTACCATCCCTTTTCGAAATCCTTTATCCCTTGAATTAAGATTATAATCATTTCATTTTAAAGCACAGCAACCACAAAATCAGACTTACTTTGATCTAACAATGGATTTAAAAAACAGTTAATTGTATATTAAAGCATATACATAAACCCAAAATAGATATCAAATAAGCATCTGTTCTGTTCTCCTGAAACATTGATGTATCATATATTAAAGCGGTTACTGCAATTTAGAAAAGAACTCAATTAAATCTGTATGTGGGTGTGAGTGACAACAAAAATCAGAGGTAACCCCCTTTGTAATCATTAACATTTTCATAAGTAACTGTAATTTAATTACACTTTTTTTTCTCAGGTACTGTAACTGATTACAATTGCATTTATTTTGAAATTAAATTACGTAATTTAGTCACATGTAACTAGTTATGTCCCAACACTGCATGTGATACCCATCCAGTATACAGACTGGCAGAGAGATGGAGCCCAGACAGAACAGTTACAGCACAGCTACATTATCTAACATGAGTAACCGGAATTACATTACTAACTACAGCTGTCATCATAAAATAATCTATAAGTAACGGACTACAATTTGTAACCTACCCAGCTCTGTAGGAGATATATATAGGTTTTTTTTCTTTCTTTTTTTACTACTATTGCTGTTCTTATATAAAGACTATATACTCTATACTTCTAGATCCAGCCATATTAAATTCATATAGGTTTAATCTGTCCTGTGCATATTAGATCAAACAGTCCAAATGTAGCCAAAAAAAAAATAAGGTCATCATTTGTCTCTCTCTCTCTCTCTCTCTCTCTCTCTCTCTCTCTCTCTCTCTCTCTCTCTCTCTCTCTTCTCTCTCTCTCTCTCTCTCTCTCTCTCTCTCTCTCTCTCTTTCTCTCTCTGTCTGAACTGTTTAAAGCTGCAGGACTATTTTTGTGTGTGTGTTCAAAATTTATTTATTTATAATTTATATAATAAACGAGTACACCATGAATCTTTTTTGGCTTTTTTTTGGCTTATCCTGAATCACTACGGTATGCCTATATTTTTATATTCGGAGTATTTTAGACCGGTTCTGGTGGAACCGCTGCGGAGTAGCCCGGTACCTGCGTGATCAGTCATAGACAGAAACAGAGAGAAGTAGATCCAGCTACAGTGTTCTTCCGCAAGACGCAAGCAGTTCTGTTTATTAAACGCTAGAGCGCCAAAAAAATAAAAATAATAACAACAGACTTGCAGCTTTAAAGTGGTTAAAATGGTGATAGTTTGTGTGTATTCCAGCTAAATTAATTAGAGAGTTAATTCGTTTCGTTTGCGTTTGATGCGACAGGTGGCGCGAGTCTCTGTTACTCTCGCGGATGTGAGCAGTCAGTGAACCAGAGAATAAGAAAGAGACTTCCGGTCCTCTGGTGTCTCGCTGCTGCTGTAACTGACTCAGGATCAGCTTCATTCATCTACACTCGCTTCATCTTAAAGAGACATCTTCCGTCTAAACTGATCCCGCGACAAATCCACAGCAAACAAACAGCGATTTCACCTTGACACAAGTATGGCGTCGGCTACGAGAATCATCCAGAGGCTGAGGAATTTATTGTCAGGGGTGAGAGGAGGATGATTGTTATTGTTTATTATTCATGCACTGTTAGACGAACAGAACCGAGCGTGTCGATGTTATATGACAGCGTTTATAAAAACGTTTACATCTCCGTGTATATGCATGTATTTGCTTGCTTGTCTTTGCGTTTGTCATCAGCAGTTGTTTTCATGTCTAGATAATATTTTATTTAACTTAATTCATTTTTCTCTTTCGTTAACAGCAAGATCTCCAGTCAAAACTTCAACTTCGCTACACTGAAATCTCCAAGAGGTAGATATGCCTTCCTAGAAGAGCAACGTTACATTTCTCAGAAATACTTGAAGTTTGGTTAACTAACTGGAACCAACCTTATACTTCGATATGTATTAATTTTTATGTACGTGTAGTTGACAGGTTTAGTAATGTGAACATCTGAACTAGAGCTGCAACTAACGATTATTTTTTCTGTCGACTACTATAACGATTTTTTTTTTTCGATTAGTCGACAACTCTAACGATTATTTTTATTAAAATACATTATTAATCTAGTGTTCTTTTTTTGGTTAGCTAATGAATCCTTTGGATAACTTTACAAAAAAATTTAAGCACAACTTCTAATATAATATTTCAACCTTTATTCATTTTTTTTTCCAAAAAATACTTAAATGTGGTTGAAGTTTTTACAGTATACAAAAATAAAGAGGCAAAGAAAATTATTTTACTATGGTAAATATGAGTTAACAATAGCGTTTATAATTAAACCACAGTAGCCACAAATTTACAGTTGTCTGAGTTGCCATGAAATGTTCTTTAGCATCACAAACCATAAAATGTAGTCAGGGTTCTGCTATGGTTTATTTTCATAATAGGTAGACACAGGTCACACGCGGGAAACACGATCACATTTCCTTGATTCAGCAGCTGCACGATGTGCCGCCGAGAGTCCTGTCTTGAATCCAGAGATCTGGAGTTGATTCGGTGTAGATCGGTAGCTCGGTGGTTCGTGACTGTTGTCTCGCTTCGAAACCCGTGCCAACAGACTTACTTTATTTTTTATCTTTTTGTTTATCCTACTTACTTCAGCCGCTACGGGTGATCATACCAATAACTTATCATCCTTACAAGAATATCAGAATCATGCAATGAGCAAGTCTGCGTTTATTAGACACTTAATAACATCACATAAGTTTGTGCTTTAAGAATCGCCGAATCTGCTGCGGTCGTTCCATCACATCTGCAGCAGAGACCTGAACCAGGAAGTTGGTCACCAGATAACACGGTAACCAGTTAAACCGTAACACCGGAGAGCGCCAGGATGTTTTCCTATTGTATTTGTGATAGAATGCAACTTTCTCCATTCCCAGGAGCAGAAGATGCCATTGCGCGAGATGTAAACAGTGTGACGTGTCGACGCATTTCACGCACGTCGACGTATTTTTGTAGTCGACGTAATCAATGACGTCGACGCGTCATTGCAGCACTAATCTGAACAAGGAAAAAACGTTATTTGTTTATTGTCTTTGCAATTTTAATGCTTCTACAGTAACACAAATTAATTTCGTTAAATGGAAAAATAAAGACTGACCCTTTTCTTTAAGGACATTTGAATTGTATTACCAGCAGCATACTTCAGTATTTAGGTTTAATGCAGTGACCTTATTTTCAAAGCACTGTTAGGATGACATTGAATGCAATCATTTGTTTTATTAATGTCACTGATGCTAGGACTCAGCCTCCACCTAAACTTCCCGTTGGACCGAGCCATAAATTTGCCAATAACTACTACTGTCAGAGAGATGGACGCAGAGAGTCTGTTCCCCCAACTGTGCTCATGTCTTCACAGAAGGCCCTGACTGCTGGAAGGTCACTGGCTTTGATTATACACAATTAATTTCAAATGTTGTGTACTGTGCATTTATTTAATGCTGTTTGCAGACACTTCTTTACACAAGTAACTTCAATAGAAAGTACCATGATATCAGCCCTTATGTAAAAACAGTGTTATTGGCCCTTTGTGTATTTATCTTTGGTAAAATAGCATCTGCTATTAAAATAATATACATTTTTATATTGCTTTATTTGCTATGTTCCTTGACAGTGGATTGCATTACTTGGTTTGTTTTATGAAGATCTTGTTTCCTTGCTGTTACTAGCCAAATACATGTAATAATTCCAGTGTTATTTAAAAGTTTGTGCTTTTCCAAGCATGCGTTTTGATCTTTTTCTGTATGCATAAAACATGAAAGCTAAAGTGCATGTTCTGGACCAAAAATTCTTGATATATTCTGTGCTGTATTATTGCTCAGATGGCAAAATATTTTACATGCACACTTATTGTAAATATGAGTTTGAACACTATAGAATTAATAAAGTGTTCACATATAAACCTGGTGTTTAACATGATAAAATATTAGGTAAAAAAAACTATAAAAAGATTTTATTAATGTTTGAATAATTGAATGCTACATATTATTTCTGCATTTCAGTGGTGATTTGTTGATGAATGGGGTTAGATGCTGCCTTATTGTTCCTGTTTCACCAGGTCATAAATCTCTGCGTTTCTCTCTTGTATTCACAGTGAGGCTTCTGGAAAACCCAAACGTCCTGTTATTCCTGGGTCGCCCCCGAAGGACCTTCCACTGAGTGTTGACTAGATTTACAGTTTCAAATAAAAGATGTGTATAATATACAAGAAACACATTCAGTGCACTTTTTCTATTTATTTTATGAGAAAGGTATGATCATAAACAATACACTTTTATTTATTTATTGTTTTCTTGTTTGAGTAAGTGATTTGAGATGAATTCTTCTAATTATTCTTCCAAAGCATGTCAAGATTTAAAATATAATCTAACTACTATCTCTTCAGCACTACACAAACACTAATTATGATAAGTATTTTGTATGACAAGGTAATAAGCTTTCAAAAAACTGATTTTAACTGACATTAAATTGTATACATTAAATTAAAATCATATAAAACACATAGTACAGATGGCCCAAGATATAAATTTAACTTGCCTCAACCAAACAGCATTACTGTATTTGATTGTGGATTTACTGTGATCATGAAAGCCACAGCTCGAGCAAAAATATAATGAGATTGGAATTTCACTTTCCAGTTTTGATCTAGATGTTTAAAACTAACATAAAAAAAACTGCTGGAGAATACAAACATGTTTAATCAAAGACAACTTAAATGCATAATTGCATAATTATTTAAAATCACGATCTGACTGAATAACACAAACGGTTGTACCCTTCCAATTTTTTTTAAGACATTGAGGAATTCATAATTTACTGAAAAAGTATCCCAGATAGCAAATGACATGTGGCCCAGTTCTGGCCCACATCTCCCATATTCTTCTGGCCCACATACCGCGTGGAATGACGGCGATGACTCAACCTGAGTCTGGCTGACATATGTCAGCCACAACTGAACCAGATCTGGGCCACATCTCAGAAATGGTGTGGGTGACATCTGGGCCAGATCTGGCCCAGTTTTGTCTGACACAAGTCAGCCACAACTGTACCAGATCCATGCCGCATCTCACAAATGGCATGGGCGACACCTGGCCCAGATGTCAACCAAGCCATTTCTGAGATGTGGCCCAGATCCGTCCCAGTTGTGGCTGACTTCTGGGTTAGATATGGCCCATATTTACCCTTTCTAGACACAAAAGCATATGCAATTCATCCAGAATAAAGAAAACACTCATGTAGTCTAAACTACTTTATTAAAATATAAAAATAAATATACATACATGAATACAACTGCATGTATAGATATAAAACAAATACATTTACATTATTACAAAATAAAAAATACAGATAAATATTTATAAATATAGTTAAATATACATTAACATTACATTTAGCAGACACTTGTATCCAAAGCAACTTAAAAATGAGGACAATGGAAGCAATCAAAATCAACAAAAGAGCAATGATATACAGGTGCTGGTCATATAATTAGAATATCATCAAAAAGTTGATTTATTTCACCAATTCGATTCAAAAAGTGAAACTTGTATATTATATTTATTCATTACACACAGACTGATATATTTCAAATGTTTATTTCTTTTAATTTTGACGTTTATAACTGACAGCTAAGGAAAATCCCAAATTCAGTATCTACGAAAATTAGAATATTGTGAAAAGGTTCATTATTGAAGACACCTGGTGCCACACTCTAATCAGTTAATTAACTCAAAACACCTGCAAAGCCTTTTATAAACCACAATTATGTTTCTGAAAGCTTAAATCTGGCGATGACTTAATGGTTCTAGAACATGCTTTGGACTCAGTTGAGACATCGTACCAAATTAAAAAGGGCCTGCATGTGCATTCATTTTAATAAAGACCAAATAAATATGTGCGCTCCGTCCTTTTGTATATGCTAGTATTATTATTATTATTTTTTTTTTTTAAGAAAACAAGCAGTTAGTAAATGAAAGACAACACAATAGAAAAAAAAAAAACAATAGAAACCATCACAGAAATTCTTATGGTTTCCATTAAAACAATTACAAAATTACTTTTTGTAGTGTGTTTAGGGCATTATTCCAATATGAATTTGATAGCATACACTTCCGGGCCTTATCTGGGCCAAATATGGCACATATGGCTGAGTTCTGGCAGTAGCAGAGGTCATTTGGGCCAGATTTGGCCCACACACATCAAGCCGGTTTTAGTGTCAGTTCCGGCATGTTGTATGTGGGCCAGATCTGGCCCATGTGTGACAAACCGGTTATAGGTTGAGTTCTGGCTTGTTGCGTGTGGGCCAGATCCGGCCCCATGTGTGACAAACCGTTGCCATTTTTCTCTCATCTCATCTTATTTATTTATTTTTTGCCATCACCATGTCCATTTGGAAATCTGAAAAATTGTGTATCATGGTGATCCAATCTAATTTTGCTTTGAAAAACCGGCACAAAAGTAAGATGGGCTAACGTTACCTGATCCTGCACAGAAAAACATTGGATTTACAAACTCAGATAATTCTGATACAGACTGGTCCCAGAGGCGCACATGTAACCAGAAGATAATAATTTAAATTCCTTAATGATACGGCGTTAGTGAGCAGAATATGAGTACACTTAAAACGACATGATGTTACGCACTCTTCTACAGTAGGGAGCGGTATTCACCTAGAAGTTGTTTGCAATCCGCGTTAACTAGAGAAAAATAAGAAAGAGGAGGCGCACTTGTCCCTCGGTCGCATCCGTATAAAGTTTTCCCGGTTTCTGTAGTGACGTCACGGGTGCACGTTTTTGAATCGTCCTGTGAAACTCATGGTGTGAGAAATTAGAAATATTAATAGCGCATATTTCTGCTGTCTCGCGAGTGATACAAGCCTGAAAACCGCCATGAACGTTCAACCTTCAAACCCTAACAACCCGATAGTGTTTTTCGACGTCACCGTTGGAGGACAAGTAAGTTTAATCCCACTGCTGTTTTATTAGCAGATCGGCTAACTGATGCTAATTCACGCGCAGCTGCGTTCATCCCCCACAGACTGCTGAGTGATGAAATAGCGTAAATAGCATCTGAGTGAATCAGAGTGCACATAATGTGTCTTTAAACATGTATGCAACCTCAAAAACATTAAACAGCCTGTGTAAAAGCACCGAGATGCCTCTTAAGAAGCGCTTCCTTGCGTCTGAATTTGGCTTGTCATCTGTCAAGATGGTCCTGCTTTAAAACATCAACATTTAAAGAGACATCAAGCAAGTCTAAACCATATAACCAGGTTTAGTCCCAGTTTTAATGTTTGATTTTCCATCTCAAGTGGTCCAGAAATTAAATTGTTTGCTTGATATTATTTATTAATTTATGAGTGATTACCTCGATCTATTGATATGACAAAACCACCACTTTATTTGTTTATTTTAGTTGTAGAAGTATTGTACTTTACTTGATTAAACCTTTGCTTGTTATTGTGTCATTTTGGGTTATGGAAACCTCAGCATACTGATGACAAAAGCTGAACTTTAGAGCACTTTACTGTGTGGATGTAAATATAATAATAATAATAATTTAGCACGTTCTTTTTGCTTCGAATGTGAAGTCCAAATGTAAGGATCAGGATTAAGTTACTCAGGGTTCAGTTTATAATGGGGAATCATTCAAGTCCAAAGGTAATGGTTGAGAGTTATATTCAAGGACATGTTTTTTATTACTATCCCTCACTTTGAAGTTGATTATCTCACAGTTATCTGGAGTACTGCTCCTTTATGGCAGCATTGTGCTGTAAAAATGTTGAGATTTCACTGGTTACAAAACTAGGGCTAGTTGAAATTTGGGGGAAAACATACTTTGTGTGTTTTGAGAAATGAATATTTGTAATATGAGCATAACAAATATTAAAATAGAGCAGTATTGTACAATTATGTTTATTTTATGATTGACATACACTACTACCAGTCATAGGTTTTTGAACCGTAAGATTTGTAAATGTTTTTAAAGAATTCTGTGCATTTATTTGATCCAAAATACAGCAAAAGCAGTTATATTGTGAAATATTTGTACTTTTTAAGATTTATTTTGAACATATTTTAAAATGTAATTTATTCCTGTGATTTCAAAGCTAAATTAATATGTAACAAAGGATTTCTATTTAAGATAAATGCTGTTCTTCTGAGCTTTCTATGCATTAAAGTTTATACTCTGCAAAAAATTATACTCTGCTGTTTTTAGCATAATAACAATAATAAATCTTTCTTGAGCAGTTAATCAGAATGTGTGACTGAAGTAATGATGCTAAAAATTCAGCTTCGAAATTGCAGGAATAAATTAAATTTTATAATATGTTCAAATAGAAAACTAAATAGTAAAAATATTTCAGAATTTTTCTGGTTTTGCTGTAGTTTGAAACCAATAAATGCAAAGAAAAAAAAATCTTAAATGTTGAAAACATTTGACTGGTAGTGTACAAAAGCTTATGCTTGTCAAAAAGATGTTCTCATCTGAGAAAAGATCAAAAATGAGGTGAGAGAAAATAAAAATGTTGTTAAATGAAAGTAAGACGGTTTCAATCTCACGTAAATATGAGGACACAGTACATTCAAAAACAGAAAAAAGGATTTTGAATAAAAAAAAATGAACCTTTTTTACAAAAACAATAAATAGATTGTTGCTTCAATGCAAACCGATGTTTTATTTTCAATATGTACTCGTTTGCTTTTATTCTGGTCAGTCATTTCCACAGAGCTTTAGTTTTGTAAAATTGCTGGAGCGCCTTTGGCATAAATCCAATCCTAAAATCAGAGTTTAGAATATATATATATATTTTTTTAAGTATATAACAGAGTATATGCAGGGAACTACACTAACCTTTTCCACTGGTGGCACTTGTGCGACTAACTTTTTCAGTTACTGGCGCAAAACATGATTTGGTCGCACAAATTTTTTATAGTAAGCCACTCTGGATAATAATGAAACTGTATTGCATTCAGATGTGCTTTTATTTTACTTGCCATCTTTTAAACCACATGCCTTCTTGTTTTATTTCTTACAGCACACACTGCAGTGCATTGCTCCTTCTTGGTACCTTAACCCAGGGCTGTAGCGGGGGTTAGAGGGGCTCTGGTGCAGATTGTACAGTGGGCCCTGTTTGAAATGGTTTAATATTTACTGAATGTTCGTTCTATTTATTTATTTTTGCTATTTTGCACAGTTTATTTGTTATAGTTTAGAAATTAGTAATAAAATATGACAAGTAGGGGATGGGAACCGAGATGGGAAACAAAAGTTTTGTTCTTTGAAAAGAACCGGAACCGTGAGCAATTTCTAAGTTTCGGTTCCGAAAACGGTTCTGGTGCAACACGTGACCAAGTGCTGTGAGCAGCCTTGCGCCGGTGTTCTGAATATTCTGTTTCCCGTAAAGCAGTGGTTCTCAATTGCAGTCCTCGCGCTCAACTGCTCTGCACATTTTGAACGTTTCTCTTAGCGCTTCAGACATTTGTTCTATTCGAACATAAGTGCCCTGCGAAGTGGACATCACAGGATATTCAGCCATGATTCCAGTTTGAAGCGGATGTAGCTATATGTTCCAATCAAAGTGCATTGAAGTGTGCAAGACGTGAATTTAAATTGTATTGATTTACAGAGGTATATGATGTCACAGTTGTCCATGTTTAAAGACGTTGCACAGGACAAATCAGTGAATGAATGTTTCGATGTGAGGTAAACTTAAACAGATTTCCCCTGCTCAGGGAGTAGGGAGCAATGAACAATCGGAACACAGTTCATGAACGGAGTTCATTTCTAACGAGCTGATTATCTGAATCAGGTGTGTTAACAAAGAGAAACGTGCAAAATATGCAGAGCAGTGGGGCGCGAGGACTGGAATTGAGAACCGCTGCCGTAAAGGATGTCACGAACCGAATAACAGACACGCCTCCCTGCCTCTTTAATTACTGAGCACATTGATTCCAATGATCAGAACAAATTCCTCTTGATAATGTCAGATAGCTTTGATAGAAAGATATGTAATGGAATCGACCAAAACTTCAGACAACTGTCAGTATGACAATATTTACACAACTATCAATACTTTGTTAAACAATTACAAAGCAAGCAATGCTTAATTTTGTTTCAATTTCACTGGTAGTCTACAGTATGAAGAATTTTGGGTATAATATTTCACAGTTCGCTGTATTTTGCTATACTCACTTACATAAATGAACTTTTTTGACAGCCCTAGAATCGCCTATGCGATTTTTTTTGTTGTTGACATTTCTAATCATAAACACATTATGGCATTTTCGCATTATGGCAGTCCACTCTCCTTATTGTTTTTCGAAAATGTTGCACTCCTGTTTGTTATTGTGCACGTAACTTCAAGCCAGTAAATCATCAGAAATATTGGTCTTTACATTCGTCATGACTGTTGTCCGTGGATTTACCTATTTTTGTTGTTATTTGCCGTATAAAACTTTAGACATGCAAAATCGATTTTACAATCGATTCAATGAACACTCGTCACTCAAATCAAACAGGATTTTTTTCAAATTGACAACCCAAGAAGGCAAAGTAAACGGTCTCTCATTTGTAGGTTGCATTGACACCTATGCCGCGTTTCCACCGAAATTACCCGGAACATTTGTACCAGGAACTTTTTTTCCCAGGAACTTTTTTCCCCCCAGACCTGTTGCTTTCTGCGTTTCCACCGCGGTGTAAAGTACCGGGAAGATTAGGCAAATAGAATGGTGACGTAGGTCTGCGCGCGTTTCTCAATACAAAGTACGCTGATTTTGGACGTGCATTCTCGGTAGTTCAGACTTTGTGCATTCGACTCGGGAGTATGATGTCCGCGATGAGGCAAGTCCAGTAAATCTGCAAACAGCAGCGTACTTGATAACTTCAGTCAGCTGACCATGGCTACTATTTTCCTCTCTGTATATTTACAATAAAACGAAATAGGATATCAAATACCACTGCCTCCTTTCGTTTTCATTTAAGCATAATAACAGCTGCAGAAATGTAACGTTACTTAGTTCAGGGATATGTGTATATATACAGCCATTACAATGAAACGAAATATTATATAGATTTGCCTTTTTTATTTTCATTTTAACATATAGATAAATTGAGTACAGACCAAAGAAAACCTGTTAGATTTACCCCGCAGCTGAATTATATTTTATGTTTAACCACTAAAGAGACATCAGAGCCAGCGGCACACATCAGAAGGTCTAGCCGAGGAGAGACTGCATCTCGGCGGATAGATGATCTCTGAGCACCCGCTGGTCGCGTGGAGCTCACCGTCTCTGAGATCGGCGAAACACATTTTTAAATAGGCGCTGTCTTTATAAATAAACCACAGATTTGAGTTTTAAACAACTACATTCTCGCCTGAAATACTTTTAAAATTACATTTCATGACACAATAACAGTAATATTTTGAAAATGTTGATCCGAATAAATGGTGGTTGAACTCAACCAATGCTTCGTGAACTCAACCAATCAGAATGTTTAGCGGCCAAGCCCCGCCCCCGAAAGTTCAGGAACTTTGAAAAAGTACCACCTCGCCAGCAGGGACTTTCTGAGGGGCTTTTATTTTACCCGGAACTTTATTTAGTTCCTGGTTCCTGCGGTGGAAACACACAGAGTACCAGCCCAAAGTCCCTAGTTCCTGGGTAAAGTTCCTGCGGTGGAAACGGGGCACTAGTGGTGGATGCAAGTAAAACAGTATAACAGTACCTCATTTTTTTTCTTCTCACCTGAAATTCATGCAATAAACATGTTTTTGACAAAGATTTTAATTTGTTTGTGGTCTATATAGCCTGCATCAAAATAAGGTTTGCAATTATGTTGCCGAAGGCACGGGTTGAAGACCAAGTTAGAGTCCTGCACGGGTTTGGGTACCGTGAAAAATAAATTCTCAGAAAATGCATTTAATACCAATATATTGAAACGTCTGTTTATATACTCCATTAATAAAGGAGTCCAGACATTGGAAAAATATCAGTCCACATGCGTTTTATATTTAATATGAGGGAAATAGACATGCATGCATGCTTGACACAAAAAATATTTAACTTTTAGGTAGCAAAATATTTTTTTGTAATTGTCAATTACACTAAGGTTATTACATTGTCTGCTTTATATTTGCTTCTTATTTATTGAATACGGGCAATTGATTGATAAAACATTGATTAAAATTAAGATGTATAAAAAAACTAATATCTTTTAAAAAGAGTTTTCCATAAATAACTTCTGTATGACCTGGCAATAAAATTCGAAAAAAGTGTGTCTAATGTGATTGGCTTATCTGATTTGATTTCGGGTGCGGGTCCGATATATAGACCGACCTACCGACCCTTTTTTAAAATAAAATTACTGTTACTGCAAACCAAAATATTTTTAAGGATGGCCTAAATGTCAGTAATGAACAAGACTGCACAAATTATAGCGATCACGAGTAGGGATATGCCGGTATAAAATTTTCCTGTTGCGATTAATTGATAATGCTTTTATCACGGTATACGGTATTATCACGGTATTGAAATTTTGTTTTTAAAAAGTGGTCATAATACAGTATAACAGGTTAAATAACTTTATTTCTTATAACAAAAACAACTAAACATTTAAAACAATAAAGCAATACAGAAAAAAATATATAAAAGTTAAATGTTTTACACATTAAAGTGCCAAAGAAATATAAAGACCAATAGGTATCACTTTACAATAAGACCTCATTAGTTAACCTTAGTTAATGCATTAACATTCATGGCAAGGCAAGTTTATTTATATAGCACATTTCGTACACAATGGTAATTTAAAGTGCTTTACATAAAAGAAAGTTTAGAAAAAGTCATGAACAAAAATAATCACAAAAATAAAACAAGCAATTTAAGACCTTGAAAATGAAAATGATTTAAAAATTGACTTAAAATGATTTTAAGACAGTTTAAAATAGAAAATGATTTTACATAAAATACAGTGCAATACATAAAATATAGTGTAATCAGTTCGGACATCACATAGTGTTCATTCAATAAATGCACAGCTAAACAATGAGCAATAGCTACATTTGCTATAGATGTTATTAATCTTTGTTAAAATATACAAGTCCTAGTTCATGTTAGCTCATTAAATAACACAGTTGCAACTTTCAATTTTAACAATGTGTTAGGGATGCACCGAAAAGAAAATTCTTGGCCGAAACCGAAACACTGAAAGAAATTATGCCAATTATTAGTACCATTGCATTTATTGCTATGACCATGTACTAACTTTACTAAAATTAAGACATTGCAATTGCATAAATTAATATTAAAGTTTTAAAGATAATTACAGTTACATAAATTATATAAAAAAAAAAACATAAAAATACATAATTACAAATTATGAAAATATTTATTAAGCACATTGCAACAATACTCAGTATAAAATAAAATTCAAACTAAAAATTTATCCCACTCATGTGGATATTAAATAATTATATACAGGCCTACTGGCCTGCAGAAAAGTTTTAAAATGAACTGTTCTCTCATAAAAACAAAGTGCATTTAGGTGAAGTACATTTGAAATTGTTCTCTGTAGGACTAGAAAGTGCATTACTTCTCCATAGGCAAGAGGGTTATCACTTCTGAAGATGGGGACTTCAGACAGATAACCTTCTAGCTTTTGAGCAGTTGAGCTTGTCATCTGCCTGACATTTGAGAAATATTTGAGAGAGTGTATTTAATTAGGGCCAGGGCATAAATAAATGTATATTTAATTTCTATCAAATTAAAGCAGAAATCTAGCAGAAAATCTAGCAGAAATATGGCTACAATCTGATATTATGTGTGTATATATATACATATATATATATATGTATGTGTTGTCAAAAAACCCGGTACCTCGGTACCAAGTCGGTACTAAAAAATGTAAATGTGACAGTACCAGGTTTCTTTAAGTACCGGTAGTACCGAGGTCCCGTTCAAACCTGGTTCAGCCATAGACAATAAAAGAAAGGGTTCAGCGCTATGATTTCCACGAAGCAGAAAACGAGGACGGAATCTCAAAATTCAGTCATGAAAATGAAACTTACATTTTAATATGGACAGTCATGGAATTTGTCAAAGTTAGCATAAATTAATCATATCAAATCTCCATATGGACCAGTATCTGTAAATGTTAAGCCGCAAAAGTTGTTAGAAATATGAATCCGTGTTCTGCGCATCTCTGTGTGAATTAATGAATGGCAGGGACGTGCGGGTTTGTTTACTACATAGACTGAAGCGCATGACGCTTGCATCAGAGTTCTCTCTCCATCAAGCGATCTGAACTTTTCAGTTCATCTCAATGGACGCACAGCGCACCTGTATTTGATGCTCTTTAAACTCTTTGTGAAGGCGCACGACTCACCGTCGCTTTGCTGATAGCACAGTTTCTCACACATGCAAAGAGAGAGAGAGCGAGAGTCTTACCACGCTGAATCGACACGTTATATGTAAACTATTCTTTGTTGTCTTCTCCTGTCAAAATAATGGAGTTCATTTAGAATTATTCATATTTATTTTCGAACAAGCAGAAGACATACCGGTTTCTCCGGTAGTGGGCGGAGCTAATGCGCAAATGGCAATTTCATTGGCTGGGCTGATCTCTTACCGTCCCTGTTTTGATTTCAGCAAATCAGTTTGACCGATTGCAGACAACGTGATTAATATTCATGAATCCAGCAGCTCATCAATTCATAGTGCATTGTATATACATTAGTATGATAGTAGAATTAGTAATAGTATTATCTTTTAATAATAATTAATATGATCTATTACTATTTTTTTACAGAAAACTCTCAATGACCAAAAATATCTTAAGCATCACCACGAGTCTTAAGTTCAGTTAAAATGACAAATATGCATTCATTAGGCCTAAAAGTTAATTTTTACATAAAGGCATTGTGCTAAAAATATTACTATTATTTAGTAAAATGTATGTGATACTGCTACTACTGTTGAAAAAATTTATAAAACTTTATTTTTTAAAGAAATAAATCACAAAATTTCTTCCATGTTTTAATTTGAATAGCAAATCCCCTTTATTTACCAAAAATAAATTGTTTAAATTTCATAAATTAAAGACAAATTAAATTTGGGTGAAACTTGTTTACTATTTTTCATAATTATATGACTTGTAGAAAAACTTTAAACACAATTGTAAATAAGTATAAAGAATGGCATTGGTTTTATTTTTAGTGCTAAAAAGTTATTTTTTTTTAATTAGCATATTTTTGTGTTTTGCTTTGGTACCGAAATTGGTACTGAGAACCGTGGATTTTCACTGGTATCGGTACCGAATACTGAAATTTTGGTACCGTCTTTATAACACGGATCAAGCACATTCGCGATGAAGTGCAGAGGTTCCGAAAAGATCTCAGTGAGACGTGTGCTAACAGACTCTATAAGACTGTACTTTTCTTTGTTTTCACTTCGTGGTCCGTCTTAATCTCTTTGTTAGGAGACGCTTTAGTGCTGCGAATAAAGGAATAAGAAGAGAGAGAATGTCCTCACTGGTGTGAAGTGAATGTCGCGGGGAGCTCGTGGTCTGCGCTATGCAGGTGCACGTGCAGGTCGTGGTTTCTGTTTGCGTCACCACAACATTTCGGCCGTGTTTTTCGGTGATAAAAGTCTATCGGCCGAAAACCGAAAATGCACTTTTGGGCCATTTTCAGCCGAAAATTTTCGGTGGCCGAATATTCGGTGCATCCCTACAATGTGTTATTATTCATTGGAATACCTAAGATTAATGTTCAGGAAAAATTTTTCATTGGCAGTTTTATGTTAACTAATGAAGCCATAATTTAAAGTGTGAATGAACAAAAAAAGATAAACACTTTCAGACAATATCTAGGGCATTTGTAGTCCAGATTAAAAAATAAATAAAAAAATGAATGTTTGAAGATAAATAGCCTATTAAGTCTAAATATTTCAGTAGTTGGCTCTGTAATAAACACCATAGGGAAAACACAAATCTGAATGTGCTTCTCATGCGTGCTTGTTTACATCAGAGCGCATGCGCTCTTTCAAGCAGCATACAGCAGTGTTGTGCATTTTAAGCAGCTGATGGGAATGATATTCTTAAAATGCATTCCAAATTCGGAATAATTTGTAATGTTACTTTATTCACGGTATTTAGAAGTGCCCACGATAACAATATCGTGCATATTAATCACAGCAACATATCGCATTACCGTATACCGGCACAAGTCTAATCACGAGGTAGGTCCGCGTACAGTAAAGTGGACATTGTACAACACCCCATCAGTTATATTCAGGTCTATAGTGCCACCTGCTGGCGCAGTTTTTGTAAGGCAGAAAATTAATATTACATTATAACGAGAAAACGACTTTGGTTATGTCGAGATAACAAGAAAAAATTATAAAGCATTGCCGCTTAAAACGTCCATACGATATGGCAAAAAATATCTTTTATTTTTTTTTTTTTTTTTTTTTTTTTTTTATCACAATTCACAATTTTATCGTAATTCTTTGTCATGTTGGTTTTGCTATTTTGCAAGTCAAAATTAGCCAAACTAATTTCCCTATTATAAAGACAAAGCCTTTCAAGGTAACAACAAAAAATAAATAATGGCAGATATTTAGACCAAAGATAAAAATCTTTGTCCTTATTTTTTAATAACAAAGATAAAAGAATGTCAAACTACACATAATATACAAATAAAACAAACAGTGCTTTATTTTCAGGTACAGTAAATGTATTTAGCAAAGCATTCAAGACATTGAATGAACAAATATAAAAATAAAACACTGTATTAACTGATTCCTAAAGGAACTGTATTACATTTTTTCAGTTAAGAAAAGTCCGTGATTTTTATTAACGTTAAAGGAATAGTTCACCCAAAGATAAATTCTGTCAGCTGTCTTGTCAATTCTGTCCATAGTGTTTTAGTTTTATAACATCATTTACTCAATCAAAAGTGGTTTTAAACCTGAATGAGTTTCTTTCTTCTTCTGAACATAAATGCTGTTTTGAGGAACGTGGGAAATCAAAGTTGCTGGTCCGCAGTGACTTCCAGAGTATTTTTTGTTACTATCAAATTCAACGTTTGGTTACCTACATTCTTCAAAATATCTTCTTTTGTGTTCAGCACAAGAAAGAAATTAATACAGGTTTGTGACAACGTGACAGTAAGTAAATTATCCGTTGACAGCAATGACAGTAGGCTGCATGTTTAATAGGCCTACTGTCCCTTTAAGACCTGCACTCATCTAATATACAGGCACAGATACATTTTTCATACATATATATATATATATATATATATACAAACACATACATAAGTCGTACTGATCCCAAACTTTTGAATGGCATTGTATCATTGCAACTTCTATCTAAGCAGCTCACAATGTTTGTAACAGAGCGTTAGATTTGAACTCGTACTGTGTATGATTGATAGTGTTCCTGTAGCTCAAGTGGTAGAGCATTGCGTTAGCAAGGTCGGGGGTTTGAATCCCAGGGAACACATGTTAGGAGAAAAATTGTTAGCCTGAATGCAATGTAAGTCGCTTTGGATAAAAGCGTTTGCTAAATGCATAAATGTAAATTTTAATGTATGTTGCAAGTCTTCAAATAGTTTAGGCTAGACCTCTTGAAAAGGCACAGCAGGCTTGTGAAACATTTTGTATGTTCTCATTGTAAGCTTTGCGTCCACCGTTGGTGTTGTTCCTTTGCTCAAGTGCCAGTAGATGTTCCACAAACAAGTGTCATCTGGGAACTTTCTTAAAGGTCCAGTCCTAGCACTCCTAAACCAAAAAGCAATGCCCACCAGCACACTGTTGGCACAGGCCATCCACAGAAGATTGACACTGGCATAAGCTGGCACCACAAAGCCCAGAAAGGCACACACCACACACATTAGTAGGTAGGGTATCCAGTTCAAAGCGAAACCTAGAGTCAGACTGACAAAGAGAGGAGGGGAACTTTCTTGAATTTCAGAACTTCCAGCTTCCCCCTCCTGATTGTAAGCTAACATTTGATCTTTCTCTGAAGCAAATGCTGTGTCTCTCAGCTCTGCCAATTTATTGGCTCTTCGGATCCAACCAGTCGTTGTCTTAAAATAAAACAGAAGTATGAGACCCACTGCGATGGATATTTGCATACTAAATTGAAACACTACAGTAGATCCGTGAACACGGCACACCAGGACTCTCGCGTTGTCTTTGTAAATCTCCATAGGTTGCGTGTCTGTGTAGTTGTAGGTGTAACAGCACGCAGATGCCCACAGAAGCACAACCACAGTGCAGTAACATACAGCCCTGCGCCAGGAGCTTGACCTAACGTCTAGGTTTGGGTAGCTGGCGTAGTCAAGCGCCCCACAGATCAGTATGGGCAGAGGAAGCAGGGCGTAGACAGCCGATCCATGCGCCAGGATGAAGCACATGGAAGTGGAGGTGGGTAGGTGTTCTTTGAAGAGCCACGCACCAGTGACCGCACTGACCAGCAGCACATCTGCCACATACATGGAGACGCTGCAGAGCCCCAGCAGGGACTTGAGAATGCTGTGCCTCCAGAAAGACAGGACAAACGTGTTCAGAGCTACTTTGGAGCACAGAATGAGCAGGTATTGCAGGGTCTCATCATGGGGAAAGCTCTCATTGACCCCCGGTGACCTGATGACAGCCATCATGATCGCTGATGATACTTGCTAGGTACGTGATGATACGTGTAAATTCACCCTGAAAAAAAAAAAAAAAAAAGATTGGTCAGAGGTGATAAAATATTCCTCCCTCTGTCTAACAATTACACTAAGCATGATACATTTTTTATGTTAAATGCATCATATGCACAAAATTCTAGACAGTGTGTTACTTTGGTTTATTAGTTAGCAGACATGGCACTCTATGGTCTGAAGCAATAAAAATATTATTTTTGTCGCATATTATACTGTGGCAGATGTCGTGTGAAGTCCATCGACTCTACTGTGCGACTCCATCGTGCAAGGACACAGACAAGTCACATGATTATCGCTTTTGATTCATCCTCTTTTCTACACCTTGCTTCACTTCTGTTTCAGTTTTAATGACCAACTCTTTCTATGTGTTTCCATATCCCTACTATTACTACCACTCGCAAATCACACATCACACATTCTAGGCAGCGCAGTCCTAACAACCTGCGCACTTTTCCTGTGTCTGCAAATACAGTACTTTCTTTTTCTATTGGTCTCTGTAATTGTCAGTCTGCAGTAAACAAAGCAAATTTCATTACATCTATTGCTAGTCATTCAAGACTAAACCTCATGGCCCTGACAGAGACCTGGATCAAACCAGAGGACACTGCTACTCCTGTAGCACTCCAATAGTTTCTCGTTTTCTGACACAACCCATCTGACTGGAACAGGTGGAGGAACTGTTCTGCGTATCTTTAATGATTGGAAATGTATTAATTTACCTTCTCTGGGTATTAACAGCCCCTTTGAATCACATTCAGTCACAATTACCCTGCCTTTTAAAATTCATTTTGTAGTTGTTAGGGTTAGGATAAGACCCCCGGGACCACAAGGTAACTTCTTGGATGAATCAGATGCGCTGCTCTCAACCTTTCCTGAGGATGTTACTCCTCTAGTTATGTGTGGAGACTTCAACATCCACCTACAGTGCATCTCAATAAATTTGAATGTTGTGGAAAAGTTAATTTATTTCAGTAATTCAACTCAAATTGTGAAACTTGTGTATTAAATAATTTCAATGTACACAGACTGAAGTAGTTTTAAGTCTTTGGTTCTTTTAATTGTGATGATGTTGGCTCACATTGAACCCACCAGTTCACAATCTCAACAAATTAGAATATGGTGACATGCCAATCAGCTAATCAACTCAAAACACCTGCAAAGGTTTCCTGAGCCTTCACAATTGTCACTCAGTTTGGTTCAATAGGCTACACAATCATGGGGAAGACTGCTCATCTGACAGTTGTCCAGAGGACAATCATTGACACCCTTCACAAGGAGGATAAGCCACAAACACAGAGTACTGTATCCAAGCATGTTAACAGAAAGTTGAGTGGACATCATTAACACATCCCTCAGCATACAACAGGCTCGTATAATGCCACTACTTAAGAAACCCACCCTCAACCCATCTCTTTTAGAGAATTACGGACTAATTCTGAAATAATTACAGTCTCTGACTTTCTCACATAGAACAACCTTCTCCACACCAACCAGCCTCGTTTCAGAAGTGGACATTCAGCCGAGACTGCCTTGTTCTCAGTTTTTGAAGCCCTGAGACTGGCAAGAGCGGATTCTGTCCGCTGCTTTTGACACAGTTAACCACCAGATCCTCCCGTCAACTCTATTGTCAAAGGACATCTCAGGAACCGCACTCCATTGGTTTGAGTCTTACCTCTCAGATAGGTCTTTCAGGGTAGCTTGGAGAGGTGAGGTGTCCAAGTCTAACCACTGAAGTGCCTCAGGGCTCAGTTCTTGGACCACTTCTCTTCTCTGTCTACATGCATCATTAGGTTCTGTCATGCAAAAACATGGCTTTTCATATCACTGCTATGCTGATGACACTTAACTCTGTCTCACATTCCATCCTGATAATCCAACAATAGCTGCTCGCATTTCAGCTTGTCTAACAGACATTTCTTGCTGGATTGAACTCAACCTTGCCAAGACAGAACTGCTTGTGGTTCCATCAAACCATCGTTTCATCACAATTTCACCATCCAGTTAGGCACATCCACCATAACCCCTTCAAAAACAGCCAGAAACCTTGGAGTTATGATTGATGATCAGCTGACTAGTGCTGCCACAACTAATCGATAAAATCAATTATTATCGATAATGAAAATAATCGACAACGATTCTCATTATCGATTAGTTGGGTCTGCCCACAGTACACGTACAACTGCAGCTGGTTACATCAAATTACAGCAATGAATAACGCATTTCTATGGACAAAATGCATCTACAAATATTGAAGGAAACTGAATGAACTCCTGCAGGAAAAGTATGTGATCCAAGCTGCCCAAAACATGATAAATCTTTATTTTAAGCTTCAAGCTCATGTATTAGCGTAATGGCTTGCCTGTCATGCGCTTTTACAGATACATATGTGCTTCCTCGGCACAAAAACTTTTAGTTAACGGTCATATCCTTAAATGTCCAAATTCATGGAAGCCTTTCTATTTTTGCATAAAGGCCCACCCTGACAGTCTGACACAGAGGCACAAAATCACTTTCACTTATTTGTAAGTCACTTTAAACATTTATTTTTATTTATATTTGCAAAATAACAGCACCTACATGATTATTATTGATAAACCGTTGTGCACCATTTAGCTTATTTTCCAATAGCATCAGTAGTACCTTTTTTGTTTTGTTTTTGTTTTTTAAGCTTTTAGCTGGAATAAGGTTGTTTCTAATGCAAAGAAGTCACTAAATGTGACTACATCATAATAAACAAAAACTCGTCTACTTGCTAGTTTCACAGCCTTTTTGTGTTTATAATTGCTAAAAGTGTTATCTGAGGTTTAATGGTGGAGACGTTGATGACCTTTACGTTTATAGCCTACGTTTAGCTTTTTATTACTTCTTGTGGTTGTATTAGTTTCAAAATATAAGTCATGTTCGTTTGTCCTTCAATCTTATCATGATGAACAAAATGTGAAGGAGTCATAAAATTTTGCTGGTCACATATTATCATCTAGCTTTCTGCAATAATCCAAAAGCCAAGGGTAACCCATTAGTATCCTACTGTTTCTTTTTTGTTTGTTTGTTTTTTTGTCGAGGGAATCAACAAATATTATATATTATATTAATATATTAGTTATCCTGGCTAATGTGTGTGCACAAAACTATGATAAAGGTCTGTTTGTTTTTGTTTTTTTTGGTCAAGACTATATTCCCAAACAGCAGCATCCACCTCTTACAGCATTTATCATATTGTCGTTTTTCATATATTTATGCATTTAGCAGACGCTTTTATATGAAAATGATTATATTCAGTGATGTCTCCTATAGTTCTTTTAGTGATATTTAGTGGCAGTTTACCAGGAAGTGATGATTTTTTTCTCTTTGACTCGTTGGATAGAATTGGTGCTTTATTAGCAAATGTTTTATGCAATATTCCAGTTTTGCACAAGTTTAATTCGAATCTCTGAATGGAAACATTGTTAGCAAGAGATTTCAGCTCAACTAACTCAATCTCCTTTTTCATAGACCACAGTTCTTACAAAACTACCATACCTCAGCTCACATTGTTACATTATTCCTAGACACATATGCAGGGAATTTCCTGCATGGAGAATTATGAGGCGGCTGCCTCCACCAAATTTTGTGCCGCCTCTGGTTGTTGCAGTCACGTACGAGCGTCACTGAACTGCTTCCATTAGAGCTTTTAGTTCATATGCGATCTGATGAACATTAACTCATATTACGCAATCATATCTCTGTATGAATGAATGACGTGCAGTTTCGTTTACTATACACACTGAATATATTTTAATTAACTGATGTGACATTGTATAAGTTCCATGATTTTAATTTAGACATGCTTTTTTTTTATTAAACTTTAACCATTAAAAAGGATTCTAGAAAAAATAGAACTGAATTTGGGAAAAAAATAATACTGATTTCATAGGGCCCTATATTTAAAGGTGCAATGTGTAATATTTACAACAATCTATTTACAGAAATGCAACATAATATACATAACTATGTTTCAGAGGTGTATAAAGACCTTACTTAATGAGCTATGTTTTTATTACCTTAGATTGAGCAATTTATATCTACATACTAGGGATTGCATCAAATAGTCGAGTGATCGACTACTTCAACCACTAGTTGGCGCTGTCGGAAACAATCGTCTACTCGAGCATGCATTAACCATAATGCGTACAAAGAGTTTGCAAGTACGACATGAATTTTAGGATTACATATTGCGTTTAGCTGTTACTTTCTATGACCTTTATCTATCTTGCATGTAAAATTTAAATATGTAAATAGGGGTGTGCCTGAAGCCGAATACCTTATTCTGAATGGCACGGATAATGGCTTCAAAAACGAATAACAGGCGAGGAATAATTCTGCCTGAATGCTCGGCTGAAGCTGACACAGTCCGGAGTTTGCTAGATAACAGTTGAGCCAGGGGATCAGCGCAATATCATACAGAAACCTCCAAAGCCACGAGTGTGAAGGGAATGAATGTAAGCTTTATGAATGAAAAGAGCGCAACTCAAACACCGCATTGCTGTTGCCTCTCCGTGCATCTCTCAGAAATCAGAGCTTGGCAAGAGTAATATCACCTATAATAATACATCATACATGTTCTATTGTATATATTTATATGCCAAAGATTTAAACCTTAGGCTAAATGGATTAAGCACAGCGCGCTCACCAATCAAACAGCCGCGTTGCGCGTCAGTCTCTCAAAAACCAAACATGTTCTCTCATTTAGCAGGCTAATAATCAACTTAGATATGGATACATTTTCTATTTCGCCTACATGTTTGCATCTTTATCTTTTGCTGGTTTGTGCGGCACATGCACATTTGTTTAGTGAAGTTCACTAAACATTAAGATTCGCTTAAAGAGTTAATGTAATGAAAATGTGTGCATTGAATTGATTCAGTTGTGTTCAAATGATCACTAAACGTTTGTCATGACATCTCTCTGCTCGCATGATAAATATTATTTTAGAAATTAATAATTATTTTAGTTTAACACGGCATACTTGTTCAGTGATAACTATGAAAAAAAAAAAGATAGTCATAACGGTCTTATCAAGTACTGTACGACGTTGTATCCGAATGCAGATACGAAAAATTGTGTGATTTGTTACAGACACAAATACAAATACTGGCTGTTACATGAAAATTTCAATATGTAATGTCATAATTATAAAGTTTTTACAATTTACATATGTAATTGTTGCATAAGGCTATGAATTAATAAGCGTTTATTGATAAAAAACAAAAACAAAACAAAAGTAATTCATTTTAAAATTAATGTCAGTGACATTATGCACATCAATTACAAATCATATCTCCCTGATGCTTAAATACTTTGCTTCTTTCAATGGAAGCATTTGTTAAATATTTATCAACCAGGATATCAAAGGAATGGCCTTCTCAGTTAAATAGGAAGTATTTAAATAATATCCAAGAGTTAAACCCAAGTGACCAGACTTAAAGAACTGGCTAAATAAAATTAGATGCTACACCGACCCCGATATCATCCCCTAATTCACACAAACAACAATTAAACACAATATAATATTTTTTGTACCAAACATGGAAGCTTTTATAAACAAAACGCTCACATATGAAGATGGCAGTGTCTGGAGTTTTGGATAATCAGTGGACACAAAAGATGGAAGATTATAAAAGATAAACGAGGCCTGGCCATTCACAGATCACTCGTTGCTTTCATGAGTTCTATTCAGAATTGTACACTTCTGAAACACATTTCATAAAACCCATTTTCTTTATTTTTTGCCAGTACTCCAAAAGGCTGTCATCAAACGTCTTTTGGTACCCATTGCTGACCTATGAACAAAAAATGGATCCAATGGAAATTTGAGGACACCCCACCCCCCCCCCCCCCCCCCTCATCATTTTTATATACCTGGACAATTGTTATACAGCAACATTTTACTCTAATATGTTTCTTATCTATGTTGGAGCAAGTATATCGTTGTTTTGTCCTCACCTATTTTGCTATGTCGTTATAACTGCTATTATAATGTTGTGTAAAATAGCATAAAATGTATCTCATTTAGTTATATTGTTATCATAGCATTCATTAATCCCATTTACAAATGTTATTTGTTATACATGTACAGGTCCTTTGCCAAAAAACATTCAAATGGTTACAAAATGTGCTTGAAATTTGATTCCTATATTTGATTCTAAAGGATTAATTGCTGGTGCTTAATCCCACCTGTAACTGTTTTTTTTAATGTTTTATATTAACCACAAATCTTACCATTACAAATTAGATTTCCAATAAGCTTATTATTAAATCAAAAATTTCCAGTGCTTTTTTTATTGCATTGTAAAGTTAACGTCCCTGTAGCTCATACAACATAAATGTAGAGATGCAGAATCTATGTACATAATCTTTATAATTAAAAACCCCATAACCAGTACTGCTAGTCAAATGTTAAACTAGCTCCCTGCTGATGAGACTGAACAGGTCGTGCAGGTTTTGTGGTCATCCACTTTAGTTGCATTCATTGTTAGTCACAGATGTAGTAAAAAAAAAAAAACTTACAATAACCTTGCTTTATGTAATATTTAGAAGTGCCCATGATAACAATGTCGTTTGTATTCATTACCATGATATATCGCATTACCAGATACGGCCACATGTCTTATTCAGAATTGTACACATTTGAAACACATTTCATAAAACCCATTTTCTTTGTTTTGCCAGTACTCCAAAAGGCTGTCATCAAACTTTTTTTTGGCAGCCATTGCTGACGTATGAACAGAAAATGGATCCAATGGAAATTTGAGTTTTTCCCCCCTTCTCTTCTTTTTTTATATACTTGGAAAATTATGTTATTCAGCATAAAACAAAACATTTTACTCTAATATGTTTCATATCTATGTTGGAGCAAGTATATTGGTTGTGTAAAATAGCATAAGATTTATTTTATGCGGATCTCATTTAGTTATATTGTTACTTTTTCAGGTTTAAAAAAAAAAAATTTATTGCATTATAAAATTAACATCCCTGTAGCTCAAACAACATAAATGTAAAGATGCAGCATCTATCTACATGTTAACTAACATAATCTTTATATATAAAAACCCTGTAACCAGTACTGCTGCTCCCTGCTGAAACTGATATGAACAGGTCGAGCAGGTTTTGTACTCAGCCACTTTAGTTGCATTCATTGCTAGTCACAAATGTAGTTGAACATAGGTGCTGCTTTAAAAAGAAACTCACAATAACCTTGCTTGATGCAATATTTGTTTCTTTTAAGCTTTCCAGATAGGTCTATCCCAGACATAGAAAGATGTTCACATGACAGCAATATAACAACATATTAAAAAACAATGAGATATACCTTAAGAGATTGTAGACATTGTGATCCTGGCACACAGTCATGAGCTCCATCAGTGTGTTGAGTGTCTGTTAGTAAGTCGTGTCTGGTGAGAAAATGAGCACATTCTTTAAACCACACCTATTTACCTGTAAATACATTCTTTTCCTGGACAATAAAAGGCGGTCCTGACTTCTGTGGACTCTGCCCATGTGACCATCTTTTTAAAACCAGACAGAATTTATTGCGAGTAGTGTTGCCTTTTTATTACATTTTTTGCCTCACTCATGTATGCTCATGCTATTTACATGAACAGTAATTGATTGTATTGGTTTATGCTTTTCTTAATGCTCTAAATCATTAAAGAACGCCCAGTATTTAGATAATTAGAGTGTGTGATTCAGCTAGTGACACACCTTATAATGCAACTTGATTTCTTTGTATTTTGTTCCGAGTCTCCTCAACTGTTGATGGAGACCGCAGAATGTTATTGGGACATATCACATTTCAACGGTTTTTAAACGTTTTTTTCAACGGTTTGGATAGCTTACCATCATGGTGCTTTAGGACTAATCCTGAAGCATTTCATAGTTCAATTACATTTTTAGAAAATAACACAGATGGCCACTCCACAGAGTGTGTGTGTGTGTGTGTGTGTGTGTGCGCGTGTGTGCATCTCTCAGTTGGCACTAAACTCATTACTGAGAAATACACTTCTGTGAGGTCTGTATGTGTGTGTTGGAGGTTTTATTTTTTTGAATGGGAGTATGTAAGCAACTGTTGCATTTAAATAATTCTTAATACAGGTATTTGATTCAATTTTTTTCTAATGCTGAACAATACAAAACCTTGTGGTCTTAATGCATTTAACTTTTTATTTGTTTTCACTCATAAATGTTTACATATGATCAGTGAATCAAATATTTGCTGTATTTATAAAAAAAATCTTCTTTACATTTTGGTAGAAAAAAACAAAACTTTTTGTTGACACTGGACTTGGGCGTGTGTGTTATTATTAACTGTACTATACATAGACATTTATATTTTTATAATGTTTTGTTTTTATTCCCAATATTTATCTTTAATATTAATATTTAATATTGTTCTTTAATTTCAAAAATCAAATGCACTTTGCCCCTTTTCATAATTTTTTTCATTAATTTTTAATCAAACGTCCTTTATGTAAGTTTCTACAAACTTTCAAAACTGTCTTTAAATCTTTCCAAGGCATGTTTGACACTAAAAACAAAAAGTAGATGTAAGTTTTGACAACATTTGTCCAAACTGCAGCTCACCACTGCTTCTAGTTGGTTTAGAGGTATTTGTTCTCCAAACGTCCCACAAGTGAGTCAAATATAATCAGTTGAAGAGTTTGATCTAGTCGTGATGCGGTGCTTGGGGAAAAGTATAAACGTATAGTTTCAGAGCGTCTGTCAGCATGCTTTTTTTTTAAAAATAATGTTTTTCATTCCAATAACATACATCCAATGAATCATGCACAATACCAGCAATAATCTATTTTAAAAGCAAACAGAGTTCAAATGTTGCCTAGCAGAAAGCTCAGAATTCTGTAGGTTTGCATTGAAGGAGAGATCCAGATCGTTTTAGAGACGCAAATGTAGAAATGTGGGGAGAAGAGTTGCTCTTTTGACTTGGGATAAAAGCCCTAGCAACCATCCAGAACTCCCTGGCAACCACCCACAACAAAAGCATTGCATGCTTCATTTCTTATGTGTGCTCATGTAGGGACAACAGCAAGCTGCATCCACAACAGATCATCCATCAGAGCTAAATGCCTCACATCTTTAATTTGAAATTCTCTATTTTTGTTTGCATTTAGATGATTAAAAAGCTCATCCTATTTGTCACTGCAGCGCACAGAATGCAATATCTTTGTACATTGTCACTCTTGGTTTGTAATCAGCTTTTGTTTAATTTTTTTGATATATATATATATATATTATTTTTGTTTGTTTCCAGGAAGTGGGCAGAATGAAGATAGAGCTTTTTGCAGACATTGTTCCAAAGACTGCGGAAAATTTCCGGTGAGATGATTTTGTAATTCTTTCATGCATAAACCTAGAATACGCTTAGTATTCATACATGGTTAAAATATGCTTTCTGTAGTGATAACCATAGAAATCTACAAATACTATAGTTTAACTACAGTCATGTTTCATTTTCATATTATTATTCTGAGTGAACCGAACATGTCCTATCCTGGTCAACACTACATATTAAAGTGGTATTTATCAGAGATGGTCTTATTATTGGGAGATGAGAGGATATTACCGTTGGAAAAAGCCTAACCGCTATCTTGGATCACGTGAGGCACCTCAGCCAATCATACAGTGGCAGTGATGTCAGTGGCCCACTTTGTTTACATTGCACAGTAAAAAGTAAAATAAAAAAGACTGAATTCTGTTCATTTGAAAAACAGCACAATAGGGCATGCATAACACTGACACTAGCCACCAAAAATGTAATATATTTGTTGAAATCTGGAAGCCAAAGAATACCTTTTTTTAATAATAATTATTATTATTTTTATTTTTTTCATTAAAAAGCATTATATCGTTATCTTATGCAGCAGTCACAAGTCATTGTATTTGAGTTCTGTTTATCGAAGCTTGGAAGCACTAGAAAGAACGTTTTATTTTCATTAAACAACATACAATTTAATGCAATAATTTAGTTTCCTCTTAAAAGCTGTTTATTTAGCATAATGAAGCCTCTCCTTCATTGACATCCATTAAAAAAAAGTGTTATACAGTCTAATTTAAATAAAAAACTGCTCATGCTGCATGTATGCAGCATCTTTGTTAGGATCGTGATTAAAACACAGCGGTTGCCTTTTAATTTTAAATGGAAAGAGCACAAGCATAGCCTTAGTTTGTTTATATTAAGAGATCTCTTTTATTTGTTATTTATTTAAAATGGAGCGTGTTTTTGTCATTTGACACATTTCAATATAAGATGTGCAGCATTTTGTCCAAGCAATAATACAATGACCACTTTTCATTTATAATTAGTCTTAAATTAGTGTCGATGGCATCATAAGTTGAGTGAATCATTACATCTCTAGTGTGCGTCATGCAGAATGTGTTCAGTACTAGCATGCTAATCTACGGTCTTGATTCTGGTGCGCTGCTTCTGGCATCATAACAGAGATGTTTTTCTTTCTGTGTCTTTCAGGCAGTTCTGTACTGGTGAATTCAAGTAAGTCAGATCTCAGTGAATTTAAGGGATAGTTCATCCACAAAATGAAAATTACCAGTTAATTGACTCCCTCTCGGGCCATCTGAGATCTAGCTGAAATCTAAGTAAAGAAGACTTTTAACTGAGACACTAGTCCTTGGTGATTCATAACACTAGAGTAAAAAAGCATACATGCAACACAAAATGAATACCTGTGGGTTCTGGTCTGGTCTTGAGAAGTCAAATTAGTCTGTGTGAAAAGCTGAGCATTATTTACAGCATTATTACCTGTGATCCAGAGCTACAGGCAAACTGAGGTCCAATTATTTTCCACGAACTGGTTCTTTTGGGTAGTTTGTTTCAAATAACCGATTCAAATAACCGATTCATCAGTCCGAAAGTGAGTTTTGATTGAATAACTTTGTAAATCTGTGTTGCTCGAGTCATAAACCGTTTCACATGGTCCAGTCACGTTTGGTTAACTGGTTCAGATAGTTCACTAAAAAAAAAGATTTGTGCGTGAACCGTACATCACTCCACACTGTTTGTCTGCAGCTCTAGATTACAGGGAAAAAATGGTGTAAATAATGTTCAGTTTCTTACTAATCTTCTTCACTGTTCTACTGAAGAAAAGTCACCTACATCTTGAATGGCCTGAGGGTGATTTTTGGGTAAACTATGCCTTTAATAAAGGGCTGTGCTTTAACCGCATGTATAGTTAAACCACATTCTCGAATTACATTTAATGAGTTATTGTGACTGATGCTTTTAAGGATGTTGAAATCATTCAGTAAGTAACATGAATACTGGATAAGGTTATAGATTAAACACAGCTTGTATTCGACGGAGGCATGTTGTGAGCACAGCTCTTTCTTCCTGCTCTTGCTTTTATTTGCATATACCTTGTTTTTGTGCTGCTTTTATTCCCTGTAGGAAGGACGGTGTTCCTGTTGGCTATAAAGGCTGCACATTTCATCGGTGAGACACTTTAGTCTGTATTGTTCACTGTTGTATTGTATAACAATGATTAATTGTGTTGGCTTAATTAGACTAGAGGTTTGTTTAGATCCATAAATCTAAGTATAAAACTTCTGACTTGTGTTTATGTTCATCAGACAGGTGTTGTAGGTTTTTCATTAATCAAACGAACCTTTGCAATTCAAAACGCACTTTGATATGGTCTATGCAATGATGGCTTTCACTGCAAAGTTACACTGCACTGAAGTTGGTTCGAAGGCTTTATGTGTATTTATAGTGACCAATACAAATCTAATTAAAAGAAAATCACAATTGCATATTTACAGCAATCCATGTCTTGCTGCACATTTTACTCATAGAAACGTAAGAGGTTATTACAAAATATTTGTTTTAAAAAAAAAACCCTAAACAATAGAAGCTTGACTTTTAATTTAAACCTGCTCATGGGTGCTGTTTTCTTTTTGCAGGGTGATAAAGGACTTCATGATTCAGGGTGGTGATTTTGTCAATGTAAGTTTTGCTTTGTGATCCAGACAATGGAGCCGAATTGATCTTCCAGGTATATGGCTTTTGACATGTTTCAGAACATTGTGTGCAAACAACGTTCGGGCTCTGTTTGCATATCAACTGCCATTCATGATATCCGTCTTTTTAAACAAGGATCGTGCCCTCATAAATGGACAAATAAGGCAAACAAGAATGTGCCTTTATATTTGCTGTCACCAGCTTTTGTATTAGTTTGATTAATTTGCAGCAGTAATTTTTGAGTCTTTCCCTCTCAGAAATTAGGGCCTTATCCAGTCTTGAAGCTTCAAACTGGTTTTGCCATTGGACATTTTTAAATGTTAAAATAATTCCAGCAGTCAGTTTGATGCTTGTTTCTGGGGCTCTTTTTCAACTTCTTCTGTTATCAGACACCAATAGACAACTACAAGGACAAATACTGACATAAGGCCAACACAGAAATAACCAAAGAAAAACACGGGACAATTGCAAAGTCTGTATAGATGAACACTGAGCTTAGTTAAAACAAAGCGATGTGATCTGAAGAAATAATGGTGGGAGAAACTGACTTTTGAGAAAAAGTCTGGGGTTTTAAGTCTCAGGTGAGGCAAATAGTAATTATCTTGAGGTAACATTTTTACATTTCCAAAATGAATAAACCAATTCCACATTTCTAGACTTCATGGTTGAGCAGGGCCAAAACAATATTCAGAAATGACTAGCTTCCCAAAATTGTAGTGGGGAAAAAATGGTGTAGGATTTACTTTGAAACTGGTTTCTCTCAGAAATTTATAATACATTTCACAAATGATTACGAAAGAAACCGCAAATAACAGGTTGAATTAAACATTACGTTTTGAAGTAGAAAGACTTAAATAGTGTCGTCTTGTCAAATGTACTCCAATAATATTTATAAAACGGATAGTTCTGGTCCTTGATTCTGATTGGCTGAGCCGTGTTCGAAGCTGTTGTAAATTACACTACAAACATACACCACTTTGTTGCAACCACAAATGTTTCTGAGGAGCTACAGTGTTTGGTGGAAGAATACTGTTTTTACTAATATCATTACACTTTATTTGCCCTGTTTTATTCTGTGAAACCTTACTACGTATATGGAATAACCATTTTATAAAAGCAATAAGCTCGAGAATCCGTGGTTTACAGTGAATTTATAACAGCTAAGGGGATTTTAGGCACACTCTTAGCTGTTATAAATTCACTGTAAACCATGGCTTCTTGGGGCTTTTTACTTTAGTTGACATCTCCTAAAAACATGTTTACAGTGTATCTAAAATAAAAAAGAGAAAGGAAAAATACAGAGAATTATAGAATAGTTTCCTTTCGCTTTTCTGTCAAACAAGAAAGAGGCGTTATATACATAGACACCATAGTTTCCCAGAATATTGATATTTACAGTTGTTTAACACTGTTTACACAACAGCAAGTTGAAATGTGCAGAGAACACCCCACACCTCCCCCAGAAGCCTTGAAGCTGCCTGTAACTCTCTTTGCTTTTGGAAACCAGGGATGTCTAAATTATTTTGTGGTAATTAACATTAGGCAGCTTCTATTTGCACTAGGTCTAAATAGAGATAGAGGCTATTTACACTAAGTGCTAATAGCAATAGATGCTATTTACACTCTGGAAATAGCAATTAGATGCTATTTACAATAAGTGAAAATAGCATATTTTCTTAGCAATAGATGCTATAGACACAAAGTATTTACACTGTTAAAATAGCAGGATTTTCTGCTATTTATACTACTTATTACAAATACTGGCAACTCTGCACCTCAGTATTGTAGTACATTATAAAACAGTATGCAATAGCTTATTGAGTGTAAATGTAAATTAATACAAATTATTAAATGGATGTCACCTTATTGGGACAATAAAGCCCTCCCTAAACCCAACCCAATACTTTTTCAACTTTTTGATTCTTTCCTTCAGTTTCATTAAAACACATGCTTTTCTGTTGTGGTTTGAAATGTGAAAAGGGACAAAAAAAGGTTTGCCAAAAGGTGGATTCGATCCCGGGTCGATAGCGTCAAAATGAGTATGACAAGCATTTTACCGCCATTATTTGTATGACAGCCATCGTTTGTCTTTTGTAATGTCGGCTAGCTGAATCACACATCGGTGGGTGGAGTTAGTATAAATGGCCTCTTAATCTCTTAAACCCATTTCAGTTGGCTTAATTTGTGCCATTGGTCCTGCCTCCCCTCGTGTCTGTTCCTGATCTACTGACAGCAGCGTTATTCAAATGTTCTGATTTCAAATATTTTAATTGATCTTTGAAAGTATATTGCATATTGAAAGTATATCAAATAATTTTCATTGTATTTTACAACTTTGAATTAATCATTTGTCATCTATAAATAATTGTATTATTTTATACCACTGACCACACTGCAGTAAAAATATCTGTATTAGAAAAAAATTGAACATTGATAAACTCATGTATTGTTGGACTACACATGAAATAATTAGTTACAAATGTGGTAACGAGTTCTGATTGGTTTGAAAGTACATATAGTTTTAAGATTAGAGTCTTTATGACAGCAGCTTTTAATTAAGTAGTACAATAAACCAGTGCTGTAAATAATAAAAAGAAAAAAAACCTGCAGAATTATGTGTCTGTCTTCAGTGTGTGTTTGTCTGCCTCTAGTGGTCATAGGGCCCTACTGTGTACACACACACACACACACACACACACACGTACATGTAGTTTTGGTTTCACATAGAGTTAGACTACATGTCTTACAGTTTATTGAGTAATTCAGATTTTCTGGCTCTGTGTGAGCTATTTTTAACACTGTTGTTGTCCATCAGGGGGATGGCACTGGTATCTGCAGCATCTACAGGGGGCCGTTTGCAGACGAGAACTTCAGGACGAAACACTCGGGCCCGGGACTCTTATCAATGGTAAAGCTTCTGTACACACTGGCACTGTAAAACCCTTGATGTACATTTAAAGTATGCCTTATGGCAGCATATCAGTGACGTTAGCGTGTAAAAAATCACCATAAATTATTACCAGTGTTTGTGTCTAGTGGGGAATATTTTCAATTTACACTTTACTCCACAATCCAACAGGAAAAAAGAAACCAACTTTAGTGTATACAAAATATTACATTTTGTCAAAATATGTCAATTTATATTTCGACATACTTCAAAAAAAAAAAAAAAAAAAATTATAATCTAGATTAAATGTAATTTTCTTCCAAATAAGAATTATTTTCATTTTACTCATGTCCATAAAAATTCTCAACTGTTACTAACAAAACTGTCCGCTGAAAATTAAAAAAATGTGACCAGCATTATGCAAAATATATTTTTTTCTGTGGTGGACATTTTAAACATTGCTCATCAAAGACAAAGTGATTCATTGATATAGAATAAACACACTCTATTTAGTCATCACATTGTTTGTTCACTGTTGTTTCCAGTCATTCGTGTAAAATATTAATTTTCCTTGGCAGGCAAACAGTGGACCGGGAACAAACGGCTGCCAGTTTTTTATTACCTGCACAAAGTGCGACTGGTTGGATGGGAAGCATGTGGTATTTGGTGAGTGAGACAGATCCTGGATTGACTCTGTAGTGAGTTGCTGCTCGCGTCATTAACTGCTCGGGGTCTCTCTTACAGGAAAAGTGGTGGATGGTTTGCTTGTTATGAGAAAAATTGAGGTAAGACAATATTTTAGTTTAAGGAATTTACTAGTGATCCTATTGATTGATCAGTTAACTTATGTGACAAGATAGAGATCTGCCGTGCTTAAAGCATATGAAGAATTGGGATGTTTGTCTGAGAGTCTGAGAGAATTCATTACGAGGTCTCAAACTTCTCAGTGTTTAATTGTTGTTTTGGTTTTTTTAATGATAAACTACGATAACATCAAGAAAATGTAAACGAAACCGCCCAGACTGTTTTATTTCACATCCTTCTATGCTTTCTTTATTTTTTTAATCCCATTATTTTCTAAATTACTTTTCTAAACCATGTTTAAAACTTTGTATTGCTAGCTTACTTGTATTATGCTAAATGAATAATATATATTCATATATGTGTGTGTGTGTGTGTGTGTTTTTTTCTTATTTCTCCCATACAGAATGTCCCAACAGGACCCAACAACAAGCCCAAGCTGCCCATTCTCATTGCCCAGTGTGGAGAAATGTGAAGTATTAGACTTCAGATCAGCTTTAAAGAAAACAGACAAGCCATTCTGGATTTTGGACTAACTAATCATCATTTCCATTGCAAAATATAATTTTTGTATAGGTCATTTTGAGGAATTGCCTGATTATTTGTGCAAACTCTTGGCTGAACAAGTTTGTAGATTTACACTGTTCAATGTAAGTTACATCAAAACTGAATGTTATGTCAAGATTAGCTTGTCTGACTCTTTTATCAACATTTGCATATATGACCAAACTTGAAATTCAAGACTTGATTCTGAAGGACAAGGCTTTTATTTGTCCTTAGGAATGGCTGGTTGAGGGTTTTCTTACACTTAAATAAATGTTGACCTATTTTTTTTTTTTAAGTCACTGTGGAACATTCTTTATTACCCTTTAAATTCAGAGAGAACTGAAATCAAGAGATGCCTCCTGAATCGTCAAGGTCTATGAGTTTATGATACTAAACCAACACCTAAAGGACACGCCACCTTATGATTGTACTCCCTTTGTCGTCTTCTTGCTGCGTACCCTAACCCAGAAAACCCTTCCTCCATCTGCTGTACTGTGTCCCATGTTCACAAAAGGGCTCTTTCAGCTAAAGTGCAGGAAGAGTTTGGGCTCGATGGGAGGCTTCTGGGGTCAATGTTAAAGTCCATTTTTGTAAGGGACAACAGGGCCGGACCATTAACAATAAAATTACACTTCAACCGGGTTTACATGACAAAAGGTAAGAGGGGAGTGTGGATCTGTCTCATCTGTGGTCGTTGAGCTTCATTTATAATGCTGTGGGAGAAGTCAGTAATGGGATTTGTCTCAAATACATCATCCTTACATTGAAGTCATGGATCGATTCAGGTTATGATTCACTCCCTGATGAATGAAGCTATTCATACATGCAAATAATGATAAATCAGTATTACAGTAGGGTGCTCAGTGATTTATAAAACATTACATATAAAATTACAATAGTGCTTAGTGAAAAAAAAAATATATATGTGTGTGTATATGTGTATGTATGTATGTACACACACGTATACATAGTCATAGTATTCTGTATCAGGACATGAATAATGATCTGCACCTTGCCATGTCATAAAAATTGGAAAAAAATAACCTCAGATGAGCAACAACATGACATATCACACCGTGTCATTATTTATAAAAAATAAAACCAAAATGGAAAGCCATGTGTGACAAAGTTAGGACAGCCTATGATTCAACTGCTTGTGAATACACTTTTAGCAATATTCAATTTCTGTATTGCTTTATCAGTCTCTCACATCATCTGGATGAATTTTGGATCACTCTTCTTTAAAACATTGCTCCAGTTTATATTCAAGTTAATGCACAGCTCTCGCCACAGCATTTTCTGTCAGGACGAGGTCTGGACTTTGACTGGGATATTGAAACACCTTGATTCTTTTCAGCCGTTCTGTGTATTTGGGATCATTGTCCTGTTGCATGATCCAATACTGGCCCAACTTTAGCTGTCAGACGGATGGCCTCACATTTGACTCTAGAATACTTTGGTATACAGAAGAGTAGTTCATGGTGGATTCAATGACTGTCAGGTGCCCAGGTCCTGTGGCTTCAAAACAAGTGCAAAATCATCAGCCCTCCACCAGCATAAGTGACTTTTGCTATGAGGTGTTTGTGCTGATATGCTCTTTAGGTTTTCACCAAACGTGCTCCTGTGCATTATGGCCAAACATCTCCACTCTGGTCTCATCTGTTCAAAGAACGTTTGTTGTAGAAGTCTTATAAATTGTTCAGATGCAACTTTGCAAACCTAAACCGTGCTCCCATGCTTAGATAGAAGAGGCTTTCTTCTTACAAGCCTGCCAAACATGCCATACTTGTACCATATTTTTCTAATTGTACTGTCATGAACTTTAACATGTTAACTGAGGCCTGTAGAGTCTGCAGTCAAGTCAAGTCACCATTATTTATATAACGCTTTAAACAAAACAGATTGCGTCAAAGCAACTGAACAACATTCATTAGGAAACCAGTGTGTCAATAATGCAAAATGACAGTTAAAGGCAGTTCATCATTGACTTCAGTGATGTCATCATCTCAGTTCAGTTTAAATAGTATCTGTGCAATCATTTGCAATCAAGTCAACGATATAGCTGTAAATGAAGTGTCACCAACTAAGCACGCCAGAGGCGACAGCGGCAAGGAACCAAAATTACATCTGTGACAGAATGGAGAAAAAACCTTGGGAGAAACCAGGCTCAGTTGGGGGGCCAGTTCTCCTCTGACCAGACGAAACCAGTAGTTCAATTTCAGGCTGCAGCAAAGTCAGATTGTGCAGAAGAATCATCTGTTTCCTGTGGTATTGTCCTGGTGGTCCTCTGAGAAAAGGTCTTTACAGGGGATCTGTATCTGGGGCTCTAGTTGTCCTGGTCTCCGCTGTCTTTCAGGGCAGTAGAGGTTCTTTCTAGGTGCTGATCCACCATCTGGTCTGGATACGTACTGGATCCGGGTGACTGCAGTGACCCTCTGATCTCTGGTGACCTCAGAATAAGAGAGAAACAGACTAATATTAGCGTAGATGCCATCCTTCTAACGATGTAGCAAATACATCTGGTGTTATGGGAAGTGTTCCCGGTTCCTGCAGTGAAGATCTTGGGTTGTCTGCTATTCTTCTGAGCATTACATGGTCTGATGTTGGGGTGAATTTGCTGGGACGTCCACTCCTGGGAGGATTTGTATCCGTTTTGACAGTCTTCCATTTGTGAATAAACTTCCTCACTGTAGAATGATGGACTTCAAAATGTTTGCAAATGGCAGTAGTACTCTTCCCAGACTGAAGGCAGGAACAATTGCTTCTCTAAGGTCATCGATGATGCCTTAACTCCTTGGCATTGTGTTAACACACTCCTGAAGGCTCCAGACCAGCAAACTGCCAAAACATGTGCTTTTATAGAGAAAGTGACATACAACCAAGTATCGTGACCCATACTCAGAATTTGTAATCTGCACTTAACCCATCCAAAGTGAACACACACAATAGTGAATACACACTCACCATGAACACACACCCGGAGCAGTGGACAGCCATTTATGCTGCGGCACCGAGGGATTCATTGGGGGTTCAGTGCCTTGCTCAAGGGCACCTCAGTCGTGGAATTGAGGGTGGAGAGAGCACTGCCCCCCACCTACAATTCCTACCGGCCCAAGACTCAAACTCAACCTTTGGATTATGAGTCCAAATTTCTGGCCATTATAACTTCCTGTAAAAGGTGCTCACACTTGCTGATGATCAGTTAATCAGAGGCATTTGATTAGCAGACCCTGACTGCTGCTTACTCTCTTAACTCCTATGTTAACGGTGTCCTAAATTTGTCACATATGGCATTTCCATTATGGCTTTATGTATATTAAATAAATAATGAGATGGTGTGATATGTCATGTGTTGTTGAGGTTTTATTTTCCAAATTTTAAGACCTGCCAAGGAACATATATATATATATGTGTGTGTGTGTACAGTTCAGACCAAAAGTTTGGACACACCTTCTCATTCAAAGAGTTTTCTTTATTTTCACGACTATAAAAATTGTAGATTCACACTGAAGGCATCAAAACTATGAATTAACACATGTGGAATTATATATGGAATTATATAGATAACAAAAAAGTGTGAAACAACTGAAAATATGTCATATTGTAGGTTCTTCAAAGTAGCCACCTTTTGCTTTGATTACTGCTTTGCACACTCTTGGCATTCTCTTGATGAGCTTCAAGAGGTAGTCACCTGAAATGGTCTTCCAACAGTCTTGAAGGAGTTCCCCAAGAGATGCTTAGCACTTGTTGGCCCTTTTGCCTTCTGTCTGCGGTCCAGCTCACCCCTAAACCATCTCGATTGGGTTCAGGTCCGGTGACTGTGGAGGCCAGGTCATCTGGCGCAGCACCCCATCACTCTCCTTCTTGGTCAAATAGCCCTTGATGCCTTCAGTGTGACTCTACAATTTTCATAGTCATGAAAATAAAGAAAACTCTTAGAATGAGAAGGTGTGTCCAAACTTTTGGTCTGTACTGTATATTAAATTTACATTTAGTCATTTAGCAGATGTTTTTATCCAAAGCGACTTACAAATGAAGACAATGGAAGCAATCAAAAACAACAAAAGCGCAATGATATAGAAGTGCTATAACAAGTCTCAGTTAGCTTAAACAGTACACATAGCAAGGGCTTTTAAATAATATAATAAATAAAAAGAAAACAATAGAAAAAGAATACAGCAAGATAATGTTATAGGTCTTTTTTTATAATTGTATAATAAATGAAAAGAAAATAGAATACAAAAAAAGATTAGAAAGGTAGTTTTATATATATATATATATATATATATATGTATGCATGTATTTTAGGAATAGAATTAGAATAGTGATTGCTAAAGTTAGAGGGTCAAATAAAGATGGAAGAGATGGGTTTTAAGCCGATTTTTGAAGATGGCTAAGGACTTTTCACTTTTTAAAACCTCTTCATAAGGGATTCAGAACTCTTTGAAATATGCATTATTTTCACGCTTTGGGTCAATGGTTTCTTTCTGTTTGAGGGATATATATATATATCTGTCAGTATGTCTGGAAGGTTAAATGGGGTCTTAAATCCTGGGCTGTGCTAATTCTTTATGTAACCAATCATGAGCAGACATAATATGCTTTCCTTATGATTGACAATAAATAGAACCAATGAGCGTCTGTAAAATAATTGACGTTGTCTGACCGCAAGTTAACCGACCAATTAGATTGAGTGATGGGTGGAGAGACGGGACAGAATATCATCCGGCAGCGTTACTCTGTCCGTCCAGTTCGATCGGCAGCGGGAGCGGAAAAAGGAAAGCGGAGAGCCTGAAGGCAGCAGTCCCCACCACCGCCGGCCCAGGTTACCATCTAGCACCGGGAAAACACACTAGAGAGCCACCGCCGGCTTTACCAACAAGAAAACAAAATGAGCAGCGAGGCCGAAACACAACAGCCGCCGCAGCCTGCCGCCGACGCGGAGAGCCCATCCAGCCCGGCAGCCGCAGCTACCGCGGGGGATAAGAAGGTCATCGGTAAGCTTTTCAGCGAAGCCTCAGCCCTCTTGGATTCGGGATTTGTTTATTCAAAATAATATATTTATTTAATACGTCGGCGCTTTAATGTTTAATACAAATGAACTGTAGCGGACTTCTTAGTTCGGGAAAGCGCGTGGCTTCACGGCGACGTTATCCGGTCATCAACTTAACATTAACGTTACTGTATTCCCGTGGCTACCTGGTCATTGTTTTTGTTATGGAGTTGTCTTTACTTCATGCATTTAAGTACGTACGTACGTTAAATTTGAGACCTTAAACGGTCTCAGTCGGTTTAAATGTTCGCTCGCGTGCCGCGTTCCATCAAACCGCCATGACGCGTGCTCGACTCCGAGGCCTGCTTCTGTGAACGCGCTTCTCAACCATAGACTAGGATCTCACGCGCTTCTCCCCCAATAGAGCCGCGAGCGTTATTTACTGCCCATAAACCAATGATACGACTAACGTTACTACATTTATATCAATATATGTTTACTTTTCATTCCGTCGATGTTTACGGTGACTGAAACAGATGCTTGAACTTGGCCTTGATCGTGACATGATGACCCAGATCAGTATTGGCTATTCGTGTGAAACGCACGACGTTAACTTACACTACCCCAGTAAACGAGTCCAACTGTCGGTTTTATACTCAAATTATTTCGCAGGCCGGTTTCTTGTTTGAAAGCGAATATAAGCCAGGCTGAACTCGCTCTCTCTTTGTTCGCGTGGGACGTTTGACGCGTCGCGCATACGTGTCCATATCTCCATTAACACCATCAACGCCGTCTCCTGAAGATGTCCTCCGCTAAGATGCAGGCGATTTAAAGAACATATTGCATAAAGATCGTATAAGATAGTGTCGTCTACCTCTGTGTCGCGACCCCACATATAAAATGTCCGCCATGTGTTTAGATGATGGACGCTTCTTTTGTCTTGTCTGCTGCTACAAGCTCATAGTACTTCGAGCATTTAGCCAGAAACGAGAGTCACGTGCCTGTCGAGCTCCAAACAAAAACACATCTCGTAATGTGTGTTGTAGTAAGGATTGAGAATCGAGACTGTTTGGCTTCGATCCGGCCACATGGCTGATGCTAGTGTGCTAACTGCAGTTAGCATCTCAACAGCATCACTTCCTACTTCGACTCCACATGATGGCAGAATGAATTGGCTTACTAATAAACTAGTGTGTAAACTATATATTTAACCAACACATTTGTAGTTCTTATTTTTCAATGTGGTGATTACTGTAATAGTAACTTTTTAATTTTAATATTTAGAAAGTGTGGTTGAATGTCATGGATATATATATATATATATATATATATATATATATATATAATTTCCATGGCATTCAACCACAATTATTATATGCATACATTCTCACACATGTATGTATATGGATAATTTGGATGTTTCTTGGTCTCTACTATGTTATAATGCATTTTACTCCTGACTCTAGTATAAAAGAATTGGACACCCAACATTAAAAATTGTCATTTTATTTATTTATTTTATTTTTTTACTATGGAAGAGAATGGCTACCAGCAGCTGTGTTCTTACACACATCGTTCAAAATGTCTCATGTTCAACAGAAGAAAGAAACTTTAAGTTTGGAACAACTTGAGTAAAAGATGACAATTCAAATTTTTGGGTGAACCGTCCTTTCAAACCCTGTCTTGATTATTGTAAACTCTTGCCTGAATGTTTTCTTCATTCTGTATTTGACATTTTGGTCTTCATAAGATGGATAGGGGGTTAAAAATGTGAACTCTGTGGGTCAGGGCCTTTCATGGTGATGGAGGCACTTCTGATAAGAGCAGCTGCCTTTGCATCACAGTCTATTAAAAGCACCACAGTTGGAGGTTATAAATAGAAGACACAATGAACTCAACTCGCCAAGGATGGCTTTTAAATGACTTTTCTAATGTGATGCATCTTTTTCTCTCAAACGCTGTAGCTTTACTAAAAAAAACAATACTTGTATAAAATCATGTCTGATATTTCAAAACAATCTTGGTGTGGTTTTAAACCATTTTTTCCCTCCTCTTTAAAGCAACAAAAGTCCTGGGGACAGTGAAGTGGTTCAATGTCAGGAACGGCTACGGTTTCATTAACAGGTAAATGACATTCTCTAAAGACTCTAATATGATATGCTGGTCAGGGAACATCCGCAATCCTATTACAGCCTTTATGTGCTTACAAAGCTAGACTTGGCTCGCACTAGCACACTATTTATTAAAATATTTAACTTGCTCTTCAACCCTGCATGCTTGTTTGTTCTCCATATGTTCTCAGTTATTAAAGTTTCACTCTGAATTTTTGCAGGAATGACACAAAGGAAGATGTCTTTGTGCACCAGGTAGTTATTTGCTTTAATTGTCAACACAATGACAGCAATGTTTTGGGTGAAAATGTGTTTTCTGATTGCTTGTGTTTTGTATCCAGACTGCCATTAAGAAGAACAACCCGAGGAAATATCTTCGTAGCGTCGGGGATGGAGAGACTGTGGAGTTCGATGTTGTAGAAGGGGAGAAGGTGAGTTCGAGTTTATATTTAGAGTTCAACCAGTTTCACACTCCTTTGGCTTTACTGCACTGTTTTGGTATTAAAAATAAGTATTTATGGCATTAAAGGTTCTCATTACGGATGGAACAATGTATTATTATTTAATAATAATAATAATTATTATTATTCATTAATGCAGTACCAGTCAAAGTTTTGTGCATCTTTTAAAATGTTTTGATCCAAAGCCTTGACTTAAATTCTTGAATTTTGTAATTTGTACACATTTTCTGACTGTCTTCTGAGAGTCTTGACTGAATTTTTGGGTCCTTAAGTGTCCATCATACATTTGAACTTATGAAGTTTCTTGAATAAGCAGAGTGCGACCTATATTTAAGATGCTTTACATTTGTTTGGTCACTACATGATTCCAATATTTCCATTTTTCATAGTTTGACTTTTAATCTCAAACTGGTTAAGTATTAAAATAACTTAAATAATGTTTTAAATTGTCCTAACTACACACTTTGTCATAAGGGGTTGCTACCTCAAGAACTGGCGATATGCTCAATTGTCCTGTAATCTGCCTGTGAGATCACAATACATATTATCGGGCTAATTTATTCAAAAATGTACTTTTAATATTTATTTTACCTGGTTTCATTGCTGGAAAGTGATGCTAAAAGCAGCCTAATGTTTTTAATGACTGAATTGGTTTTTAACACGATTTAAAAGAAACCATGTAATGTACTAATTATGATGCTTACATTCCTCAGTTATTCAAACAGCAGCTACAGTAAACAAGCAAAGAGCATTTAAATGTTTACATGCACAAGTATATGCAGTTTAAAAACACTCCCGTTATAATCAGTGAAGCTGTCTACACTTTAATGAATGAATCTCTTATTTACATCTGCTCTTGTTTATGACGAGAGAATTTGTGAGGGAGTTGAATTCAGTCTGCGAGCACGCACTGTACAACAAAACTCTGCCGTTTCAGCAATGACTCATCTGAACGCCTCTGATTGGCCATTTCATTCATAGTTAACTGAATCAAGTGCAACACTGTTAAAACGTTAAAAAAGAAATATGATGGAACAAATAATCTCTAATGTTAATAAGTATTACTAGCCTGATGATGATAATCGTCTTGCTATTGTCACAGGCATCAGCCACAAACAATATACACAATGCTATTGTCTATTGGCACAACCCTAGTGGATCCAGGGTAAAAATAGTTAAATTCCTTACGTAAACCATTAACAAGATATTGATTAAATATCAAATTTCTGCCCAGCCTTTTAAAATTACTTCCAGTAAATTTCTCCATTCTGCTTCCATTATCCAAACTATATTTGTCTATTGAATTAGGAGATATTCGCTATAATTTTTTTTCTTCATTCTCTCAGGGTGCCGAGGCAGCCAATGTTACTGGCCCGGATGGTGTTCCTGTGCAGGGCAGTAAGTATGCGGCTGACAGGAACCGATACAGGCGGTTCCCACGCAGAAGGGCCCCCCCTCGCGACTACCAGGAGAACTATCAGAGCGACGGAGAGGGACGGGAAAAGAGGGAAGAGGAAGAAAACGCCCCCGAGGGTGAGATGCAGCAACAGCAGCGTAGACCCACCTACCCCGGCAGACGGCGCTACCCGCCATACTTCGTGCAAAGGCGTTATGGCAGACGTCCCCCATACAGCAACGCCCCCCAGAGAGCAGAAATGACAGAGGTAAGCTAAAAACCGAATCATGAATTGGATATTGCATTATATAGTGTTTCCAAACTAAATGATTGTTGTTCGACGCTTTTTTTGCCTGAGACGTACTCTTCTTGACTTCTAGGGTGGGGAAGGTGAGGAGAACCAAGGTGGTCCAGACCAGGGCAACAAACCAATGAGGCAGAACTACTACAGAGGCTTCCGACCAAGGTTCAGAGCAAGGTTTGCATGTCGTATTTGCAGATGTGATGCTGCAGCAGTAAGATGAGCAAGACTGCAGTTAGAGCCAGACGATATTTCAAATGTTCACAATATTTGAAGTTAAAATTAGGCAAAATTGTCAATCCTACATAGTTTGGCTTTTAAATCCCCTAAACAAGGGTCCCTTAAATCTGACCCTGGAAGGCCACTGCCCTGCAAAGTTAAGCTCCAACCCTAATCAAATACAACTAAGGAAGCTAGTCAGGGTCTTTAGAGTTACTGGAAAACGAATCAATCACTAACAACAGTGTCCCTCTAGAGTAGATTATTTCTGATAACAAGAAAAATAATGTAAATTACATTAGCTAGCAAGATAAAACACTACGTGTGTTCAATTTGAAGCAGCGCTTCGCAGACTGGTGTGTGTGTGTGTGTAAAAGTACTGGGACAGCAGATGGCACCTTATGCTTTTGAATCTCTTTTACAGTACTTTGAAGTCAAACACACCATTTGTCTTGCCTTGAACTTCAGCTGTGTTTGTAGTCGCTTCCATTTACTAGCCAGTGGCCAGACAAACAAACAGAACGGAAGTTAACTTCAGGCCAGATGTGTGCATCTGATGAAATTAGGGTTTTAACGTTATGAGATTTTCACTATATGGTAATAGTCTCAGAAAATACCATGGTTATATGGTATTAAACAATCAAAACAGTTTGGGGGGGGGGGGGGGGGGGGGTTGAACATCTGTTTATTCAAATTGCATTAATCAAAAACAAGAAAATTTTACCATTATTTAGTTTAATAACTTCTATTTATCATTAATAATTCATACAAATTCACAAATTCTGGTTTAACTTAATTTTTCTGGATTCTGTACTTATGATTTAATACAAATATACTATCAAAAATTGTGGTAATGAAAATGCATACAAATTTAACAAATTTAATTGTTTTAAAACCTTTATTTTATATTTTCGCAAAGGGCTGCACAACCGAGATTTACTAAATTAAAATGAGGGAAAAAAGTATATTCCCTAATGTTTATGTAAATTATTATTATTTTAGAAGTAGGCTACATTATAGTACAATCATAATTTCTTAAGTACATGACAACGCCGCTCATTCACCGAGAGATATGCAAAACAAACAGATTAGCCTTATATTTATAAAGCATTGCTTTTGTCATTATTTTACAGCTTTGTTTTTTATTTATTCATCAATCCATCAAATCGCACATTTTATCTGCAGAGTAGCTAGCTACTGTAAATTCATTGTCATGACTGGATTCTGTGCTCCACTCCGCATCACAGAAATCATAATGCTTTAACCTTAAATTATAAATGGGACATAGCTGTATCTGCACGGGATGATGATGTTCTGAATAGGTAAACATGTTCGATGCATTTCCTCATTTTGCAGCTGCTTTCCGACCACAGTTTTTGCAAACTGTCTACCTTCGAGGACAAATAAGCATTTGTCTTTTCTATATAAAAAGTATTCCCATTCTAGTGCCAATTTTAACTCCTATTTTGACGTGGGATAGAGATTAGAGATAACAGCCTCTGTCTCTGATGTTTCTCCGCTGTACGTGTGGGTGGAGCAAGAGAACAGTTAGTGTCCGTTCACATATCGTGTCTTTTGCAAACTCAAGTTCGTTATTTCAGATGCAGGCGCGCACGCAGTTTTTCGAGTTAAAAACATCTAAACTTTTCAGAATTCTGCTAGCGCATTCATTTAGTAGCCAAGCTATTGCAAGCAATTTTTAGTGCTGCAAATCCATTTATCCATTGCTGAAATTTCCGAGAGCAGGTCATAGTTGCTTAGCAATGGCAGACGCCTAAGGGGCGCAATTGCCCGAAGGCTTTTTCCATGCGGTTTTAGGCACGATATGTGAACGACCCCTTTGGTGGAAAGTTGTTGCCTAGGTGCAGGTGAGATTCTGTGTCTGTTATTTTCTGTCAATACCGTAGATAAGCAAATGTACACGGTCAGATAATCGTACATGTTTAGATCACGGTATATCGTCATACCGGTATATCGTTACAACCCTAGATGAAATGGTCTTATGAGTGGAACAGCATGATCTTTGTTTTTCATATTGCTTGGAAAACATGCATATATATATATATAGAAAATGCAGAAGTTTTTTTTTTTTGTGTGTGTGAAAATAGTTCTATTGGCCAGCTCTAGTTGAAATGTAGTTTATAGCATGACTGGTCCCTTTAATGGCTAATTCATTGCTTTTCCCTGATGGATTCTCTACAGCATCTTCCAATTTTGTGCAGTTTATTTTGTTTGAGCCTTTAGATTTGTTGGCTCTTTTAAGCTTTGTGTGTAAGTGCATTATATCCTGTCTCTTAGGGGTCCACCACGCCCCCGGCCGGTGCGGGAAGGGGAGGAGGATAAGGAGAACCAGGACGAGGGTGAGCAGAACCAGGAGCCCCGTCAGCGCCGCTACCGCCGCAACTTCAACTACCGTCGCAGACGGCCCCAGACAACCAAGCCTCAGGACGGCAAGGACAGCAAGGCAGCCGACGCATCAGCCGACAAATCAGCCGCTCCCGAAGCTGAACAGGGCGGAGCAGATTAACCACCACCGGCTTGAACATCTACACCATTTGGCCGGGTGGGTGCTGCGTTCTCATAGCATGTCAATGAGAATATACTTAACTAGTTGGTTGGGTTTTTGACTGTGGCGTGGTTTCTGAATAACCATTCATGAGTCCATACTGTAGGTGTCTTCTTTGTCTTCAGGTTTTGTTTTTTGGAAACCTGTCCTAGTCACATTTCACACTCAAAACCAAAATGTTAGTTTTTACTTTTTAAGATTTATTTTGCTTTGCTATCATTTTCATAACAATTAAGCATGTTTCACCTTGAATTCATTGTGTAAAATCATTTAATGAATGTATACATCCTGGTCATTTTTATTTTTTCTTTCTGCCTACTAAAAAATTTGTTCTAAATTTACTATTACCTTGCATAATTTTCATGAAAATGCTCTAAGAAAACGTTACAAATGTTAACTTCTGTTATAATGTTTTTTAAATGCACTTTAGAATAAGCTATGACTTGTATATTTTCGTGAAGTTTGCTTTGTGTGAATCGTGGTGTTTTATCAGCACATAATTGTGGGAGGGCATTGACGCTGTAGATAATGGATGTGTTTCAGCTTCAGTTGGCACTTTTCATTGAAAGGCTAGATGATAATGCTGTGGATTTGATTTAACAGACAGTCTGGCACACTGTTGTGCTTATGCTAGTGATTGATAAATTTGAGAAGTTTTAAACATGCTAACCTCTTCTTTGTTTGTTTGCATCTGCAGTTTTGTCAAGCAGAAACATCCAAGATCTGAGCAATAAGAAACAGATATGACTTCGATCGTCTAAGCTTGCGAAAATGCATTTCGACCAGATCACCACCAAATTGCCTGCAGACTCTATGCAGACCTGTTTTCTTTTTCCATTGTTTTTGTGACAGCTAAAAATTTTGGGGAAACAGATGTTTTTCTACATCGGTCTTAAGTTTTTACACCAAATGGTTTTTTTAAAAGTAATTTGATATCTGGTCAGTTTGACATTTTTAAATAACTTTTTATGTATCCAAACATGAATTTTAACTAAGGCAAGCTGAAATAAAAACCAGAAACTGTTCCTCTAGTATGAGTGGTGTTTTCTGTGAACTAACAGTTCATGAGGTCTCCTTCACATTACTAACACCTTACACTGGTTTAAAATCATGAGAATCTCTGTGAACAGTGTGTTGGGAGTCTGCTCAGACATCGGTCTCCTTGCGCAGTCGCTCCATACGCTGGATGTTGTTCTCCATGGCGGTGCGGTTTGTGATCTGAGTGGCACAGTTGGCAGGAAACCAGCCCCTCTCCCCATCTCTCATCCGTTCTCCATGACACCAGCCTACAGCAAAACAGACATTGACCTAATTCCTCTATTCACAGTTAGTAAACTCTTATCCAAAGCAACCAAGAAAGAGGGCATGTGAATAGCACTTGGTTGACCATGTTTACCTTCCACTTCCTGTAAAACGATGACCAGTTCCGCCTGCTGCAGACTCAGCTCATCTGGTGCTTTTGGCATATAGGCTTTGGTAGCTTCATATTGAGGCAAGTCTTGGACGCCCAAACAAAATTAAGTGTTATTGACAGGACATGCTAAACGTAATCAGAAGTGGTTACCAAGAATTAATGTGCATGAAAACGATGCAAGGCTATTTTAAGGACAAATGACAATCAATCACCATCACTAGCGATGCTCTCGCTTTTTTTGACGTTGTGGAGTGCAGTGATCCATCGAGCTCCGTCCAACCTAAAAACAATTCAGAGCAACAATCCATTAATTACAGTATCAATTACAACAGAAGTTAATAAAATCAAAAACTAAAGAATAGGGAGTTGCTCTTTTCAGTGCAGCTATACTGTTATGTTAAACCAGTCTTTCAGTATAATTATTATAACATCCCTTTCAGGCTGTGATTCACATGTCTTTTTGCTGTGACATCTTGACATTTTTAGTAATATTACACGACGACTGAACTGAAACAACCTAGGTTTACTTGATTATCCATGCATCATTTCCAAGAAAAGTTGAGTTAAAATGAAAATAAATAAAAGCCTGATTCTTCAAATATGACCCCCCCCCTCCCAAAAAAGAAAAACATGCCAACATTCTTAGATTTTGCATAGTTTCACCAAGTTAAAACTTCTAGATTCTTGTGACTAGTATTTCATCTGTCAGGCTTCACAGGGTTAATTGTGACATCATGTCACATAATACTGCTTTCACATCAGCACTATTCTAACAGTTATTGTGCTACCCTGCTTTCTGAAGAAAATAAAGGGTGAGAAACATTTATGCTGGAATATTCCTTAACATCTGGCTTAAAGAAGAGCTCCACCTGCTGATGAACTGGTGTTTCATGGGTATCTTACTTGCTTTCTGCCACGAGTATCATCTGCTCGCTGCTGGGACTCATCAGCAGCTTCAGATGGAGTTTGGAGTCTGTCATTTCCTCTTCCATCTTAACCTTGTCCACAGTGGAGTAGTCCAACACAACATTACTCTCCTCACTAGATGAACATATTAACATCAGTTCACACATCCGTAATGCAACATATTCAACATGATAGCAAGTGTTGTGTAGAGCCAGAATACTTGGATGACCTTCTCCTACACTTGTAATATCACTGTGTGCTTTATCATAAACACTGCATCATTTTTTACAGTTTATATGTTAAATAGTAACACTTTACGATACAGTCCTGTTAGTTAACGCATTAACTATTAATAACAATGAGCTATACATTTGTTACAGTATTTATTATTCGTATGTGGTTAATAAAAATACATTGTTTATTCATGTTAGCACACAGCCTTTAAATGATCATTACATATATATTTAATATTAATAATGTATCAGTAAAAGCTGAAATGAGCATTAACTAAGTATTTTTTCATTGTTAATGTCATTAAGTAATCTTAAATGAAATCTTCGAGTCAGTTAAACGCTGTATAGCTATTAACGTTTTAAATATTGCTATATAATGTATTAACTTTTAGAAATTATTTAATGGTATTTATTAAAAATAGACCTCCATCTAATACAGTAAAATCCCAATATATAATTTATAGCCAAATTAATTAAATATATTATTTGACTGCAGGATAATGTGGATTGAACACATTTTTTACTGTTAACAAAGTAGTAGCCTAAATATTCATTATAAGAACATACAAGGAGTGTGAGATGTGTTTCAGCCGTTTGTTTGTCCCATAACTAGTTTAGGAGGAGCGTAGTGAAGTGATATGAAGCTCTAATGTGGCCAACACACCAGGAATTAAAGCGGTGTAGTAACTAGGTTTGTCATTCAGTCAGGATCAGGAGTTCATGAGCAGTGCTGTGGTGTGATGTGGTCCGAGACTGCACAGCGACACAGGTCTGACCTCTTTTTTCTGGTGATGATGAGCACATCATTGAAGAGGAACAGATAGCAGCTCTTAATGCTGATCGCTTTCCGGAAGATGCTGAGATCATCAGTGTACACGGCCAGCTCACCGCTCTTCTTCAGCCAGCGGGATGACGACACTAATGGGAAACGCTAAAAACATGCAGAAGTATTTAGATTCTAATAGAAAAAGGTTGAGAAACAATCTTTCTGTCTAAACGCACATCCCTCCCTGGTCTTTAGTGTTTTTATTCGCAATCGTCTATTAAAATATCTTGCTTCTGAAATGACTTCCCTTTGTCAGCAGATCTCAGTCTTATTCTTCAACTGAACTCTTGACATCTGGCAACCGCAGCCATAAAAGCTTGAAGAAACGTCACTTTCAGAACAAAAAGTACAATAGCTGTCACTGGGAAAATACCTTTTAAGTTTAAGTGCTTTTGGCTTTGAGTGTCAGCTTTCAGAAATTGTGTGACGAGTAAAACCTTTGTAAGCAGTAGAAAAAAAATGTAAAAGGACCGCTTTCTTTCAGGTGCATACCTTAAAGGTACCAATATGCACCATTTTGGTACAAAGGTACCACCCCAGTGACAGCTTTTGTACCTTTTATTCTGAGATTGTTGTTACCAATGCAATGCTAATGCCAAATAAAAATAAAACATTTTCTTCAAGATAATTAACCAGCGGTTAAATATGGTTAATAATACGAGAGTAACAGAAATGATTGAAATACGATTTATTGTGCATATTCTGTTATGTTCCTGTGGTTTTGGCGATCTATTAGTATTATTATAATAATAAGTGCTATAGAGATAAAGGTGTTTTGATGTGACTCTAAAAACCTGTTTTTATGATCCAATCAATTACAGATGAGTAAACTAATTTATTCACCATTTAATTTAATAACTAATTTATCCACGCTAAATGTATTATTCTCTTATGGAAAAATACCTAAAAACCAAGCCTCATCTGGGTCAGAAATATGAACGGTTTGCTTTAAATGTGTCTGTTTTAAGAGTAACCTAACCTGCCTAAACATGTACCTTGATTTTACCGAACTCCATCTGTTTCTGGATGGTGTACATCTGCTCCGTCCGCTCCATCCTCCGCGCTCCATCATTACAGCACTTCACCAGCTGAAAAACACACATAGATCATCTGTCAAAAACTGCTTCAGTGCAGGCTAGAGTTTGTGCTACTACAACCTTTCTAAAAAACATTTAAGCGCACAGTCGTATTCGAGGCAACTTCATCATACATGGGAATATAAGTAAACTGCAATCACACTTGGCTTCTACAAAAAAACATGCCATTCCTTAACCTCTGAGGTTTTGTTAAATAACAATAGTCGTGTCTACTCGTCAAGAAACAACCAGATCAACTCGTTTTGAAAAGGTGTGGTTTTACACATCCCTGGTTGATGTAAAGTGAGTAGCATCATACCTTACTGATAGCTTTAAAAGCCCAACAGGCTGCATAGTATTCGGCGGTCTCTTTCGGGGTCTTCTGACAGATGGTCTGCGTAGATGTGGAAAGACAAAATATAACACACAGTTTGAGCACAAGGTCTGATGTTTCAGTGCTAGATCTGGGTTCAGAAGCGACCGAACGCACCGGAGCCAGCCAGTCAAGATCTTCAGCTTCACTGGGACATTACAGGCAAGTGTGTTATTGCTTTCAAGATGAACATCACTGTAGTTAAAACATGCTGTCATCATTATTTATTATTCCAAACCTGTATCAGTTTCTTTTTCTGTTGAACACAAAAGATGATGAATATGGGGGTATTATAACCGTTGATGCAACGGACTTCCATAGTATGGACAAAATAATTAGGAAGTCAGCGGGCAGAAATAAACTTATACAGGGTTGAAATAACTTGAGGGTGTGTATTTTCATTTTTGGGTGAACTTTGCCTTTAAGAGCCTGAGTGTCGTTTTTCTAACTTGCCTATTATTTTTATTGGATTGCATATTAAAAACAAATCGTTATATTTCTCTTCTATATTAACTAATGTTGACACAAGCTGATGTTCCCGCACTTTTGCATGGTATTTTGTTAATAGAGTTTGAGTTGCAGTCATGTTGAATGTTGACTGTAGAGTTAATATGCAATGATGCTTGCAATGCAAAAATACATGAACATGAGAATTAAGGCATTTATTAAACACCTGATTTCTAAAACATTAGCAGAATGAACCATTTGTAAAATCATGCTTATGTAAATTGTCCAAAAAAAAGAAGAATAGACAAATCTATATATATTTGAAAATTCTGTTGTCATACTATTACAAATGTAAAAGAGCTGTTTTCTATTTTGATATATTTTAAAAGCCATTCCTCCAGCTTTTAGTGTCACATGATCCTTTCAGAAATCATTAATCTTTCACATTCTGATAGTGATTTGCTGCTCATTTACTATTATATATATATTATTAGTGCTCTATTATTATTGGTTCCTATTATTCTCAATGTTGAAAACAGTTCTTACTGCTTAATCTTTCAGTGGAAACTTTTTTTTACTTTTTTTCAGTATTCTCTGATGAACATAATTCAATAAACCGCTTTAATTTGAAAGGCATCTTCTGTAGCATTTTAAATCTCTTTACTGTCATGTATGGTCAATGTCATACATCCTTAATAAATAAAAGTTAATAATCTTACACTAAACTTTTGAAGGGTTATCATGGTTGTGCTGCTTAATACTTTCAACAAAACCGTTTTCAACATTAATAATTGTTTAACCATTATTAATAATTGAGGCATCAATAATAATTGAGCAGCAAATCAGTATATAAGAATGATTTCTGAAGGATCATGCGAGACTGAACGCTGGAGCAATGATGCTGAAAATATAGATTTGCATCACAGGAATAAATTACATTTAAAAAAAGTAGTTATTTTAAGTTGCAATAATATTTCGATTCGCTACAGGAGGGCTTTGTTCACACCACCCCAGCCATGTGACATTTTTTTGTAATGGATGAACTTCTTTATTAAACTTCTCAAGGACCGATGAAGTGCAACATCTGCGGAGTTGGATCAAACAGATTGAAAGATCAAAAAACATTTTTAAAATAACTCCAACTGAGTTTGTCTGAAAGAAGAAAGTCATATACACATAGGATGACTTCAAGAGTAATTTAGTGCTTAATTTAAATTTTTGGCTATACTATAAAGATTTGAATAAATTTTGGTTTGACTGTATAAATGCAGTAGTGTATATACTGTGTGTGTGTATTATATATATATATATATATATATATATATATATATATATATATATATAAGCCTTCCAAGTAGACAGTAAAGGCTTGTGTCATGCTTGAGCTTTAGTTAGGCTGAAATTTGAAAGTTAAGTTGGCGACATAAATGCAATGTTTAGGTTTTATTATTTTTTATTACTATTATTTTGATTTATGCCTTCGTTTTAGTTTGTGCCTTTTTACCTTTTTTAAAGTAATGTGAAATTGTTTTTTTCTTTTTTCTTGATTTATGATTTAATTTCAGGTTTTAATGTTTACCTTTTAAAGTAATGTGAAATAGATTTTTGTATTTTTATTTAATTTATGTATATTTTAATTTTATTAATTTTTAACTGATATATTTGTATTTTGAATGTAATTTGGCAGTTAAATGCATTAAATGGGTCTATATAGTTTTAACAGTAATGTATGCAATTTCAGTAAGTAATAAATATTTATTTTTCTAAAAAGGAAAAAAATGTGTAGTTTATTTTAAGAGATCTTATTTTCTCTTGTATATCTAGTATTACTCTTTAATGCTCTTATCTGATTACTCTATGTATTACATGAATCAGTAGAATACTAAAATAATATATATATATATATATATATATATATATATATATATATATATATATATATATATATATATATACACACACACACAACCATTTAAAAGTCTGTGATCACTTGCACATTTCTTTGTTTTCCTAAGAAAAACACATTTTCACAATGCAATTCACAAAAATTGTATCCATTTTTCAAACAACTAAAATTAATCATAAAATAGAGCAAATGTTAGTCCTCTACATTGATCTCCTGGTATGGCTGCCAATTCAACATTTTATAAGGCTAATTGATCATGAGAAAACCCTTTTGCAATTGTGTTGCACAGCTGGGAACCGTTGTACTAATGGAGCAAACAAGGGAGCATGGCATTTTTTAGGTTAGTTTAGTATTTTGTTTACAGGCTCAAAATGGCCAGAAAGAACGAACTTTGATTACAGACCCATCATTGTGTTGTTTTCCTTAGAAAGGAAGGCTACTCATTTCGAGAAATTGTGATGAAAATTAAAAATGTCTTATCATGCTGTTAACTAGTCCCTTCAGAGAGCAGCACAGACTGGCTCGAACAAGGACAGAAAAAGGAGAGGAAGGCCCTGATGCACAACTGAGCAAGAAGACAAATATCTGAGAGTGTGTCGTTTAAGACAGACGCCTCACAGGTCTTCAACTGGCAGCTGCACTCAATAATACCAGCATCAACAGTGAAGAGCTGACTTCAGAAGCGCCAAGAAAAAGCTATTTCCCAGACTGGCCAATAAAAACAAAAGACTGAAATGGGCAAAAGAGCATAGACATTGGACACTGGAAGACTGGAAGAAGGTGTTGTGAACAGATGAGTCCAAGTTCGAGGTCTTCAGATCAAACAGAAGAACTGGGGGCACTTTGGAGGTAGTAAAATAGGGGATTTGTAAAGAGTGGAAGGGACCTTGTGGAAGGAAAGCTATCACAAGATTTTGAAACGACATGCCATGCCCTGTGCACAGCACTTGATTGGAGCCAATTTAAATTTCATCCTGCAGGACAGGAACAGGATAATGACCCAAAACACACCTCCATTGCTGTTTGAAGAATGAGCAGCGCGCTGGAGTTCTGTCTGTAATGGAGTAATGCCCAGTCTTTGTGGGAGCTGCTTGATCGTATGGAAGAGATGCTCCAGGAAGCATGGGAGCCAATCTCATCAGATTACCTTGAAAAACTGACAGCTAGAATGCCTACGTTCTGACAGGCTGTAATGGCTGCAAACCGTTTGTTTGTTTTAGTTTTACCTGATGGAGGCAAAGTTTGAAGAACACATTCATCATTTCTATCAAAATCATTATTTCTAACTCTGACAATGTCAGCATATCCGTTCTTTTGCTACACCTCCTATTCAGACTGATTTCATGTGTTTTTCCATGGAAAACAACATTAAGTAATCCCAAACTTTTGAGCAGTAGTGTATATTAACATACATGGTAATATATGATATATTATAATATATAAATATATTTCAGTAAAATTTGTAAGTTTTTTTTTTTTTTATAAGTCTTCTGCTCATCAAGGCTGCATTTATTTGATCAACAATCCTGAAAAAAAAACTAATCGTGCAAACATTTTATTACAATAGAAAATTTAAAAGAAAAGAAATGTATTTCTGTGATGCAAAGCTGAATTTCCATCAGCCATTACTCCAATATAAAGTGTCACGGGATCCTTCAGAAATCATTCTGACATGCGGATTTATTCTGTGAATTATCTAACAATATAAATCTTTGCTATCACTTCTTATCAATGTAACACATCCTTACTGAATAAAAGTTTTAATTTCTTTCAAATAAAAATAAAAAAATGTACTGACCCCAAACTTTTGACCTGTAGTGTATATTGTTAGAAAAGATTTCTATTTTAAATAAATGCTCTTCTTTGGAACTTTTGTTTCATCAAAGAATCCAGGAGAAAACGATCACAGGTTCCAAAACAATCTGAAGCAGCACAAGAGGTTCAACACTGATAATAAATCATCATATCAGAATGATTTCTGAAGATCATGTGACACTGAAGACTGGAGGAATGATGCTGAAAATACAGCTGCCCATCACAGAAATAAATTAGATTTAGATGTATATTACAACAGAAAAATATTATTTTACATCATATAATTATTATTATTTCACAAACTGGAACTGAAGTCCAGGTTGGATGACTAGAAGCTGCGGTTTACAGGAGGATTTTGTCTCTTACATCTAAAAGCAGTGGCAGACGAGTGATTCTCTGCATGGGTAAGATGAGGAAGGAGATCATGGGCAAACCTCCACATGCTTCACTGCATTCAATCTGCTTCAGAGTTTCTCGAAACGCATGGTTATTTGACCTAAAACACAAAAAAGAACCATAAGTCACACCGAAATCCTATTAACAACTGTTTTGCACTCAAAAGTGCTTTGTGAGCATCCGTTCATTATTTAATCGTATGGGTGCTTACTGTAGTTTCTGGAGCGTTCTCTGCTGGAAGGTCTCATTGGAGCAGTATACAATGTACGGCTGGAAATGTTGAGTTGCATATTTATTCACTATATCGCTGATGTCCTTGATCACAGGGTGTTTTTGGTGACGTCTATCCAGATCCTCAAAAAACCTACGAAACATTAGATATAGTAGTAGCTTATATGTGATCTTCATATGCCAAGTGTTGCAAACGATCTCCAATTTAATTCCACATTTAAAAGCAAAAAAAGTTAAATTACCAAAACGGTGGAAATGCATTTGAATATTTCTTTAGGAAACTGACAAAAGGAAATACTAGGATGTGTAAACAGCGCTGTGCAGAACCAGACCACCAGGGGGCGCAAAAGCCTCATGCAACTCTCTGCTGCTCACTGAAGCTCTCCAGCATTTTAAAATAAATAGAATCAAATGAAAGGCATGCATCATATCTATAATCTTCTGGACTGTCACTAGTTGTCACTCACTGTTATAGTGTGATTTGAAGGGCCAGTTATACATGACCACTATAATAAACTGTATCTGGGTTCTATTTCTGAAACCTGCTATCCTTAGTTTGAGAAAAATTGATTTCTCCTACCGCTGGTCAACTTTAACACCGCAGCTTCACTTATTATTTGCCTCTATTTTCAGTATGGGAAATACTCTCTAGGTAAGATTCATTTTACCCATTTATATGCAAGAGACTTTCTCCGTAAGCTCCTATCAAACAGAAGGTTTCGCGTCTGTTATTTCCCAGCCCTAAAGGCAACTCCCAGACTGGAAGGTCTCACTCCCACGATCCAGCTAATTTAATGTGCTTGTTTCATAAACAAGACCGAGCCGCGTGACACAACATGCTCTAAATCTTTAGCATACCACTTCACTTTAGCCTGTTTCAGAGCCACAACACTGAATGTCTCCAGAAGAATCATGCATTCACAGTTTCTGAGAAACAGGTATGAAGTTTCATTGTAAATGTGTGAAAACCTTTTTTAGTGAAACATGAATCCAGGAAGTGGGAAGCTGCTTAACCAGTTTAACCAGCGAGTCTGAACACGTCCAGCAGTGCAGATACTGCAGTCACGTCTAAACTCCCGCGTGAGCCTAGATCCAGCTTTTTAATTACCTGTATTAAATCTGCCTCAGAAACAAGCTGAACCGGTTATTCCAGAGTGACACTCTGCTTGCCATATTTCACAATGTTTACATCCATTTCACAAAATTTCAACAGAAACATGCTTTTCATTCATTAACTATACAGTATATAGCGTGTGTGTGGTCTCACCACTCCTGAAAACTCACTAAAAGCGAGTTATTTTCTAGATTTCATTTTTCATGGGTTGCCACATTAGAATTTATGACACAAGATAAAACTTTGTACCGTTTGCTGACGTCCTGGATGACGGATATGTTGGAGAACAGATGATGGTGTTCTGTTGTAGTCATGGTCTTCTTCAAATCTGCACTCTCTTTAAAATGAGTCACCAGGATACTTAAACTGTGCAGGTAGGAATATTCGGACGTGATGATTTCAAAGATGGCCTGCACACACACAAAATAATAAGAATAATAATAAAAATCACTTGTGGTGTATTAAACGGGTAAAGAATAAAACTGAATGTTTCTTTTTCAAAAATGCACAGTGTGACATGGAGAAGGGATCTGAACTTGTTACAGAGAAACCCTCTTATCACTAGAGGCCACTCTTAAAACAGCCTTAAAGATGCCAGAAACCAACACACTGATCATAGGATGTAGTAACATCAACAGCTTTTCAAGTCAGCAACTCGAAAACCCTAAAATATACAATGTATGTATAGTATATAGTATATAATATATAAAACGAAACCAAAACAATAATTGGAAGAAACTTCAATGTGACATCAAGAACTATGAAAGATCAAGACAAAGAATTATTAGTCAATGGTTGTCCAAGAGTTAACTGTGTGCTAACGTGCAGTTCTGTTAGAGGTGCTTGCTTAGGCAAAGTTAGTTATTTAAACAATTAATCTTTGGCACACAAGCTGTTCCACCCCTTCTCTGTTGAATGCACCTAAGGTCATGTGACTTAAGGAGAAGTGCGCCAATAGTTTTTAGAGTCAGACTTGTAATCTTCTCCTAGTGGACGGTGAAACCACATAAACTTATCACTGTAGGACGAATCGAACCATATGTTGAGACCACAATATCATATGCAGTAATATCTATAAGAACTATCAGAGATCTACTATGTTTCTCTTTCTCTCCTGAAAAGACCTTTCATTTCAGGAATAATGAGACATGCTTTAAAGTTCAACCACGCTTTAGGAATGAATGGGCTTTCCATGAATATCCACAATACAGCCTCATTTAAAGCAGCAGGAGGATCAAATGATCAGCTAAGAGTCAGATGTCTGGGTGTGTCTGTGTGAGAGTGTGCACAAAGTGAACTTTAGTATTTACACAGCCATTTCAGTGCACCCATATCAACACGACAGCCATCTGACAATGACTACACGAAAGGACATCACTGACTAGTGCCAGTCAGAAACATATACACCATGAATCTAGAATACAAGTTAGCTTTTTTTAATCAAATGACAAAACTAAACTTTTCTATGATATAACATTTTTTGAGATGCACCTGGATATATACAACGCAATGACAAAAACACTGGCACATCTCAAAAAAAATTTATTTCATGAAAACGTTATTTATTTTTTGTAATTTAATTCAAAAAAGCAAACTTATATTCTAGATTCATTGCACCCAAACTGAAATACTTCAAGAGTTTTTTCGTTTTAATTCTGATGGTTATTACCACTTAAGACATTTTGTAATTCAGTATCTCAAATTTAAGCTTGATTAGTTTGATTAATTTTGAGTATAAATACTGGGTACCTCTTGGGCTAGTTTAGAACATGCAACCTCAATTATGGGAAAGACTGCTGACTTGGCAATGGTCCACAAGACAATCATCAACACCCTTCACAAGGAGAGTAAGCCACAGAAATTCACTGCTGAAAGGGCTGGCTGTTCACAGAGTGCTGTATCAAAATATATTCATAAAAAGTTGATTGGAAGGAAAAAGTGTGGTAGGAAAAGGTGCACAAGCAACAGGGATGACCACAGCCTTGGGAAGATTGTCAGGAAAAGCAGATTCGAGAACTTGGGAGAGCTTCACAAGGAGTGGACTGAAGCCAGAGTCAGCGCATCAAGAGTCACCACACTCAGACGTCTTCAGGAAAAAGGCCCTAGAACCAAGCTACTCCTGAACCAGAAAATAGCTCAGACGCATTTCACCTGAGGAAGGAGAAAAAGATCTGGACTGTTGTTCATTGGTCCAAAGTCCTCTTTTCAGATGAAAGTACAGTACAGACCAAAAGTTTGGAAACATTACTATTTTTAATGTTTTTGAAAGAAGTTTCTTCTGCTCATCAAGCCTGCATTTATTTGATCAAAAATACAGAAAAAACAGTAATATTGTGAAATATTATTACAACTTAAAGTAATAGTTTTCTATTTGAATATACTTTAAAAAAATAATTTATTCCTGTGATGCAAAGCTGAATTTTCAGCATCATTACTCCAGCCTTCAGTGTCACATGTAACATCCAGTCTATCACATGATCATTTAGAAATCATTCTAATATTCTGATTTATTATGAGTGTTGGAAACAGTTCTGCTGTCTAATATATTTGATTAATAAAAGGTTAAAAAGAACTGCATTTATTAAAAAAAACAAAAAATTCTAATAATATATATTCTAATAATATATTTTCTTTACTATCACTTTTTATCAATTTAACACATCCTTGCTGAATAAAAGTATTGATTTTATTTAAAAGAAAGAAAGAAAAAAAATTACTGACCCCAAATTACTGACCAGTAGTGTATATTGTTATTACAAAATATTTATATTTAAAAAACACAGCTTTTTTTTTCTTTTTACTTTTTATTCATCAAAGTATCCTAAAGAAGTATCACATGTTCTGAAAAAATATTAAGCAGCAGAACTGTTTCCAACTTTGATAATGAATCATCATATTAGAATGATTTCTAAAGGATCATGTGATAATGATCCTAAAAATTCAGCTTTGCATCACAGAAATAAATGATAATTTAAAGTATAATAAATTTAAAAACAATTATTTTAAGTTGTAATAATATTTCACAATATTAAAAAATTTCTGTATTTTTGATCAAATAAATGCAGGCTTGATGAGCAGAAGAAACTTCTTTCAAAAACATTAAAAATAGTAATGTTTCCAAACTTTTGGTCTGTACTGTAAGTTAAGCATTTCATTTGAAAATCAAGGTCTGGAGTCTGGAGGAAGACTGGAGAGGCACAGAATCCAAGCTGCCTGAAGTCCACTGTGAAGTTTCTGAAGTCAGAGATGATTTGGAGAGCTGTGACATCTGCTGGTGTTGGTCCACTGCGTTTTATCAAATCCAAAGTCAATGCAGCCATCTACCAGGAGATTTTGGAGCACTTTATGCTTCCACCTTCTGACAATATTTATAGAGTTTGATGACCATGATATTACTGTGCTTGATTGGCCAGCCAACCCACCTGACCCTGAACCTCACAGAGAATCTATGGGGTCTTGTGAAGAGGAAGAGTAGTAACATCTGACAAACAATACAGAGGAGCTGAAGGACGCTATCAAAGAAACATGGGCTTCAATAACACTTCAATAACGCCACGCTGCATTCAAGCAGTAATTCACACAAAAGAAGCCCTGACCAAGTATTGAGTGCATAACTAACTTACTTTTTATCAATAAATGCAGCCTTGATCAGCATAAGAAACCTGAAATACTCACTTCTTGTCTTTTGCGTTCTTCAGGGGAGATGGTATCCAAAATGCCCAAATCTTTCACCTAAGTTTGAAATAAAACAATAAATGCACTTATTAGGAATCAGCAACACTCTTTTATAAACATATTTATTTCCCTTTAAATTAATAATTTAATGCAATACATGCAATGCATCTATGTCTTAAGTTGTAACAGATCATGAAATAGTTTCTCTGAAGTCTCTAAATGTAATAGGCGAATGCAAGTATTTCTCCTCTCTCAGAGGCTTGAGCCACAGCTTGATCTCGAGCGAGTGGCTCTTCAGCAGGGGTTTGGCTCTCATCACCTGTTGCAGTTGACTCCAGGTCATGTACGCTGCCCTGTAGTTCTTCACCACGATGCCCTGATCCTCCTCTGGAGGCTCGGTCGGTGACAACTCATCGTCCTCTGTGCTCAGGCTGCTGGCGTTCAGGCCTCGCTCCTTGATCTCCTGGTAAAACCGCGGCTCTAGAAGATAATGAACAACTTTCAACCCGCTGCGGTTCATATAGTATCACTTTTGACGTTTCTGGCCTTAGAAGTTCTACAACGATCATTGAATTACCATCCATCTCACTTTACCCAAAAATCGAATCACTGGGATTCAAACTGCATTAGTAACATTTACAATAAGGTTCCACTACATTAGATTTTAAACATTTCCTTATACAACAATCAAATCAAAAGTTGTAGTAGTTAATATAATTTACTGGACCTGAGCTAACATGAACTTACAATGTATTGTTAATGTTTATTTAATTGTAATAATTATTGACTATGTAATGGATGAACTGATGCTAACTAATGGGTCTTATTATAAGGGGCTACTGCTGATTGTATAGTTTTTTTGAAGTGCATTCAGTTCATCAAGGCAAACTTAGAAAGTTCACAATGCTATCAGCTTGGATAGATGGGTAGATGAATGGATGCTACATAGTGCACCAGCTTGTCTATTTAAAAATCTTTTTTGGAAAAACTGAACAAACCATCTTTAAAAGAGCCAGCTTGCTTCCTGTTCCTGATCCTCCCCAGTGTTTTCTGTAAGGAAAGACAGCATAAATACATATGACAATGTGATTTTTAGTTTCCTACAGGATGAAAAACTTAAAATGTTCTTTGATAGTTGACAACCTGAGAAAAAATGCATCAAGAGTTTATCACATCTTAATAGGTGACATTAAAAGACCCGTGATGTTACAAAAACTCTTCTGATAGCTATATAATTCATATTTTTGAATAAACTGAAAGAAGAGTATAGAGCTGAAAGTAACGCTGAGGGAGAGATATTGGGAATAGTCCTAAAAAATGAACCAGGGTCACTTACGCCAACAGCTTAAATGTGTTTTGTATGAGCACATGTGCTGCACACTCCAGCATGCATTTATGATTACGGTAATGACTCAAAATCCCATTTGAGTCACCATTTGGATTTAAGCCATCAAATACTGAAGAGTCTAGAGTTAGATCATTTCTGCAGAATTCGTTTAGCAATTCTTTTAACCCTAACTGATGCAGTGTGCAACTTATAATTTCTAAACCTTGTCAGAAAGATGTACCCATGTCCATATACCAAGATAACAAAGGCAAGATTCACCAGGCTTAATTTGTGAAATCATGGTTTAGTGAGCATGAGGATTGATTTATGAACGAAGTGTCTTGGCCTCCTGAGACTAACCCTGCTGACAGTCTTTGAGATGTGCTGGAGTTTACAGAGTGGTTTGACTCTCCCATTGTCAATGCAAGATCTCAGCTGAGCATTAATATCAATATTTATGGAAATAAATGTTGTGATGTTGCATGACGATTGCACAATACAATCAAAGCTATAGGCAGTCCAATGAAATATTATAGTGTGCAACCTTCAGAGAAATTAAAATGAAAATGAAAATCAGTTACACTTTATTGTCAAAAGTATTGGGACACCCCTTTCTACTGAACAGGTTTGACTACTTTAGTAATTTCCATTAATACAATATTTAATGATATTCTAGGAAAATGTGTGCTTATAATTTTATAGCAACAGTTTGGACAGAACCCTTTTCTATTATAACATGACAATGTCTCTGTGTATAAGGCAAAGTTCAAAAATAATGATTGATTCAGTCAATGTGGAAGAACTTGACTGGTCCAAGTACTAATCCCAGCTGAACACCCCATCCCATTTCTGTTGCAATAGTTCTGGAAGGGTCTAAAAGTGTCTTTTTGGCTCAAAGTCTGCATTTAAAGTCACACCAGAGGTGTTCACACAATTCCCTAGAATATCATCATATGCTTAAACACTAACATTTGTACTCATTGAAAATTACCTAAGTAATCAAACCTGACCATTAGAAGGGGGTGCCCAAATACTTATGGCAATATATAGTGTATGATTAAATTAATCATTGCCAAATCTTACAACAAGCCAGAAACATATGCAATAATGATTCAATCCTAAAATCTTAAGTATTTGCTTCTTTAAATCTAGATTATAATATGCTTATAATAAGATCTAGATATAAATGCTTTTAAAAATAACACTCCCACAATGTATTTCACAAATCCTGACTGTGGATTCAACAAACGATTTGAAAGCATCCAGGTGGTTTAATAACAAAATAAACCGAAAGCAAGACACTTGCCTTGCGTCCTGATTTCTGTGGTGGCTTTTGGTTGACCGTCTTCTCTTCACTGACCGGTGAGAGCACTTCTGTTAGGAGTTCACTTGGCAAAGCGTCAAGATTCAGACTAGTGACGGCAGCACGGTATGATTTATTCCTGCGATTTCTCCTCAGCGAAAACCCATCGCCCAAATCGCTGTCATAGTCCTCCCAGGAGAGGTCGGGGGGCAGGGTCACCACGGTGGTGTGGTGGCGGTTTTTTGGGCGGCTGCTCACAGCCAGGTTCTTAGGAATGAGCTGTCGAGCGCCCTGCCTGCGAGCTGCTTCGCTCTGGGTGCTGAGCACTACAGGTCTCTGCTCATCCTCTGGGGAATCCACTCTGGACAGGTCGATGCTCGAGGACGAACGTCCTGATGGCTGGTCCAGCTGGAGGGCTGAGCTGAAACGGCTCTCCGGAAGAAGGAGAGACTGGTTCCCCGTGGAGCCATAGGAATTTCTGTGGGACATGGCACCTTCACCCTGTTTCCTGATCGGCTGTAGGAAAGTGTTCGTCACTTGAAGAACATCAGTTTGGGGTCACCAGCAGACCACAACACGAACCTGTTACAACAGAGATGGGTGGAGTGACAGAATGAAGTACAGGCTGTTCAGCTGTAATTCTGATTGCATGTAATTTGAAACTGCGAGGGTGGAAGCCTTTTCATGATTTTTAAAGATCTCAAAGGAAGACAAGCACTGCAGGTCAACAGAGCATTCACTATACCTGTAAAGAAATATTCACCACCTCTTTCCGCTCATCAACAAAGTACTCAGTGAAGTCTAGGTGAACATTACTATGATCTAAACTTTGCTAAAATAAAGTAATTCTCACCTGAAGATAATGAAACCAGTCCAGCTCACATTTCACTCCAAAATCAAAAGAAACCAAAATGGAGCACGTGTTTAGTTGTTATTTTATATTGGGACATTATTTTAATAATAATGGTTAAAATAAAATACGTTTTGGATCATTAATTCCTTTTTTGCATTACTGCAATTTCTTGATTGCAATAATTTCCCCCCAAATTCAAATATGTATGTTCTCTACGTTTCCAATCTGCACGCATTATGTATGTTGCAAGATTAAAAATAAATAAATAAATAAATAATTAAATAAAGGAGTGCGGACCATTTTATTCTTTTGAAATTCAAATCAGCATTAATGATTAGCATCACCATAAAAAACACTTAAAACTATATATTGCTTCAGGTCACATTTATTTAAATGGCCCTTTATACGACAGATTATTTCGAAGCAGCTTCATAATAATAAACAGGAAAATAACATTCAACGCTATAGAAATTATAAATGACGAAACTATTACAATTTTAACTGTAAAGGAGAAGACAGATTACTGCTGCAAAGTGTATTATTTACGAAATGCGCAAGCAGCTCTACAGGAGCCAGTTGTGTCGCATTAATTACATTTACTCTCTTTATAAAAAACTATTAACTAATATATTCATCTGTAAATAGCCTAACATATGGAAAATATAACAATTGTAAAGATGAGTAATCAGGGTTGTTATAAAACAGGCAACTATCATTTCAGTTATAGGCCTAGGCCTATACTACACCAACGTGTGTAATATTACAGCATAACACAAAACATTTCATCTAGTCCTTGAAGGTAATGTCAGTTTTAATTCTATTTTTACACATTGTTCATCATTATCAAAGCATGATACTCACTGCCGCTGTTATACCGCCGGTTATTTTCCCGGGAATCCGATCTCACACCTGTCTGGAATGTCCCTTGATCACGGAAACAGGTGCACAAATCATGTTCAGTTTCGTTTACTCATATAATTCTTAAAATAAATAAATAAATAAATAAATGAATAATGGATGGTTCTTCACGGAACCACATATGCAAATAAAAAAAAACTTTCTTTCAGGTGTGATAAAACAACATGATATATTTCCGCTCATTACATAATAGAAATCCCTGTGTCTGAATTACTAAAAGTCGAAAGGACTATCCGACTTGTTATATATTTAGAGCAGTTTTCTTTTCTTGAGCAGTTTTCTTAACATAGCTATTGGATTAAAGACACTAATGCGGAAATATTTTAACATATAACTGATCCTAGTCATCTGTACATACCACTGTAACAGCATTTCACGACCAGATCGACTAGTTATCTGAACAAGAGCACTTTTAGTCCGTTTAAAGGACATACATAAATACAGGATTGACTTACCCGGCTGATATCACATGCACCGTGATTCTGAAAAATGTGCAGATGTCAGATTTCTCTGCACGGATCCTGAACATATATTTTTAGCAGAACTTCAACGCATTCCTGCACCGACACGGCCTCTGTATCGCTCGCGCTGCGTCTCTCCAGGTGAGCTGAGCCAAGCCACACCCACTTCCTTGAAATCTATATTTCTGTAAATATGAGATGGCATTAATTTGCGCACTTATGGCCAGATATTTTATAAATAGTGGATTTTGTAGTTGCTTACTGTAATGGTATAATAATATTAATAATAATAATGCACACTGCGCCATCTGCTGTTAAAGTGTGTCACTACACAAGCTAAACATTTACTGAAGTTGATTCTTTTCATTAAGTGATGGTAGTTTTATACTTTTATTTTTGTAGTTTGATGCGATATTAATCTTTACATACACACACACACACACACACACATATATATATATATATATATATATATATATATATATATATATATATATATATATATATATATATATATATATATATATATATATATATACATTCGTTGCCAAAAGTTTTGAGAATTACATAAATATTAGTTTTCAAAATGTTTTCTGCGAAACTGCTTTCAGATCTTTGTTTCAGTTGTTTCTGTAATGTACTGAAATATATTTACAAGCACTTCATACGTTTCAAAGGCTTTTATCGACAATTACATTTATGCAAAGAGTCAGTATTTGCAGTGTTGGCCCTTCTTTTTCAGGACCTCTACAATTCGACTGGGCATGCTCTCAATCAACTTCTGGGCCAATTCCTGACTGATAGCAACCCATTCTTTCATAATCACTTCTTGGAGTTTGTCAGAATTAGTGGGTTTTTGTTCGTCCACCCGCCTCTTGAGGATTGACCACAAGTTCCCAATGGGATTAAGATCTGGGGAGTTTCCAGGCCATGGACCCAAAATTTCAACATTCTGGTCCCCGAGCCACTTAGTTATCACTTTTGCCTTATGGCACGGTGCTCCATCGTGCTGGAAAATGCATTGTTCTTCACCAAACTGTTGTTGGATTGTTGGAAGAAGTTGCTGTTGGAGGGTGTTTTGGTACCATTCTTTATTCATGGCTGTGTTTTTGGGCAGAATTGTGAGTGAGCCCACTCCCTTGGATGAGAAGCAACCCCACACATGAATGGTGTCAGGATGCTTTACTGTTGGCATGACACAGGACTGATGGTAGCGCTCACCTTTCCTTCTCCGGACAAGCCTTTTTCCTGATGCCCCAAACAATCGGAAAGGGGCTTCATCGGAGAATATGACTTTGCCCCAGTCCTCAGCAGTCCATTCACTATACTTTCTGCAGAACATCAATCTGTCCCTGATGTTTTTTTGGAGAGAAGTGGCTTCTTTGCTGCCCTTCTTGACACCAGGCCATCTTCCAAAAGTCTTGGCCTCACTGTGCGTGCAGATGCGCTCACACCTGCCTGCTGCCATTCCTGAGCAAGCTCTGCACTGGTGGCACTCCGATCCCGCAGCTGAATCCTCTTTAGGAGACGAGCCTGGCGCTTGCTGGACCTTCTTGGACGCCCTGAAGCCTTCTTTACAAGAATTGAACCTCTTTCCTTGAAGTTCTTGATGATCCTATAAATTGTTGATTTAGGTGCAATCTTAGTAGCCACAATATCCTTGCCTGTGAAGCCATTTTTATGCAACGCAATGATGGCTGCACGCGTTTCTTTGCAGGTCACCATGGTTAACAATGGAAGAACAATTATTTCAAGCATCACCCTCCTTTTAACATGTCAAGTCTGCCATTCTAACCCAATCAGCCTGACATAATGATCTCCAGCCTTGTGCTCGTCAACATTCTCACCTGAGTTAACAAGACGATTACTGAAATGATCTCAGCAGGTCCTTTAATGACAGCAATGAAATGCAGTGGAAAGGTTTTTTTGGGATTAAGTTAATTTTCATGGCAAAGAAGGACTATGCAATTCATCTGATCACTCTTCATAACATTCTGGAGTATATGCAAATTGCTATTATAAAAACTTAAGCAGCAACTTTTCCAATTTCCAATATTTATGTAATTCTCAAAACTTTTGGCCACGACTGTACACACACACAAATTCAATTCAGTGATATTTCAAGATATTGGCAATGACATTTGTAACCTTCAGTCCTGTAACTTGTGTTTATGAACCTTCAGCAAAAAATATAAAATACACAGTTCTATTAATGAACATTAATCAAATTGCTTATTAAAGATATCTTCTATTATTTTATGTTAAAATATACCATGATAAGAACAGTTTATGCATGAGCAACTGGCCTGTCACTTGATATTATGTAATATGTTTTGGTTGTGTTTTTGTGTAATGTGTATTAACTATTTCACTGGCACAAATTGTTGTTTTGATTTTTATTACATTACCGTTGCAATTGGGAAAATGAAAGTTTACAATCGTCTGCCTATGAAAGCCAGGCTGAAACCATAAGAAAAAAAAAAAAAACATATAACTGACCATGATATTATTGGCCCATAAGAGTTTATAAGTATTTCTAAATGGAGTAATTATGAATAGAAAATGTTCTAATGGCAATGACTTTCACATCTTTGTTTACAGCATCATTATGGCATCTGATAAACGAAAGCAGAATGTTCCCAAACTCAAGGAGGACCATGCTTATCACTTATACACTTATACAGTAGTAAAGAAAAAAAAATCAATACATAAACTCTACCCATTGCACAGTGACTGACACAAGATAGACAAATTACATTTATATGCATGTGTAAATATGCACACACACATATACTTTCACACATGCACACACACACACATACAGTTTCACATCCGGCACTTCTCTGATGTCTAGTTACTCTAAATACATTAACAATAAACAACAAGCTACAGTTGCCAAGCAGAGAAGGAAAAGACAGCTTCATTATTGGGGAGCGCAGCATGGCTGAATACACTGTCATGGTTTCATGACACTTTAATTGACATCATTTCCCCGTCAATGTCCTGTGTAAATCTCAGCACAAAGGGTGACAGGTTTTTTTTTTACTTAGACCATTAGATGCAATAGAATATTTAAGACAATGGCTTCTCTTGTGCTCTTATGGGTTTCACTTTAATTTCATAATCTGTTTTCGTTAGTGGTTGTTATCTAGAGCTGAAATACATTCTGAGCTTTGTTAGCTATAGACAATTATAAGTTGTGATCTCTGGCGCCACCTTTTGGTGAAACATGTATATGTACAGTGCAAAGAGACTACTGGTAAAATATTTTAGCATTTGTTTCTACATACATAATGTATCATTTCCAAATTGCATTTTTTATGTGAGAAACATAGATGCACCATAACACAAAGCGTCACTTACTTTATGCAAGAATACATTGTGCCATAACACCTGCTCAGGACTATTTTAACAGATTACATAAAGTAAATAAAAAAAGGTTTCAAGCAGAGTACATGTGATTTCCTTGTCATATATTTTCTATTTATAATTGAAAATGTTACTAGAGATTTAAAATGAGATGTAAAACAAGCTAATGGATCAGGTGGGGAATGCTGCAAATGTCTGAAAATGAAACAAATGACTTAGGCATAAGACCTGACCACAGTAAAAACATTAGTTTGATTCATTTTTTTTACTCTTTAACGGTACAGTGCATCTTCAGAGCTCAAGAGCATGAGACTCTCGAGAATGCTGTCTGGTGACCCACGCGTGGTTTGTGTCTAAAGGGTCTGGCAGACTCTGAACAGTGTCCTACATTTATACGAGCGGGGAGGGGATGACTGGGAGTTTACTACTGTTTCGCTATGTCGCCTTTCTTTAAAATAATCTGCCGCTGCCACGGTGCCAGCTTGGTTTCATCATAGCCCAGCGTTCGTAGTCGCTCCAGCTCCGACTTCTCCTCGCTCTCCTTTTCCATTCGCTGCCGTTCCTCCTCTTTTCTGCAGGGACGAGGGGAAAAAAGAAAAAGAAAACTAGGTACATTCACGTTTTTGATATCATGCACATGAAAACAGTCAAAATGTCAGAAATAGGAGCTACTTCTACAACTATCTATAGTACTGCTATCACTAGTCAGTGTCTTACCTTTTCTGTTCCCTGTCCATCCAGGAGTGAATAAAAGAAACAGAGGATTACATGTATATGTATATGTTTATATTTTTGTAAATTTGCCTACAAGATAAAAAAAAAACACTAAAATGGGAAATACAGTTTTACTTACGTCTTATCACTTTGGTATAATAATCCACACAAGACAATGAAAGTAAAAGACAGAAAATTTACAGATTTGCATGGAGGAAATGTCAGGCATGCTAAACGCAGTTCTAGTCTATCTTAATCATTAGATCAGTTATGAATGATATAAACAAAGCTATTTCTCGTATATTACTGCAATACAAATAATATTACTGGTGATATTAGTATTACTGATATTTGAAACTGGCAAGGGAAACTAAACAAAAAGGTTATGTTCATTCTCCAAGATAAACATGGAATTGAATTATAAATGTGCCACATATACAAGCAACTTTACCACAGTAGTAAAACTAGAATGTATAGAAAACAGTCAAACTTGAGGTTTACGGTTGAATGAGGTTTGCAAACAATAAAGTGAAAAACACAGGGGACAGTAAGAAGCAAACAGAAAGACTAAAACAAGAGCTCTGGCTTTAACTTACTTCTCTTCTTCCATCTTTTTCTTCATGATATCTCTCCTCCAGGCAGGCAATGAAGCCAAACGGGCCGCCTCTTCTTCAACCTGACACACACACAGAAGAAGAACAAATAGCTGGTGATGAGATCAGATCAGATCATTTTTTTTTCTTCACTACAGTCCCCCCCCCCAAAAAAAGGATATGAGTCTTTAAATACAAACCACAAAACACTGTAGTGTGAAATAAAAACATATCTTTAATTGTGGAATACTGGAAACACTGAAAAGGTGAATAGTTAAACTGATAAAAAAATAATTTGTCTGCATTTAAATATAGAAAAAAAGAACTAATCTTATCACTGTATAAATAAACAGGATATCACTTCATAGGCCTACATGTGAAAAAAAAGATATGCACATATGCACAATAGCACTCTTACTATATTGCTTAATTGCAGTTTTGGCCTGTTATATTTAGATTAAGACTAGACTAGAGCTGGACTCAAGTGCTCCAGGGCAAACATACTAACACCAAGTCTTTGAACAATGTCATTGGGCCAAAATCCTAAAATGTAGACAATTTCTGCCTTGAGACAGGCAGTGTGTGCACAGTGTGAAAAGTGATCTACTTCCTCCATTCGATGTAACTATAGCCCAGCGGAGGAGGTGGCCTTCTTCAGCTTCTCATTTCCCCTCAGCGCAGATCCATTACCTCAACTGCTGCTGTGAAGCCACATCACTGGTAACAGCCCGAGTCTCTATGTAAACTAATCTGTGTCTTAATATTTCATTATTCCCCTGGGAATTATATGGCAAAAAAAAAAAAAAAAAAAAAAACTTAAAATAAAATAAAATAAAAATAGATGAAGATTTTAGGTAGATAAAGGACGTTTAGAGAATGCAACTAGGAATGATAAAACACACTGATGGCATTTCTTGCCATATAAGAATCAGATTTAGCAATTAGGTCTTCTTCCTTTAATGCTCCCATTAATAATGTAATACTGCAATGATGGGTTGGCTTCAGATTTTGACTGATAATTAAAAAAATTGTAAATGACGTTCTGTATCAGCGCACACAAAGGTATAATCTGTCCATAAATAAGGCTTTACTAAATCTATAGATGGAAAAGACAATGACCGCTGGATCATATTAAATTTGGATTATCAATGTTAAAATATTTGAAAAGTAAAACACGTTAAAGATCGCTTTCAGTTTAAGATGTTAATCCTATCTCCAAACAGGAGAGGTCGCTAGTTTCCAGTCGCTCCTCGTGTTTATTTCAGCGCAGTAGGACATGAAATCTAATGTAAACATTCACTGACATTAGCAAATAATAAATGAAAAACCGACAATGAAAACAACATTTTTTTCAGTCAAGATGGTAAACAGAATATTTTTTGAACAAGTTCAAAGGAATACCCATATGCTTGGATTATTTGGAAATCTGTCTCTATTTTTATTTATATCGCCATCACACCACTGCTCGGGGACGCCGGAGTTGCACTTGCCTCAAATTTCACAGGTAAAATGCATCGTCAACAAAAGCTTTTTGTCAAATGCATGACAGAAATGTTTGCATTAAACTATATTGATAGGGTTTCCGCAGGTCCTTAAAACGTCTCCAGTTAAATTGTTTAAATTTAAGGGTGTGACGAGTGGGGTGGGGCCGAGAGACGTGGGAACAGGAGCGAGGCCGGTGGAGTGATTGGAAATGAGCGACACCTGCTCGACCCACCGGTCTCGAGTCCCACGGAGGAGATGGAGGGATATAAAACCGGAGCGACGACAGTGACGGACGAGAGAGGACCAGGCCTGGGTCTTAGTTGTGTTTGGTTTTTATTTGTGCGCGTCAGTCGTCCGTGAGGGGCTGATGCACTGTTTTGTGTTTATTTTGTAATTAAAAGTCTGTTCGATTGTCCGGCGGTTCCCGCCTCCTCCTTCCCGTGATCATGGAGTTTTAATTTGTTACAAAGGGCATGAAAACTCTTAAAGGGTACAAAAAGTCTTAATTATAAGAGTTTTTTTTTATACAATAATTGCTATATGGATTAATATGTCGACTAAACTACAAAAGGCGCTGAATAAACTTAAGTGCTGCTGCTTTGTGTACTGAGGTTACCGAAGAAACCACTATATTTCTGCCGTTCTGAAAGCGACACCTGCTGGCAGAGAACGAATGTGCTGTTTCAAGAAGCCCATCTGCTGTTTTTGCTGCATATTTTTAAATGTGAACCAGTGGATCGACAAAATGCTAATGCATTATAAAAATCTTAACAATTAAGATACTAAGATATATTCATGTTATTTAATATAATAATTGTTTTATAATAATTGTCTAAATGAACATAATAGTTGATACTTTTTAGTCATCCCTTTTGTTAAACTTTTTAATTTCTTAAAAAGACTGAAATGTGAAGTGCAGGTCTTAAAAAGGTCTTTAAAAGTCTTAAAGTTGATTCTTAAAAGAATGTTTGCTTTGAGAATGTTTTGTACGCCAACAAAAAAAAACAAAGAAAAAAACATTGTTGCAAATTTACAGACAATGCAATTCAGATATTTACATTGGCTTGTTGGGGTAATATTGCTGTCAACTGACAACAAAGTTTCCATTCTGAATAAGAATAACGAAACAAGTTTTATATTTAGCACGTCAGCAGCGTCACTGCTACAAAATTCTAACTGACCCTCTGATGTCACATGGACTACTTTGAAGATGTTTTTCTTACCTTTCTGGACATGGACAGTATACCGTACACACAGCTTCAATGGAGGGACTGAGAGCTCTCGGACTAAATCTAAAATATCTTAAACTGTGTTCCGAAGATAAACGGAGGTCTCAGGGGTTTGGAACAACATGAGGGTGAGTCATTAATGACATAATTTTCATTTTTGGGTGAACTATCCCTTTAAAAATCTGGCCCCTTGGTATAAAGAAGAAAAAACTGCTAGCCCTTGTCCATATCAAAGTTGACCATCCCTGATCTATGCATAATAGAAAAATATTCTGCTAAACCTCATGAAAATGATATATTACACCTAAAAGAAAAAAGAAAATGCAGCCTATTTTTTTACTGTTAGACTGTAGCATTTTATTTACGACTGTTTCCCCCCAAACTGTCTGTAGATATTTTAGAGTTTATTTGTAATTCTCATTAGACTCTTACTGATGAATCCTATCTGGACACAATGATAGATAGATAGATAGATAGATAGATAGATAGATAGATAGATAGATAGATAGATAGATAGATAGATAGATAGATAGATAGATAGATAGATAGATAGATAGATAGATAGATAGATAGATAGATAGATAGATGTGTAAGGGTAAAAAAATAAGCTTGATTTTCTTTTGGAATTAACCCTTTTGGTTACGCTTCATTTTAAGGTTCAATTCTCACTATTAAGTAACAATTAACTACAACGTTTGCTACAATGCAGTAGAACAAAGTTTTAACATTTCCATTTATTTTTCCACTTTCAATTCTTTCAAGGATCGTGGAGATGAAATCAGACTACTGTCCTGCCTTCTTAAGGAAATGGCAGCTAAATGCCCTCTAAGACACAGCTTGAGATGGACTCCAGAAATAGCTTTGATGCCATAGTTAACTCTCTAATTCTTATTTAACTCTTTAGCTAATTAAGTTCATGGAACCTAACTAAAGTTCATTACTTTTAAAGCAATAAATGATTGTACTAAGAAATACTATTAAATGGAAACAGTGGCCTTTTTAAATATTTGTTCTTATAAAGGTGTTCAATCATTTTATTAATATTATAATGGGAAATCACAAATGAAATGAAAGTGTCCAATCGTAAACTTTAGATTTATTTAATTTCGTAAATATGTCTCGAAAACGAACAAACCACCAAGCTGACACTTCAAACTAGACAGAACAAAACTGTAACAGCTGAACAATATAAACGTCAATGTTAGGTGTAAAAAACTAAACAAAAACTCTTATGAATATCAATGGCAATAAAAAACTTTGCAGTTAACTTCTTATCTGCTTTTTAAAACCTCTTAAAAACAACATTGCCAAAAACAAATGGTAATAAAAGACAATCAAACTGAAAGATAAACAAAAGGTCATTGTTGAATGAACGAAGAGTTGTGTGTTCTTAAATAACTCAAAACATAATTATGCAACATACAGAATAAACCATTTAAAACAGATGATATAAAACATATTTTAGCTGTAATTTATGTCTGTGATACTCTTCGAACAGATAGATATGACAAATGAATTAGCACACTTAAAGCCTGTGTTTATTACTCGACTGTTTGAATCAGTGAACAGCTGATATTCTGCTAGAAAGACTGTAAGCTTTCCATCACTTCACCTTGTGATATGTAGTATTATGATTTCTATGCATTTATTGTTTTATCTGCATTATAGCAATTTACAAAATGAATACATATTACACAGCTTGCAGCTGTTTTTAGGCTTTACTTTGTCTCTGTGTATTTGCATCTCTAAAGCTTTTCACAGCTATTAAACATAAATATTTAATTCAGAATGATGCTATTAACTGGAATTCTAAAATGATTACAGTTCAACATTTGAGTGCTTCTTCTGACATTTCTGACAACTGCTTGCTGAACTGCTTAAAGCATCTCCTGATAATTGTGTTTCCTCCTTCAAATAAGTTGACCTGATAAGTCAGATATCAAACATCTCAGCCTCCTTCTCTTTCCAGAAGGCGAAGCTTCGATCAATGTATCTAATAATTTCCTCATTGCTAAACTCTTTAAGTTCGTAGATAAGATGGATGTAGTCCTCATTGGGCTCCTCTTTAATATTTGCTGGGCCCTGTTCGTTCACACTATTAATGCATGGGTCTAGTGTCTGGGGGCTTTCCGCTGTTGCGGTTGCTTGTGGTACTGTGTTTTCTGACTGTGCTGCATGTGGTAGTTGAACTTCAGTACTACTCTTCTGTATTTCCGAATCATTTATCATAGTCTCAGCTGAGTTCTCAGAAGTGCCCTGCTGGCTGGCTGTTGCAAAGTCATCGGGGTGTTCATTAGGGACTTCTGGTGGTGAAACACTTGGGAGATCTGCATCAGCTGGAGAGTCTTGCGATATTTTTACGGATGCCTGCAGAATCTCCGGAGGCAGAATGAGCTCAGCCGCTTCCAGTAGCCCACCGCCCTCCACAGAGTCACCGAAATACTTCACCTTGATATCTTCAAAGCCATCCGACCAATCGCGTTTCCCGCTCTCGATGCGCTCCATGACCTCTCGGTGGAACTGGCGGATCACTTCCCATGGGTGACTGCCTAGTCTGTCAAACATCTCGTAGCAAAGCAAGTGGCGGAACTTACGTTCAGTGCGCGACATGTTCATCTCCAGAAGCTGGAAGTAGCCTAGCATGAAAAGGTCAAGGGTTAGACTCTCATACTGAACTGGAGACCCATTGATGTGGGGAAGGAAGTGCTCGGGCCAGTAGATCATCTGAGCTCGACTGAGTCTGCGGATTTGTCGCGTGGGCACCTGGCTCATAATGGTCCTCCAGTGGCCAAGAAGATTTCCCACCACCTGTCTCTGTTTCATGAAATACAGCAGCTGGTCATCTTCCGTTTGCATGGTGCCCTCGGGCTTTGCCAGGTGTTGATAATACAGGGAATGGGAGTCATTCTCCTCAACACTCAGAGTCTTCCCTCTTCCTGAGCACTTATAGGCCTCAGTCATTGTGTACTTTCTCCAGTGCTCCAGGAACAGAAACACAATCCTCTCCTTTCGCATTTCAATGTACTCCTGGACGTAGCTCAGGTCCGTTTGCACTTCTAGACTGCGGGTGAGATGCTCTGAGGTTACTGGATTGTGGTCTGAGGTTACTGGATTCATAGGGTGCTCTGAGGTTACTGGATTCATAGGCTGGTCTGAGGTAACTGGATTCATAGGGTGGTCATGATGCTCTGAATCAGACGATCCAGGCCCAGTGTATGTCAAAGGTACATGGGACTGCATTATAGGTTCCTCATTCACAAAAGGTAAATTTAAATCTTGATCTATAGGTGACCCATCTCCGGCTTGCGAGAGGCTCTCACTTAAAGAGAACAGCAACTCATCCTCCAGGATGGGCTCTGATGGGTAGCTGGATTCACTAACCGCCGGCAAGGACCTCGTCCGCTTGTATATGCGGTTTGTTTGGTCGCCCTCGTACTTTGACTGGCTATGAACTTCATAATTGGCCTTCAGGCTCTTCACAGACACGCCACACTGCTTAATCTCCTTCTCCACCTCCTCTCGGGTGGAGAATGATTGCGATCGGCCAATATTCCCAGAATTTGAGATCCCTGTCTGGTCTTTTCCACTCTTCAGGCCTTCGTATGTATATCCTTCATTGATCATTCCCAGAATATCAATCTCCTTCCCACCCAAAGTGGCGAGCAGAATGGCCATGCTTTTGAGCAGCGTGGAGATCTTGCTGCACCAGGCAGGCAAGTCTTCTGCTTGCCCATGAACCTGTTTGGGGTTGACAGAGAAGTGGTCTTGGTTCAAGGCTGCAGACACAGGTAGGAGTTGCTTCAGCTCTTGCTCCAGTTGCTCCAGATCTTTCTCCACTTCTGTCACTTTGTGCATGACCTGGAGGTTCTCAATCTGCTTCTCAATGCGGATGAGGTCGTCCTCTGTCATCAGTTCTCCAAATGGACCCAGTATAGCATTGTGCACGTGTGAATAATGCCAGTCTTGGGCTTGATAGTATCCACTGGCAGCAAACTAAAGTAGGTTCAGAGGAGGATATAGAAGGAAATAAAAACAGAGGTGGGGTGCCCTTCAGCCTGTGGATCCAATGCGTTACATACACGCCTTTAGAGCCTCTTCACCCCAAACGTTTCAAACTTTACATGAATTTAGTGGTGCGATGATACTGCCTTGTTTTGACTGAGTTGAATTTACTTGCAAAATAAGCTTCGGGGGAATAATGTACAGTAGCTGAGTCTGGAAAGACTACTTGTCTCAGAAATGTATTGTATGAGTTTTTGCAGGTATCTATTAAATATGTGACCCTGAACCACAAAACTGTCAGTTCAAAAAAAATTTCCCTTCTGACTAATCTGAATAGCTGAATAAATAAGCTTTCCATTGATCTGTGGTTTGTTAGGATAGGACAATATTTGGGCAAGATACAATTATTTGAAAATCTGGAATCTGAGGATGTAAAAAAATCTAAATATTGAGAATATATCCTTTAAAGTGGTACAAATAAAGTCCTTAGCAATGCATATAACTAATCAAAAATTAAGATTTGATATATTTACAGTAGGAAATTTACAAAGTATCTTCATGGAACATGATCTTTACTTAATATCCTAATGATTTTTGCCATAAAAGGAAAATAATTGTGATCCATACAATGTATTTTTGGCTATTGCTACAAATATACCCCAGCGACTTAAGACCGGTTTTGTGGTCCAGGGTCACATATATGAAAAAATACTGGGTTGTTTTTAAACGATTGCCTATGGACACCAAGTGACATGCTGTTGGATAAAAAAAAAAAAAATAATAATAATTTCAAGCAATCCTCAGTTTGTAAAAAGGAGAAGGAACTATATTTTCAGTAAAACATTTAAAGTGGAAGTATAGGCAAGCAGACCAGTGGATTAAAAAGCTCTTTTCTTTTTTTGTAAAAGCACTTGAATATCTCATTACTTACTATTTGAGCTGTGAGGATGCCTAAAATGTCCTTTTTGAGTTGGGACTACTGAGTTAAGAGTTACCAACAGCATAATATTTGTGGATAGACTGTGCAAAACTCAGCATCATGTAAATACGTTTTGTTTATGCATGGAGATGATATGTTATGTCTCTTGGTGATATGCTTGTGTAGATATCAATGAATCTGAGGTTACATTTTTTTGTCATAGCATGAAGATTTTGTACAAAGAGAGGGTTGGTAAGCAATTCTTTAACAACACCACAATGTTAAAGACTTATGGATATAATACTGAAACAATGTGATGCTGGCCACTTGTTTGGTAGTCTTTCATTATAAGTGTATTTAAAGTAAGTGTTGTATATTGTAAGTGCATTTACAATATGTTCCCAATCAGTTTTTTTCAAACTGAGTTCAAGTCTAAATTGAATTCCACAGCCTGCCAGATGCTGTCCATATAGACATTCATTTGAAAAATGTACCCAGAAGTTTCCTTTAAGTGTGAAATTCATGTATACTTTATCTGATGATTATATTTAGCTCATGTTTCCAAGGGACTTGACTATATGCACATGATCTAAAGTAATGAATAAATAAATACTGAGACCCTTTTAGGACGTTAACGAGATGTATGAAGGTTTAAGAAAAAAATAAATCGCTTAATGAGTAGAATGAGCAAGACGACCAACTGCACTTCATGCTGTAAGCTCCAGTTGCAGTGTGAAGGGGCTTTGCATCACACCACTGAATCCCCATGTAAAAACTTAGAGCTGTCGTGCACCATCGCCAGTAAGCCACATTCAACTAATTCTTCCTTAGTAAATGTCAAACCCACTTAGGCTTCTCTTGAGATGGTCACAACAGCCCCAAATTAAACACTGCATCACTCAACACAGAGTAAAGGAAAAGCCAACCAAATGTCACACTGCAAAACACCACACTATGAATCCCTGACCAAAACTAAAGATTGAGTTTTATTTTTGGCTTTCAGACGGAGACTTACCATAAGCTTGAAACCTTGTCTGAGCAGTAATATTAAACTCTTAATGGTGTAGTTTTACAAATCAGACCCAACTGTAAATGTAACAACTGTGTGTTTGTTTTATCCACCATTTGACATTGCAGTCAAGTACATGCCAGAGGGACACATCGATGTGTTCACAATAAATACACATATATGATAGAACAGAGTAGACAGCAAAAGGGATTCGGTAATGCCATCTAAAGCAAGAATAAGTAATCTGGCCTATTTTACTGGTAGATGATGTCATGAAAAACAATGTTCCTTCGACAAAATATATGCAAATATACTACTCTCACAATATTGTTCAGTCATTGACAAATCATATCTCACCCCAACACTAATTCTCCATCCTTGCAACTATTAACAACACATTTCAAAGATTTATGTGCTGACAAATCCATACTAATCCACAAATGTATTTATGAAATAATTCAGAGCTGCATAGATGTTTGCTCATTCACACCACACTGCTTTAGTTACTTATTACACAATTTATCATTCATGTAGAAGTGAAAGATTCACATGCATCATTTTTTGCAATTAGTAGCTCTTGCATATAGTTTTTTTTTAAACAGAAATCCCCATGCAGACACCCACTGCTCCACCATCCTCCATGTAGACAGATCAAACCTCAATTTCACAGCTATAATTTACATTTGAAATCATAAGCATTTTAAAAATCTAAAGAGGTGATACTATAGCTCACACGACTAAACTACAGGAGGATAGCGCTGATGCCAGAAGCTAAGACAATGCACTCATTTCCATTTATTCACTGTAAATGTTTTGTATATAAACATTTAAATGCAACTGGGTAGAACTATGAGACTGACTGGCTTTGTTCAGATGGGAAACTTGTTTTAATATGTTTATTTTGTATTTTATCCTAACTACAAAAAATAAATAAATTAATTAATTAATTAAAAAAGGTAATTGCAGCTATTTATCCCAAAATTCTGTTTCCCCCCACCTCTGAATTGTGAGATGTAAACTTTAATTTACTAGTTATAAAGTCAGAATAGTGAGTTTATGCCAGAAATGGCTTCCATACTTAACCCTATGCAATACCTATAAACATAACTACTACAACAACTACCTTACTTACTCTCAATAAACTCTTAGTTAATAGTGAATATGTGTTCCTTGATTCAAGGTGCTTACAGACACAATGATGAAATATGATTTGCTTCTTTCAGAGGCACATATCATTGTTTGGGAGTGGCCATTTTCATTCTTAGGAAGCATTTGATTCCTAGACACAAAAATTTGTCATCAATATACATTACAGACCAAAAGTTTGGACACACCTTCTCATTCAAAGAGTTTTCTTTATTTTCATGACTATGAAAATTGTAGAGTCACACTGAAGGCATCAAGGGCTATTTGACCAAGAAGGAGAGTGATGGGGTGCTGCGCCAGATGACCTGGCCTCCACAGTCACCGGACCTGAACCCAATCCAGATGGTTTAGGGGTGAGCTGGACCGCAGACAGAAGACAAAAGGGCCAACAAGTGCTAAGCATCTCTCGGGGAACTCCTTCAAGACTGTTGGAAGACCATTTCAGGTGACTACCTCTTGAAGCTCATCAAGAGAAAGCCAAGAGTGTGCAAAGCAGTAATCAAAGCAAAAGGTGGCTACTTTGAAGAACCTACAATATGACATATTTTCAGTTGTTTCACACTTTTTTGTTATGTATATAATTCCATATATAATTCCACATGTGTTAATTCATAGTTTTGATGCCTTCAGTGTGAATCTACAATTTTCATAGTCATGAAAATAAAGAAAACTCTTGATGAGAAGAGAACTCTGAATGAGAAGGTGTGTCCAAACTTTTGGTCTGTACTGTATATATATATATATATATATTTTTTTTTAAACCAGATAATAAAGACTATTTTGTCGGCTCTTAGGCATAGCTAGCGTATAAAAGACCTTAAAGGAAAAGTTCACCCAAATATTAAAATTTTGTCATCATTTATTCATCAAATGTTGTCCCAAACCTGTATTCATTTATTTCTTAAGTTCAACACAAAAGAAGATATTTTGAACAATTTTGAAGAACCAAACAGTTTACTTTGTCTTTCATAGTAGGCGAAGAAATACTATGGAAGTCAAGCCAAAATTCTCCAAATCACCTTCTTTTGTGTTCATCATAAGATAGAAATGTTAATGGGTTTGGAATGAAATGAGGGTTAGTTAATGATGACAACATCTTCATTTTTTGGGTGAACTATTCCTTTAAACGCATAGACTCAAAGCCACAAACTCCAGTTTTGATTTGTGGGGTCGTTAAGTATGTAATAATGTGGACATTTTGGATGAGAGATGCATTGCCTCAGCTTATGTTTAAAACAGCCAGCTGCTTCATCACTCACCTTCCTCTTGTTCTCTTCCTCCTCCTGCATCTTCACTTGTAGTTTCCTCACCATCACCTGTCTCTTCCACTCTGGGATGGGCCGGCCCTGCTCGTCGTGTGTGGGCACCAGACTCTCTACGTCCACCACGCTGGACTTGCTCTGGACAGCAGGAGTATTTCCGTTGACAGCAGTTGTGAGCTTCTCGCTGCTCTGTGAGGTGGACAGGTTCTGGGGCGACCCTCCGCTGGTCGTGGGAGCGGGTGGAGTGGGTGGGCAAGCAGGCGGTGGAGACTCTGGTTTTGCAGATTGGGTGTTGTTGGGCTGGGGTTTTGGCAGAGGCTCTGGCGGCGATGACGGACGTTCCTCCTGAATGTCAAATCGATCAATCAGAATAGAAAGTTCCAGACAAAAATCTAGACATGGTCACAGCTGGACTGAAGAAAAACACAACTCTCATCAAATCAGGTTCATTGCAATGAGGATAATGATTTGTGCTGATCAACATATTTTTTTCTCCTTAATGTATACAGCACTTTATACAGTGCAGGTTTTTTTAAAGCAGCTTTACAGTGCTAAACAGGAAAATAATGATTCAATGATGCAAACAGAATTTAGTCTGAAAAGACAATGGTAGACAATGAGTCAGACGAAATTAGTTCATTGTTGATTTAGTTTGGTTCAATAACTGTGTAAAGTCCATCAATTATGGAACGAGTTTAAATTCATAGGAAGATACAATTTTTTGATGTGTCTGCTATACTTATCAAAAACCATTTTTCACTGTTAAAGGTTCTTGAGTCCTTTGGAAATTTAAAAAATACTGTTTAAACAATGCATTAAAGGTTCTTGAGATCAGTGTATTAGTTTCAGGGTTCTTTAGCGCACCGATACAATAATGATCTTCCAAAGAACTAAAGAACAAAACATTCTTTGTAAAATAAAGTTATTTTTGGCATTATAGTATGACTGTGTTCACAGTGTTCTGGAATTACATTAATTAATTGCTCTTTATTAGGTCTTCAATAAATAGGACAAAGAAGAAAATAAACAACATAAATAGATAACTTAAAATCACCATAAAATTAAAAAAAAATTATATTTCACTTTTTGTTTGTTCTTTGCCGTACACTCTCAGAAAAACGGTACAAAAGCAGTTAATGGGGTGGTACATTTTCAGAATGTTTTCGTTTAGCTAGGAATATGTACCTTTAAGATACTAAAATGCCTTTATTCCGTCCCAGTGACAGCTTTTGCACTTTATTTCTGATGATGTCATCTATTTCTTGAAATTCTCAGCAAATTAAGGTAGCTAAACAAGATTTGAATGCCCCTCTGTCATTTCCTCAATTACCCAACTTTAATAAATGTGTGCTATTGTGTTGCATCGCCCATAACCGAGTTACACAAGCTTCAAACTAGTCTGCCTGAATTATCCCGGACAATGGATTTGGTGTCAGATCACGCAACTGCACTCTAATAATGATCCAAACTGCAACTTTATACCCTGAAACTAACTTTGTTCTGGATTATTTCATCATTTTTTGTGGCCATAAAATGTACATTTTTATTTTTTGGGAATGCTGATCTATATTTTAATGTATCCATCTTTATAATGATGACTGGAAATGAAAACAAGGACTACTGTCCATTTCATGTGCCATATCCAACTTGGCTTTTGAGTCTATTGATAGTCGTTAGCATTTCTAATAGAAAAACACTATTGCATCACATCTCTGTCACACTCAAATGAGAGATCAAAGGTTGCAAGTAGACAACCGCTATAACTCATTTCATGAGATAAAGAACTTTTAATTTATGAGATTTACCATTAGGAATAAACATAAAGCTCAAAACAAGCTCATAAGTAATGATAATAACAAAGTTCCTGACAGACTTCAGGAAATGCAGCCTCATATTGTAAGGCTCTCCAAGAAATGTTTTCACCTCATAGGTCAGAAGTAAATCAGTGAAAGTAAGGGAGCGTGACCTACATTGTTCCCTGCTGTGCCGCTGTTAGAGAAGACGGTCGTGTAGCCTTTACTCTGAGGTGTTGGCTTCAGTTTTGGCCCAGCTTTAATTTCGGCCAGAAGCTCAGAATTATCTCCAGTGGGGGACATCATGTTGAAGGATTTATTGCCTGTGATAAAGACAGAGGGAAATTGAGCCAGGATGGATGGATGCATGAAGAGAAAGAGAGAGAGAGAGACACTCCGGACAAGCTTCTCCTCTAAATATTTAATTCAAAACCACAGAGGTCTAAACAAAAGTCTAAAGCAGTCACTAACTCATGTGCTGGTACTAAATAGTTACCAATGAAATGAATCCACTCACTGAATTAAGTATAAAAAAAGAGAAAAGACTCAGTTTGAAGAAAAACGAACAAAGAAAAGATCAGGCCTTTGTTGAAGTTTCGGCCATCAAAATGATTTCAAATCTACAACGCATTCGATTGCTCTGACCACTGATGTGTATAATGTAATATGCATAACTCTTTACAGCAAGTTTGGTGAATCTCACTGGAAGAACAACAGTGGCTGGCAAATGGGATTTTATGAGACGTATGATGGGAAAATATGGAACTTATTCAATTAAAGATTATTATATAACATAATCTACTTGACCAAACGTGGCCTCTGCTTTGGTCCAAGTGCCAGGAAACAAAAGATCTTTCATCAATCTCTAAAAAATCCACACATTCATTTTGCCGCTTTAATATGATTTTATCCAATTATATTTACAAATGTAACAATGTGAAACAACAACGACGACGACGACAAAACTTAATAAATAAAACAAATTACATTTACGTATAAGCAGAGTGTTTAATCCACAAAATACTTTCTAAATATAAATAAATAGCTAAAGGTATAGATAGAGCATAAATCTACCCTGCAGAAAGTCCCTTGAAAAATAATGATTAAATAAATTGAATAAGAAATAAAAACTGAAATATAATAACTAAAATATATGGATTTATATTTATAACTACTCAAACTATTAGCATAAATGATTTTCTTCTTCAACATATGAACTGAAATAAACGACCCACAATAGTGCTAAAGAAATAATCAAATAAACGTGCATCACCTGTTGTTTTTGATTTAAATCTCCAGAGTGTCTCGTAACAGACGTGCTATTGTTTTGTCATAGCTGTGGTCATGGAAAAGTCTTCTTAGACCTACAGTAGATCTACAAGCTCTCCTCTCTTCCCACAAGAACAAACACCAGTGCGTTCATTACAGCCGGTGGCTCATCACAGTTGGGGGAAGTCTGAACGGATCAGCGCTAATCAACTCTGACAAGAAACGGCTGCCAAATTGGAGCTGGATTTGAAGTCCACTCGCTGACCTTACGTCCTCTCCTCACTCTCACTGAATCAGCCGTCCTCCAGCTCTCCAGTGGATTTACAGAGTCTCACATAAACGTGACAGAACCACAGGCCCAGAACAAGGCCTTTTCTGTTGATGTTCTGATGCTTATAAATCCATTCATATCCTACAAATGACCATGCAAAGATATTCCCCACTAAAAATACATAAATAAATTAGTAATGTCAAATGATTAATCGCGATTAATCGCATCCAAAATACGTTTTTATTTACATAATATATGTCTGTGTATATTAATTATGTATACTGTATATAAATACAAACATATGCATGTAAATATTTAAGAAAAATATGTAACGTTGATTTGTTAAACGTATTTATATATGATATAATTATAAATACATTTAACAAATGAACGTTACATATTTTTCGTAAATATTTACATGCATATGTTTGTATTTATATATACATAATTAATATACACAGTACACACCCATATATTATGTAAACAAAACTTTTATTTTGGATGCCATTAATCGCTATTAATTGTTTGACAGCACTAAAATAAATAAATAAACCATACTAAGATGGCTTCTTAGCTGGTTAAAATTGGTCTAATCCTAATTATAGAAAACCTGTTTAAGGCCAGCAAACAAGACCAGCTAAGAACAAACAAATGAAAATAATAAAATGGAACTAGCCATAAAATTGTTCACAGATACAATAGCAAAACTACATGTTTATTAACTTTTAAAGGGATGTGTGTGCAAACTCTGCAGTATTTTGGAACAAATTAATTGTAACGTGGTAGAAACTAGACCAAATAAGTGAAATTGAAAATACTTGATTGAAATTACAGTATGATTGTGAAATACTGTTACATATTTAAAATAACTGTTTTCTATTTACATAACTGATTTCAGAGTCACACGATCCTTCAGAAATCATTCTAATATCCTGATTTTAAGAAACATTTCTGATTATTATCAGTGCTGACATGGACAGGTTGTGTGACATGCCCTAATCCTCAAAAAAAACATTAGCAAAAGAAGAAAATATGGCCAAGACTACAATACACAATTTTTCAACTGTGTTGGCTCACCGAAAGAGGTCCAACATAAAAAAAAAGATTAAACTAATCAGAATCTAAAGATTTCTGACATCACTCAAAATGTTAACACATACATCCAAGTATTTAATCAAATAATATGTAGGCAAATATTGCTGGTAATTATTATATCGATGGCATATAATTGAAAATGCTTGTATATCATTCCTCGTGCTCCTTTAGCCACTTCAGTGTAAATAAGCTTCGAAAGAAAATAATCAAAAAGCTGAAAGTATCAAAAAACATAATTGATAATATTTTTAGATACTTTGCCCAACGTGACCTATTGCTAGTAAAAATGTATCATCATATAGCTTACAACGAATGCAATATACGTTACCTTCAACTTTGACTTGGCAAATCTTCAGTCATGACCTGCAGCTAAATATCACTTTAATTTAATTTAACTTAAACAAAGGCAATCAGAAGAACTTGAGCCTGCATATGAGCAGTAAAAAAGAGGATCAGGATGTTCACAATAGCTGTGCCTAGCGAGGAATGATGTGGCAGGATGAAGGCGTGCGTTGACGGCAGAGCAAGTCAATAAGACCGCCCACTGTTTACACACCTTTCTACTCATTCATCAAAACATTACTCACTATACGCAGGCCAACGTCAAAACATGGCACTTTAATAGATGAACAGCTTGTAAACTCAACAGTTTATTCCAAGATGTAAATGGTTTTAATTCCACATGGATTTTTTTATGAGGATGAGTCAACATGAAATCAAAATTCACATCATATTTACTTCATACAATACATCAGTGCATTGTATTTACTTTCATCAAAACATAAAACAGCTTCCTCTGTGTCTAAAACAACTTTCCTTATTTTCTGATGTCATCAAGCCCTCTTAGCTGTCAACCAATCATCTGGCTTCATTCTGGTATGGCACACCCACTTTTTAGAAAAGTCGTTGGGAGTAATGTGAGTTATGTAATTAGATTACTTTCTCAGGCAACTAGTAGTGTAACGCATTACTTTTAAATATACAAGAAAATACCTGAGTTAGTTTTCTTTATTATTACCTTGTTTTCCCATTTATTCACTGACTCCTCTCTTGTCATGTGTTGAGAGAAATCGGGAGTAAGGTGAAAAGTTTCTCCCGTCAGTCTGAGGCTTATTAATTTCACTTTTTATATGAAAGGGCCTTTATAGTTGCCAAAAGAAAAACTTAGAAATTTTTAACAAATACAAAAACAAGGCTAGCTTAGGTTACTAAAAGTAAAGCAAAAGTAATGTGATGCATTACTTTCCATAAGTAATTAAGTAATGCAATTAGTTACTTTTTTATGGAGTACCACAGTATTACAATGCATTACTTTCAAAAGTACCGTATTTTTCGGACTATAAGTCGCTTCAGTCAAAAAATTCGTCATGAGGAAAAAAAAAAAAACATATATAAGTCGCACTGGACTATAAGTCGCATTCATTTAGAACCAAGAACCAAGAGAAAACATTACCGTCCCAAGCCACGAGAGGGCGCTATATGCTGCTTAGTGTAGGGAGCACTGAGCAGCATCTCTGGCAGCATAGAGCGCCCTCTCGCGGCTGTAGATGGTAATGTTTTCTGTTGGTTCATTTATCTCGGTTCATGTCAAATTAATTTTGATAAATAAGTCGCATCTGACTATAAGTTGCAGGACCAGCAAAACTATGAAAAAAAGTGCGACTTATAGTCCGGAAAATACAGTAACTTTCCCCAACACTGTCAGAAATACATCAGAAAAATCGGCTGTGAATGTCATTTCATGTTGACTTTATTGTATTTGTTACAATGTTTGGTTTAGGCCACAAAACGAACTCACTCGCCACACAATTTCATCAACCAATGTAGCTGCGCTATATTAACAATCACAGCTGATGTGCCAGAGTCCCCGTAGCATTTGGGAATTCTGTGGGCTGATCGCAACTGGGATCACAGAAAAATCACGCTGGGTGCTGTGGTTTCTTTGGCTATCTGAAGGGAGAAGTATAAGTGCATGGTAATATTTAAAATACTGGATTTACTTCAGCTTGTGGTCCAGTAGCCAAATAAACGACACACTCAGTTCTCTCGATGAAGGAAAAGAGAAAAATTGGAGTAAAGAATGAGACATAAATACAAACACACACACACACACACACACACACACACACACACATAATGAGGCTGGGGGAAAATACTTACTCTTCCTCTGCCGGAGAGTTTCTGGAGCAGGGGCGACAGAGGGAGACAGATGAGTAGAGGAGAGATCCCCTTCTTTAAAGCGATTGCGTCATGAAAAGAGAAGAATATGGAAAGCCAGAAAGCGTCCATGCAAAGCAGAGAGAGACAGATCCAGGCAGACAGGTGTGGTGAAGACAGATGCAGACGATGAGAGGATGACAAATACAGGAAGGAAAGCGAGGAGATGAACAATCAAAAAAAAACCCCAATGAAACACAACATTGTTTTGGCAACCTGTTTGTCTCTTTACTACATACAACCATGTAGTTGTGCCTTATTTATTTTGAAACTTGTGGTCAAGAGTGCTCTATAGATAACTGAGAGTCCTATACTTGTTCTGAAAGTATTTGACTGGAAATGCTTATAATGTCAGTAAAAAAATAGACCAAGGCAACTAAACACTAGATTTCTACATTGACTTAAGTGCTTGCTTTTATAAAACTTGCCTTCAAGCTGCTTATTTGGTTGCTGTGTATTTGTTTTGCAGTTGCTGAGGTGTTCTGGGATATTTTAATGTGTGTAGGGTAATCTAAGTAGTTGCTAGGTCATCTTGGTAGCTTCTCATGAATTCAGGAGCGTTACTAGAGCGTTGCTAGGTGGTTGCTTTTTTGAGTTGTGTCTGTTACAGTGGAATTGCTGAGTTGCTGCAAGGATGCCTTGCGTGGTTTCTAGCAGGTTGCAATGTTTTATGGGCTTGCTTATTGGCCCAAGCCATTTTTACCTGTTTTATCATTGGGTGGGTAAAAAATTGCTTAGAAAAGGACTTGCACACCTCTTCTCAATCAGTAATAAAATATGACCAAAAATCTGCAATAAAGTTTAGTACATAGGGTTATGACTACTACTACCGGTCAAAAGTTTGGAATATTTACTTATTTATTTATTAAAGTCTCCTATGTTCACCAAGACTGCAATAGTTTGACTAAATATACAGCAAAAACAGTCATTTTGTGAACAATTTGATTTTATTTATTTAAATATATTTAAAAATGTAATTTACTTTTGAGATGCACTGGAGCCATTACTCCAGTCTTCAGTGTCACGTGATCTTTTAGTAATTGTAAAAGAATGTTTGAATAAAACAATACCTTTTTAATAAAATCTTAACCTTAACCTAATAAACCTTAAAGCACCAACTGTTGCAAGAGAAAAAGGAAATCAGCTGGCCAGCTAGAAAGTGTTGGGTTCTCTGTTTGTGTGTTATTTGCAGGCCACAACAAATATTCAAAAGGACGATGCACAGCCAGCGCTTCATTTCCCTGACATAACACTGAATTGCACAACACATCACGGATATTGTCTTGTCCCGAAGACATGTCAAGTATCCCTTGGAGGAAGAACAATTAAGTAAATGGCAGAACACAAAACCGATTCAAAGTAACAATAGCCCATGTGCATGAATTCGTAAACAGACTTTGGAAGGAGCAGGCCGCCAGATCTCACATTAACAGGCTAGAACTTCGTAAGATTTACCTTGTGGCTGCAGGGGCGCTTCTAGGGCTTGCCCCCCACTACATCTGGAATCATATCACACCAAACAATTTTGGGTGAAATGCGTAGTTTGTGCTGTAAACTATATATATATATATATATATATATATATATGTGTGTGTGTATGTGTGTGTGTGACCCTGGAGCACAAAACCAATCTTAAGTCACTGGGGTATATTTGTAGCAATAGACAAAAATACATTTTATGGGTCAGAATTATTGATTTTTCTTTTATGCCAAAAATCATTTAGACATTAAGTAAAATTCATGTTCCACAAATTTTTTTGTAAAATTCCTAATGTAAATATATATAAAATCTTACATTTGAATTAGTAATCTGCATTGCTAAGAACTTCATTTGGACAACTTTAAAGGTGATTTTCTCAGTATTTAGATTTTTTTTTTTTTTTTACCTCAGATTCCAGATTTTCAAATGGTTGTTTCTCGGCCAAATATTGTCCTATTATCCTAACAAACCACACATCAATGAATTTTTTTAATTAAAGAAAATGACCCTTATGACGTGTTGGCTGACTGAATTCTCTGGCTAATTCTCTCATCAGATATTTATTTCACACTGTAAACAGCGTTAGTGATTATTATGGGAGCTTCTGAGAGTTCTTGAACTCGCTGGACTGAACTGAAAATGTTCTTTGATAATGTAAACCTACTTTGCTCTCTTTCTGTACAATGAGAGTGTTATAGAATAATTAGTAACTTGCAATGTTGCATTAAATGCAAAGTCAGTCATATTAAAAATATTTAATGGTATGACACCCATATCTTGTACTTAAGTAAAAAGATGGATTTTATGCAAACCCAAACACGACCTCTGGTGTGACACCAGAGCACTCACACCATTCCTGTTAAATATTTTCATGTTAAATATTTTAAGTTCTTTAAATAAAGGGATATTCTTTGTTAGGTACAACTTCTGAGATATACTGTCATATTACCACATACAATCATTCAGTTGCCAATATTTGACTTCATCGTATCTGTCGTATCATGTACACTACCAGTCTAGTGTCTTTGCTCACCTAGGCCACATTTATTTGATTGAAAATACAGTAAAACAGTAAGATTGTGAAATATTGTTACATATTTTCAACTGTATTCAATTTAAAATTATTTTACAAATTTTACTCCTGTGATGCGCAGCTGTATTTTCAGCATCATTACTCCAGTCTTCAGTGTCACATGATCCTTTAGAAATTATTCTAATGTGCTGATTTGCTGTTTAAGAAACATTTCTTGATTATTTTCGGTGCTGAAAACATTTTTTTGCTGCTTATTTATTTAAAAAGAAATTGTGGAAACTTTGGGATAAGTAAGTGTTCTTTTGAAATTTCTATCCATCAAAGACCTATTTTAAAAAATAGTATCAAAAAAATATTAGGAAGCAACATTATTATTAATCACTGAGTGCCAATAGAAATGGACAATAATTGAGCAACAAATCAGGAACAAATGAGTCAAACAAGTGAAAGGGTTGAATGCATAACCCCTAAGCATTGTTTCACAGATGAAGAGGTCAGTCAATTATAACTTAAGGCCTTTATGAGTCATAAGTGGTGTTCACATTACCAACGGTGAAGGTCATACATTCATAAAAGCCGGGCTAAATCTCTGTGCTGTTAGGCTAGCAGATCAGCGTATCCAGTCTAACTGTATCAGGTGGCAGACCACTGTCTACACTCCCATCAGTAGTTTCTACATTGCATTGCTGCTCATTATGCAACATGATTTGCATAAAGCTGAGCCATGGTTGTGGTTGATGTTGACCATGTCACCTCAGATCGCTAACTCTTTCCCTGAACGGGTGGTTTTAAAAAATGGTTTTAAGTCAGTTACTTATTCCTATCTTTGGATGTAGTGTGTCAGCAGAAAATATCTGTTTAATTGTAATAATCCAGTGAGATTTTTGTCTGACAGCAGCCAGTGCTCCACACAGAGATCTGATCTGATCATCATCAGTCTGTCTGGAATAACATGAAGAAACAGAACAAACTGAGACAGACTCAATCCAGAAAAACTGTGGCAACGTCTCCAAGATGCTTCAAGAAAACTATCGGCTAAGCTACAGTGCTGTTAAAAGTTTTAGACACTTGTGAAAAACTGCTGTAAAATGAGGATGCTGTGAAAAATAATTTCATAAATAGATTTTGTTTATCAATTAACTTCTATTAACTAACTTAAATCAGCATTTGGTGTGAGCATGGTTTGTGTTTTTAAAGCAGCTTTTGCCCTCGGTGCACACAGTTTTTCAGGGAGCTTTGCAGATAGATTTCTTGAAGCATCTTGGAGACGTTGCCACAGCAAAATATAGAAAAAACTGACTTAAAACCATGTTTTGGCTGCTCAAAATACTAGTGTTCTAATCATTTTGGTTAGCACTGAAACTGCAACAGCAGTCTTGTGTTTTAAATCAATAATTTCAATACATGACCTCTTTAAATGCTTCATACTGCCATTTACTTAGAGAGTGCAAACAGAATAGTGTGGCTGATCAGTACTCACTGCTGGAGGAGGAAGACATGCGGCGCTGGGCAGGGGCCGGTGCGCTGCTGCTGGGTGGAGGAGGAGGGGGCAGCTCTGATGGAAGAGGTGGAGGAGGAGGTGGAGTCGGGATGAAGGTGCTGGCAGGTGGGGGAGGTGGTGGAGGAGGAAGGGGTAGATCCTCTGTGTTTCCCGTCCCGTTCTCCGGAGCAGGCGCTGTGTCTGCTGCTTCCTCCAACAGTGCAGAACCCTGTCGAGAGAACAGGGATGAGTGCCATAGATTTCCATGTTCAAATATTTACTACTGGTTTTCTAACAGATGAGCCAAACAATGAAAATGGTCATATCAGTTACTCAACATCATGCAATCCTGTATGTTCATGACTTTCTTTCTTTTGATAAACACCATTTGTACAAAAAGAACCTCTCTGTGAGTCCACATATTGAGAAACACATAAACCCATGATAGTGTGACAATAATATGACCCCATTAGACGAATCAATGTTTTTTTATAGTAAAACTGTGTGTGTAAAAAAGTGTGTGTAAGAAAAACACAAATATTAAATCAGTATTACAGTCACTTTTACAAAAGGGTTGAGTTATTTGATTTTGATTTTGATGATTACTATATGTCAAGCTTCATGCTTACATTTACATCAAACACACACTAGATCCTCTCTTGAAGTTTGTCCAGAAGCAATGAATTTGTTTATACACACACCCATAATTTCACTTCAGAAGATGCTGATTCTTCCACTGGGGTTGTCCTGATGTCTGTGTGTGCTTTTTGAAGCACCAACATTATGGTGCCCATTCACTTGCATTATACAGGTGCTGGTCATATAATTAGAATAGCATCAAAAAGTTGATTTATTTTACTAATCCCATTGAAAAAGCTAAACTTTTATATTATATTCATTCATTACACACAGACTGATATATTTCAAATGTTAATTTCTTTTAATGTTGATGATTATAACTGACAGCTAAGGAAAATCCCAAATTCAGTATCTCTGAAAATGTAAATTTTACTTAAGACCAATACAAAGAAAGGATTTTTAGAAATCTTGGCCAACTAAAAAGTATAAAAATGAAAAGTATGAGCATGTACAGCACTCAATACTTAGTTGATCTCCTTTTGGCTGAAATACTGCAGCAATGCGGCGTGGCATGGAGTCGATCAGTCTGTGGCACTGATCAGGTGTTATGAGAGCCCAGGTTTCTCTGATAGTGGCCTTCAGCTCTTCTGCATTCTTGGGTCTGGCATATCACATCTTCCTCTTCACAATACCACACAGATTTTTTATGGGGTTAAGGTCAGGCGAGTTTGCTGGCCAATTAAGAACAGGGATACCATGGTCCTTAAACCAGGTACTGGTAGATTTGGCACTGTGTGCAGGTGCCAAGTCCTGTTGGAAAATGAAATCTGCATCTCCATAAAGTTGGTCAGCAGCAGGAAGCATGAAGTGTTCTAAAACTTCCTGGTATATGGCTGTGTTGACCTTGGACCTCAGAAAACACTGTGGACCAACACCAGCAGATGACATGGCACCCCAAACCATCACTGACTGTGGAAACTTTACACTGGACCTCAAGCAATGTGGATTGTGTGCCTCTCCTCTCTTCCTCCAGACTCTGGGACCCCGATTTCCAAAGGAAATGCTAAATTTACTTTCATCAGAGAACATAACTGTGGACCACTCAGCGGCAGTTCAGTCCTTTTTGAAGCGAGACGCTTCTGACGCTGTCGGTTGTTCAAGAGTGGCTTGACACAAGGATTGCAACAGCTGAAACCCATGCTTGATGCTTGCATCAACTGTGTGTAGTGGTTCTTGAAGCACTGACTCTAGGTGCAGTCCACTCTTTGTGAATCTCCCCCACATTTTGAATGGGTTTTGTTTCACAGTCCTCTCCAGGGTGCAGTTATCCCTATTGCTTGTACAATTTTTTCTACCACATCTTTTCCTTCCCTTCGCCTCTCTATTAATGTGCTTGGACACAGAGCTCTGTGAACAGCCAGCCTCTTTTGCAATGACCTTTTGTGTCTTGCCCTCCTTGTGCAAGGTGTCAATGGTCATCTTTTGGACAACTGTCAAGTCAGCAGTCTTCCCTATGATTGTGTAGACTACAGAACTTGACTGAGAGACCATTTAGAGGCTTTACAGGTGTTTTGAGTTAATTAGCTGATTAGAGTGTGGCACCAGGAGTCTTCAATATTGAACCTTTTCACAATATTCTAATTTTCTGAGAAACTGAATTTGGGATTTCCCTTAGTTTTCAGTTATAATCATCAAAATTTAAAGAAATAAACATTTGAAATATATCAGTTTGTGTGTAATGAATAAATATAATATACAATTTTCACTTTTTGAATGGAATTAGTAAAATAAATCAATTTTTTGATGATATTCTAATTATATGACCAGCTCCTGTATATGGAAGCACAGATATATATTATTTTGCTAAAAAAAAATTGTGTTAATTTGAAGAAGGAAAGTCATGTACAGTATATAGATAAATCACTGTAAGCAAGTAAACTAATTGTCCAGCTGTTTCTTCTGAAACGTGTAAAAACTGACATACACTGGTTTTGCCCAGTGTTTGATTGGGCAAAATTTTTTAGAAACTTGTTAAATAAAAAGCATTAATTTTTGTATTTTGATGGCACGAGTGGCATAAAAACCAATCACTATATATATTTTTTTCACAAAGCCAAAAGCCCTCTTTATTATCTGTACACAAGTTTTTAGAATAATCATGATTATCAAATATAATATATCAGGTTTATGAGAGATGTTTGTTTGTTCATCTCTTAATCATATTACAAGTGTTTTGCTGCCCACAATTAAATCTAGAGCTTTTATTATTAAACTAAACATTTAAATATCATACTAGGAGATACAGGATTTCAAATGACATTTATAAGCATTTTATTTTAAATAGTCTGTTTATAAAGATCTCATAAATTTACAAGTTATCAAAATTTCATCTCAACTCCAAAACTGTATAACTTCAAAATTTTATATTTGTACTCATTTCAGTTCTCTGCATATACAGATGTGATAAAAAACAAACAAACAAACAAACAAAAAAACCACTAGTTTAGTTTTTAGAGCTTTTTTAGTCTAAAAACTCAATAAACTTCCATAAAAAAATAAAAATAAAAATTATTTCACATGTCAGGCTTTACAGACATAAAGGTATTTTGGCACTAAAATGGTCATAGACAGAATAACATTACAAATACTCTTCCCCTGACCAACAAACCTCCCACTGCACCCCACCATATGCACTGCAGCTGGTAATGAATCCATAAATAGATCTAATTGAGTGGTTTGATGGAATGAAAGGACATCTGCTAAGCTAAGAGCCACAATCCTTTACACTGAGCATCCCCAGAGACCCCCCCATAACTGACGCTGCGTAAACAAGCCCTGACCTTTCACCCCACGCACCCCCGCCTCCTGGACGCGTGCCACACACGTGCCACTTATCCCCTCTCTCCCCCCATCATCACTGTCTCCAGCATATGGTGCGTTTCATGTCACACGCATGTCCGTGTTAATGAGGGACATGTGGAGTGCCATCTGGTTCAATCAAGTGGCCAGACGTCCCACTGGGCATCTAATTGGCTCAATGAAGATTAGATCTGATAGCTGAAAGGGGCCATATGAAATGCTGATATGTATTCTAGATCACATTGTGTGTGTTCATCACAAGAGGTAAATGTTATTGCTTTTTTTTTTATTCAAGTAACAAATTTGTCTCAAATGTGTTCCAAAAATTTCTCATTAAAAAAAGGATGCAAGTGAGACAGTTGTTGACCCACAAATTAGCACAGATCGGATAATGGATTTCTAAGTTAAGTGTCTCAAATGTTTCTCCTTAAATTCCTTGGGATTACTTCAAGTCAAGTCAAGCCAAGTCATAATTATTTATTTTGCGCTTTTTATTTATGTTTATTTTTGTCAAATCAAAACTTTAAATAGACAGAAACAATATGTTTTTGTCATCATTTACCTTCATGTCGTTACAGTGAAAATAAAATAGTAAAGGATATACTTTGAAACAATGTAATTTTTTTAAGCAAAAAGCCTTAAACTGTCTTTTCTTGTAATACATATTCCCACTCTTTTATTTGCAATCCCATCTTTTATTTGCAACTTTGTAAAAACTTTTGGCACCAGTGGTCTCTATCATCTTCTTACAGTATAGGCTTATGACGTTTTTGAGAAACATGAGTGTAACTTTCTTTCTTGCACGTAACACAGAGGTTTAGAAGAATATGCTAGCTACTATTTTCCAAATATTATATATAAACAGGAACCAGGAATGTATGTGGTCACCATTCACTTTTAAAGGGAAAACACCAGCTTGGAGATTTTTCTAGATAACTCCTTTTGTGTTCCATGGAAGAAAGTCAGAAAGCTTTGATACAATGCTTTTGAATACAGTATGACAGAGTTTGGTAACACTTAAGTACAGCAACCAATTCTCACTATTGACTAGTTGCTTACTAGCATGCTTATATGACGTGACATACAGCCAAGTATGGCGACCCACACTCAGAATTCGTGCTCTGCATTTAACCCATCCAAAGTGCACACACACTGCAGTGAACACACACACACACACACACACCATGAACACACACACACCCAGAGGAGTGGTCATCATTTATGCTGCGGTGCCCAGGGAGCAGTTGGGGGTTTGGTGCCTTGCTCAAGGGCACCTCAGTCGTGGTATTGCCAGCCCGAGACTCAAACCCACAACCCTAGGGTTAGGAGTCAAACTCTCTAACCACTAGGCCATGACTTCCCTTGATATGTTATTGTTAACATATTGGCTGTTTGTTAGTACTTATAAAACACATATTCTGCATGCCCATATTCTGCATCCCTAATCTTACCCAATACCAGAAAATAGCAGCAAACTAGGAGTTTATAGAGGCAAAGTCGTAGTTAATGACTTGTTAATGGCGAGAATTGGACCTTAAAATAAAGTGTGACCCAGAATTAAAATTACATTAATCTACATTAATCATTGTTGTCTAAAAAAAAATGCTATGTTAAAAACATATTATTTCCCAAAGTATTCTGTCCTATGAGTCAAAGTGCAGTTATAATAAGGTCCCAGCCGTCAGACTTACATAACACAACAAAGAAAAGACTGAGCACTGTTTACCCAGCAGCCTAAAATGAGTACAATAAATGCCGAACTGCAGTGCTAACTCTGGGCTGCCACACCTTGCATGGATTTGTGTTGTAATGTGACAGGTGAGGGAGTGAGCGAGGTTGATTTAGACTGAAGAGAGCATCTTCAAAAGTTTTCAATCTGAAAGTGCACCATGTATAAAGTTTCTCAAAAGAAACGACTCTGAATCATTGAAACAAGTCATTTTTAAAATGAATCCCAGGCCGTTTCATGTTGACATTAACATGAAATATTAGCATATTGCATGCCCACTTGTTGGTCTTTTCTCGTTGGTCTAAATGAAAATGCAAATTAATTCTTTGCACTAGGTGTGGCTTTAGGAGCGGTAAAAACAACTGTTTCCCCAGTAACGCTGTACACAAAGCAGCACTGTGCTCACAAACACTGCTTTAACAGGCATTACAGGCATGATGAAATTAAGATGAAACCAATCGACCAATCACAGCAGATTAGCGTCACGCAAAGGATGGGTTTGTACAGTACAGTAAGATTTGTAATGTTTTTTTTTAAAGAATTCTCTTCTGCTCACCAAGTCTGCATTTATTTGATCTAAAGTACAGCAAAAACAGTAAAATTTCGACATATTTTTTACTTTTCAAATAACAGTTTTCTATTTTGGAATATATTTTAAAATGTAATATATTCCTGTGATCAAAGCTGAACTCTCAGCATCATCAATCCAGTCTTCAGTGTCACACGATCCTTCAGAAATCATTCTAATATGCTGATTTGCTGCTCAAGAAACATTTCTTATTATTATTATTTTATTCAAATAGATAACAGTTATTTTAAATAGTAAAACTCTTTGCTGTACTTTGGATCAAATAAATGCAGGCTTGGTGAGCAGAAGAGACTTCTTTAAAAAGCATTACATATTTAACGATTCAGAACCTTTAGACTGGTAGTGTACACGGCCATGAAACAGAATCAAGTCCACTAACAATAGTATTTTTTTTAAATTGATCACATTTTGACAAAATTTTTAACTGAGATCACATTGTGTGTCTTCATCACACGAGGTAAATGTTATGGCTCTGGATAATTAATGGATTATTATAATCAAATTTTTCTCCTTAAATTCCTTGGGATTACTTTAAATCAAGTAAAGCCAAGTCACAATGACTTATTTTGCGCTTTTTATTTATTTTATTTTTTTAAACTTCTTTTTGTCGAATCAAAACTTTAAATAGACAGAAAAAATATGTTTTTGTCATCATTTACCTTCATGTTTGTTACAGTGAAAATAAAATAGTAAAGGATTTACTTTGAAACAATGTAATTTTTTTTTAGCAAAAAGCCTTAAACTGTCTTTTCTTGTAATACATATTCCCACTCTTTTATTTGCAATCCCATCTTTTATTTGCAACTTTGTAAAAACTTTTGGCACCAGTGGTCTCTATCATCTTCTTACAGTATAGGCTTATGACGTTTTTGAGAAACATGAGTGTAACTTTCTTTTCTTGCACGTAACACAGAGGTTTAGAAGAATATGCTAGCTACTATTTTCCAAATATTATATATAAACAGGAACCAGGAATGTATGTGGTCACCATTCACTTTTAAAGGGAAAACACCAGCTTGGAGATTTTTCTAGATAACTCCTTTAGTGTTCCATGGAAGAAAGTCAGAAAGCTTTGATACAATGCTTTTGAATACAGTATGACAGAGTTTGGTAACACTTAAGTACAGCAACCAATTCTCACTATTGACTAGTTGCTTACTAGCATAATGGATTTCTAAGTTAAGTGTCTCAAATGTTTCTCCCTAAATTCCTTGGGATTACTTCAAGTCAAGCAAATTTAGCGCTTTTTTATTTTATTTTTTTTAAACTGCTTCTTGTCAAATTAAAACTTCAAATAGACAGAAACAAGACATTTTTTACCCTCATGTTGTTACACTAAAAATTAAATAGTAAAGGATTTACTTTGAAACAATGTGATTTTTTATTTTATTTTAAATAGTAAAACATTTTGCTGCATTTTGGAACAAATAATATGCAGGCTTGGTGGGCAGAAGAGACTTCTTTAAACAACATTACTCATTTTACTATTTAAAACCTTTGGGCTGGTCGTGTACACGGCCATGAAACAGAATCTGAGGTTTACCTCCTCGTTGGGTGCCATGGCTCTGTTGGGGTGCTGGTCTGCGGGATCGCTACCCAGGGTTTTGTAGTAATCCCCAGTGCTGGGCTGCTTGCTGAAGCTGCGGGACTTTCGATTAGAGTCGACTCTTCGAAGCCTTTCGTGGCCCTCGCCAGGATTCAGCTGCTGGAGAAATGAGCAGCACATGTTTATAACAATCAGCCATTTCAAGCGCTTAATCTCATCTACAGCCCTCAACAGTGGAATTAGCTGTAAAACCCAACGAGAAATTGCCTTAAAGCATTTACGCTTAAAAAACTAATTTCAGGAGTCCACTAACAATAGTATATATTTTTTTTTTATTAATTTACGCTATGAACTGTACTCAAATAATTTGTGTAACTAAAATTTTAACTGAGCAGAAACATTAAAATGTGAGACATCAAATTAACTTATTATACAAATTATATTTTGCATCAGTTGTTAGCTAGCAGTAGTGCACATAACTGAGTTAATATAACTAGCAAAAAAAAAAAGATTATCACTACATTGGTATGTGTACAGTTATTGTGTTTTATATAAAGCAGCATGCAGAATAAATAAAGTCATGTTTTTGCCCCATCTTTGACCTAACCACAGGTCTTTTAACTTTAACACAGCAGAAGCAACTTTAAATCCTGACAAAACATTATCACTTACTCTAACACATTTTTATTTATATAATTCTTGTGTAAAAACACATTTTATAACGCTTCATTTTAGCATTGACTCTCCTTATACAGTCTAAAGCAAAGCACGATGAGAACTAGGTTAACTTTTTAATTTAATTTATTATTATTATTATTTTACAGTGGGCAGGGTGGAATAGGTCAACAAAAAAACGATTTCAGGACTTTATTAGCTTAGAAAAACATAAATATATTAAACATTTTACTGAATATACATATACATTAAAATATACTAGAATATGGGGAGGTGACAACTAATGTCTATGAACTGTTTTAGCAACAACACAATTTTAGGTTTACATTCTTATATATGTCAGGGAGTGTATATTTTAGACTTCTAATGAATATTTTACACCATCAATTTGTAGCTTTTTTGCACTGTAGCATTCTGTAGTCTCTCAGATGCTTATAAAAACAATACAAAAAACTATGCATTGTTATATTACAGGAAATGTTTAACATTGTTCTAGATGAATTATAGCATGTCACACTAAGGAAACTTCTGTCACTGAAATGTCATGTCACCTTCACATATTTGAATACATTCTTCCTGCCCACACACACACAGACACACACACTCACGCCATAAAAAAGGGCTTATATTGACTTTTTATGAGAGAGTGTGTTATTTGTCTAATTTGTCAGACAAAATTTGGACAATTCTCCTTCACTGCTTGAAAATGGAACAAACCATTGCTATTTTATAAACACAATTCTAGGAAAAGGAATCTGAATTTTCATCCCATATTGCTTCAGGCAATCCTGACACACTAAGCCACATAAACTCTTAATAATTCCCATTGTGTTCATGTTGCAAAGCCTCATGTGACTCCAGCTGATTTGCATGAAAACAAAAAGACTTTTCATGGCACAAAAGCTGAACTTAACATAGATTTCTAAGCTTCACAGAGGAAAATAACACAGCAGGCTACAAGAGAGATCGGCTGACCCCTCGAATGCTGTCTCAGTGTCAACGGACCGAATAGTTTCACTTTCTGCAGCTGTCACTCACTTGTGTATGATAGCGAATCTTCATCACTGATCTAAAACCAGTTTTATCCACCTGCCTTTAGGAGGACCGAAATGACATTACAGCAATCACGGATGCAGTTTCGAGAGTTTCTAGAAATTTCCAACACAAAAAAGGTAATGCTTGGTTTTCCTGTTCTTAAGATTTTCCTAATGCAAAGTCTTTAAATTTGCATAGTAATAAACCTTATGCAATGCAATTCTAAAACAAACAAAGTCATAGGATAGTGAAGTGAAGCAACAGATGGGAGCTGTTAAAGTGATATTGTCATTTGAAAAATAAATAAAATTGAGGTACCTTCTGTATAATAATAAATAACAAAACAATCCATTTTGGTCAAACAAAAGCAATATTGATTTCTATATTGATCTCGATCTCTACCTGAAAGCAAATACAAGCAACTAAAAAAAAAACAAAAAAAAACTCAATGACAAATAATTTGAATTCTGTCATTTGTGGCTTTTTATTTTTTAATGCCGGCCCTGAGGATGGTATTATCCATTGATGTCCAATTTAAATTGTTGTCTAAAGCACTGTCCTCCCTTCAGAGTTCCTCCCAGTGTAACTCGAGTCAGCCCAGTGCAGATGGTTTGATTATCATGCCTCAGGGAAATCGCTGCTTGAAAGGCTAGCTGACCTCTATACAATGCGGATGGACCTGAGCCTGTTTCAAACCTGCTGAATTTTTCATCACCAGTCACCAATACGTGTATTCTTCAGACTGATCTAAAGATCTAAAGCATGTTCAGTAACGTTAGCTCAAGCTCATGAATGCAGTGCTATTCATGCATTTGAATGTTTATCAATGCATATGAAAGTTGTTCTAGGTTATCGCAGTAGGCAAGCAACCCGAGGATACTGCTCTTATGTAACTCAACACAAATAATAAACACGCCTGAGAAACAATCAAAAGACCCACAACCGTTATATAATTACACACAAAGCTGAAGTATCACAAGTCAACCAACTTGTAATGACACTGAATTGAAGTCTTACCCTTTCCGACTGCCCTTATTTCTTCCCACAGTGCTGTCACCCTACACAAAGCTTTAAACCGAGAGCCGGTAGATGCACAGGTGTTACTAGATCTCCATTCTGCTGTGCCTCATCCTACCTGACGCTCGCTTTGCCTTTCCCCGCCCCTCAACCTCCCACCAAACAATCACAGTCCCAGAGCGATGACTTCACTGCTCACCTGTTATCCAACCACAGGTCACAGCGCTCGTGGTCTCTTATGCAAAGCATTGTGACACACAGTAGCCAAGCATGGCCGCTCCAGCTCGGCTTTCTCACCGGTCGAAGGATTGCATTATGCAGACCGGCCACCAAAGAGAATCTGATTACAAATAAAAGTGGAGATCGCGTTCAAAGGTAGCTGATTTATGGAAATAGCAAGCGGCAGTGGGTTATAAGAGTGCAGCAGAGCTGTGTGGATTTAAAATGAAATACAATGTGACTCTGCTGTTAAAGTTTATCAGAGTTATGTCAAATGAAGAACATTATATTAAACCCAAGAGAGAATCCAGGTGGATTTATACAACATTCCAGTGTATGTGGAGCGAATCATAGCCTAATATGGGCCTGAGTTAGTAAATGGCGAGGTATTCAAATACATTAGTGCTCTATAAACAAACTAACCTAAAGTAAGTCGAACTAGACTAAACACAACCCAGAAGTGTGCCAGTATGTGGCTGCTATGCATACTTATGTTACCATCGTACCCAAGGAAGAGGGTGTTTTTACGTGAGCACACAGTGTTCTTCCAATGCTCTGCCCTCTAAATAATGACAGAGTCAATATTTGTGTGAGATTAAACAGTCCATATTACATTTCTCCCTACATAATATGAGTGTTACGCCTCTTCATGTAACATGAGCATAACAAATCTTTATATTTCATTAAATGTTTTTGTATCTATGTTGATGACAGCACAGATCATTTGATGAATGTTCAAACTGAAATCCTTGGCATCTTGGAATCTCTTGTAAGACTAAAGATGCTAAACACTCTCTTTGCTCAGCATTTAATCCTACTGTGGTCTCTACGAGAAACAAATGAGATGAAGAAATCTCTCAATTTATAAAAAAAGAAAAAATTATTAAAACTGTGATGTGCTTGCACCACCTGAAAAGAAAGCACATATAATCTGTTAAACTAGTGTTTGATTGACAGCTCTAAATCCCGCCTCATGTTCAGCCCCACCCAACGGCATCACAGCTGCTGTGCAGCCTAAAGTCTTTGACCATAAAAGGAAAAGCAGACTGCATTTGGTTTGAGGAGACAGATTCTAGTAGATGTCTTCATGACTTATTGAAGTATTTATTTTCATTAGAAGTTGAATATATTTCAGATCAATAATGTTCATTTTGGACTGGATTAGGTCAATCTAGGTCATAAAATATCACTATCTATAATGCATTTATACACTGTAAAGAAAAACAACAACAAAAAACAAAACAAAAACACCTTTGTTATAAAAACCTTTTGAGTAACACGTATATGTATAAATTTGTACTTGTTATTTTGTTTTTAGTAAATAGACAAATTCAAACTGGCAAAACAAAGTAGTGTTACTTACAATTATTAAGACAGTAGTTTAAAGATCTTTCAGAAAGAATCTCCATTATATTGCTTGGATGTTTTTTTTAACTTGTCAACAATATCTATTTAACACTGCATTGAAATGGTTCAAGGCATTTCAAAGGGTTGAGCAGAAATACAGGTTGTAAATTATGTTTAGAGTCTATATGTACAAAAAAAATTTGAACATTTATTCCAGTATACTGTCCATAGACTGATGCACAGTAGTGCATGACTGTAAACTCCACCTTTTTTACAGGTAGTCAATCTGAGGGACATATTTTTATTTGAATCTGTGCCATTATGATAGTGATCATCTGCTAAACAGTGGAGGAAAGTTTAAAGTTATGAAGGCTGCCACATCCTTAGGATGTGCTAAACTTATGGGCCTGGACTCAACATCTCAGTGGAAGAGAAACTGTCTGAGAGACAGGGGGTCAGAGGTCATGGAAAGGGTCTAGCTGAAGGTTTCATTACGCCTTGAATAAAGTAATAATGAATGACACAACTTTATCTGCACTGCTTAAGTCCTTCAAACTGGAGAGCTGAATTCATCATAAAATGTGAAGTGAAGGAAGCCAATGAAAATGAATTAGAATTGCATTCAGACATTTTAAGCGTCATGATATTTTTGGGGGCCTCTGAATACTTATATTAATTGCATACTAAGTGAAGTGTTCTCATCAGTTAGTCCAGCAACCATCCAAACACGTTTTGATGGGAAGATCTGAGCTACTACTTCAAATACTTTGCAAACATAGGAGACAAAAAGTGCATTATCTGCTCTTCATACTCAAACAATAGTACTGCAACACAGCTGAACTCCCAGTAATGACCAGAGAATGTGTGTGTTGGGATGTGCTGGCATATCGTCAGTTTAATTAGTTAAATTAATGTCAAGTCCATCATGCAGCACATCATTAGAGCTTTTGGGTGGTCAGTTCGGCTAATGGAAGCCCTCATTAACAGAAAAACAAAAGTAGCATTGTGTTTTTGTCTATATGAGTGTGTGAGTCCATATCGTGTGTATGCACCTGCTCTGGGCTTTGATTAGCGTGCACAGGGGTGTTTTTTAACACACAGATTGAGGTTTGTTGGCCAGACAACAGAAGACACATTGCCAGTCTGATTCTTTCTAATGGCCGCTGTGCACCACTGTGTGCTATTTATGAAAAACCGCTGTGATTAAGTTCATTTATGATTAATTAGACCATACTGTGCTGCTTTACTGTCAAAGCTAACCGAGGTGTTATTTTACACCTACATATGTATTCCATGCCAATTAAAAAAGGATGAGCTGATGGTAAGTGTGTGTTAATTAGAGCTTTCAGTGTTAAATCCACAGGGAATGTTTTGCTATTATAGGCCTATACACAGAATGACTAAAGCTCTAGGGATTATTTAGTTACACAGGACTCAGATGGGATGCAAGCTGGTCTTTGTAATTAAGTGAGTTGTATAATCATCATATCATATTGCCTGAATGCACTTTTTAAGATGTCCAGTCATTAACATCACAATGGTGGTTGAAACATCACAAAACATTTCTGAAATCTTTAGTTATTAAGCTTAAAGCTTAATACCTAGTTTTTTTTTTAAAGACAACTTGAAACGGCATTCACAAACCAGATTATTTCTGTATTGTGACGTATTTTACAGAATTCATTGTGAAAAGCTAATAAATAAATAAATAACACTTTAGTTTGGGGACCAGTTCTCACTTTTTCCTTCATTACTTCCTAATTTGTTGCACGTTAATAGTTAATAAAGTAGTTGTTAAGTTAGTGATGCAGAGTAAGGCATCAATATGTGCTTTATAAGTACTAATAAACAGCCACTATGCTAGTAATATGCATGCTAATAAGCAGCTAGTTAAAAGCAAGAATTGGTCTCTAAAGTGTTACCAAAAATAAATAAATCATTAATGATGAAGGATAAGTCAAAAGTAGATAAGTTCATTGCAGCTTTATAGAAAATGATGCTAATGTTTATAATATTTGTTTGTTAATGTTTATCCTGTGCTTTTAACAGCCTAGGATTCCTAGTTTTATTGTGTTGTTTTAAGTCTCTCGTGAACATTGTAAATACATATTTGTTTTTCACTATTAACCTTGTTGTCTAACCCATCTTTTTAAACATGCAAAGCCCTCACACAGTTTAATCTGACCCCATTTTAAATCTATGTAATTCGGCCTACTGGGCCGATCATTACAACCTAATATCTACATGCCTTACAATCTAATTTAGCAGATCAAAGCTGGACGATAATATAGTTGACATGTTGCACTGATAAAGTCAATCAAGCACGCCCTACGTGAGCAAAGTTTACCGTTTGCATACAGATACTCACACACTGCAATATATATATAAGACAAAGCAACTACTCAACCGCAATCAATTCTGTGAGTTATGTCTCTTGTGCACTTCACACGAGTAGTTATATTTCACGTGCCACGCAGAGTTGCCTATGAGCATTTCAAATCAGTCTCCATTTCAGCCGGACTGTCTTTGTTTTGTGGTAGAAGTCATATGCAGTTCTGTTCTGATCGTGAGCCTGACATGCATGAGAGACAATACGATGCACAAATCCTCCCAAGAGATTGATTCACTCTTGTTCACTATTGTACAGCATATCCTGTAAAGGCTTTTATTCTACACTGTCCATTAGTACAATATGATTCCTTTATATTCTGTGAATAAACATTGTGTTTCAGGTCTTTAGTCGTCATGGCTTCGTATCTGTTTGGTCAACAGCAGCACATCAGATGATGACTCACTAGAGGCCACGAGCGCTGCATTTATGGTCAACTCAGCGCTAAACAAAATAACCTATGATCTTTTTAAAGAGATCATGAAATGAATGTTCAGATCTCTATATATGTTTCTAGAGGTTCGTTTATAAAGGGTTTTTTTGCATCAAAATGTTCAAATATTTGTAAAAATGCTCTCTCGTTATAATTTTCATATTATTATAACATATATCTAATGGAATATCTTGTTGCTACATTATAAAACTTACAGCTACTATGATAAACTATATGATATCTTGTTAAGAATAATTAAGAAAAGAGTGTGTTGCAAAATGATACAAACAAAAACATTTTTGTTAAATCACTATAATAAAGATCAACTTCAGCCATGCATTTCTAATAGATTAATCTTTTCGAAGGGTATGCACAGTTTTTGGAGGCTCAGTTTGTCTACATCCAGGGACAGAACAACGTCAGACTTTTTTTATTCCATATCTTGCTTTGGTGACTGATTGACAGACATGGGTTATTAAGAGCACACTACCTTGATTCACTAACACGTTAAGGACAAACGTTTTGTCAATATTGGATGAAAATTGTCCAATATTGTACATTTCATTGTGGACTTGGACTGTACAAGGCAGAATTATTGTGAATGCAACAATAGCAGAGTTGTGTGTTCATTAAAAAAAGGGAAGGAGACCACAAATAGAAAAAGAGAGCAATCATAACATTCAAGTCCCTGTTCTTTAGTTATAGGGGCCAAAGTCTAAAATGTACTTGTTGATTTTTTTAAGTACATTTACATAAAGATGCCCTCAGAGTTAACAGATATGAACTTAAGTCACAAACTACAATTTTGATTTAATTTCTACAGCACAGTAGTGAGCCGTGGGGAGCTGGGGAGGGGATTCTTAAAGTACATTTTATACTTTAGTAAGTGGAATACAACGCTGAACACATATTTTTATAAGATGAAAGAAAATGCTGGATATTACAACTTTATGACGGGTTTTTTTCTTTACTTTTTTTAAGAAAAAATATAGCATACCTCTTTTTTGACGACATCGTTGTCCACTCGGCGAAGGTTCCTCTTCACCTTCAGGTACTCGGCAGACTCCTCCTCCTCCGGTGGCTTGGGTGGGGGGTAGGCAGGTGGGGGAGGGGGTAAGTGGGAGGAGTCTGATGGAGGAGGGGGAGGGGGAAATGTTGGTGGGGGCGGCAGGTGTGCAGGATGTTCCTTTGCATTCTGGGAGCTGTCTGCTACATCAGGGTTCAGCATGTCCATATAGGCCTGCATGTCTGTAATGGCCGATTCTTCACCTCCTGCAATAAAACATTTCTTTAATCATTTATCAAGACAAACATAACCCAAACAGCTAGACAGACAGACAGACAAACTGACTGATTGACTGATTGATTGATTAAATGTACTTTTATTAATCAAGAACTGAAAAAATAGCAGGCAAATGAAAAAGCAGAAAGTAGAAAAATAACTTCATCAAATACAAGCTAATGTATTAACAAGATTATAAATGACACATGTGAAATCTCATTTTTACATTTCAACATTTTTAAAAATGTAATTAATGTAATAACGTAACACACAATGTATGGTAATACATTAAATTTGAAAAGGCCAGAATGCATACAATTGATTAATTGACTGATTGTTTGTTTGTTTGATTGATTGATTGATTGATTGTTTGTTTGATTGATTGATTGATTGATTGTTTGTTTGATTGATTGATTGATTGATTGTTTGTTTGATTGGAGTAAAATGCTGCAATCTGGCCATTTCGAATTTCAGGTATTACCGTGTATCGTGTGTGGGGGTGTTCCTGTCCTAGTATTGGTACTGAATGGTTCACGGGGCAAATTTCAAATGGAAGTGATCATCCCTATCCCCTTGAAATGGGGGCTTTGGAGGGAGCTGGGCACACGCGTGCCATTATGTAGTCATTTGGACTCAGATTATGAGAGCTGAGTGGAGCGGCAACAATTTCCCCTCCGCGCTCCAAGCATTCAATAATCACTCCGCTCTGGGTTCACCATTTCCTGCTCCTCGCTCCACTGATCAGAAACACTGCTCCGTGGCGAAATTATTTCATTATGCTTTAAAAAAAAAAAAAACTTAAGTTCTGTTCAGAAATTATATAAAGTGAAAAATAAATCCATAATACTAGAAGAATAGTTTTAACATGGTTTATTGGAACACAACAATTAGCCCAAGTCCATATTAAATGACTGCTTAATTAATACATCTCTCTCTGCTATGGTGATGCTGAGTGTAGTTACTTCAGAAACAGAAAGAATATAGAATTCCGGTTTTCTTTATTCCTGAATGCATGCACACAATCTGTACGTTTTGTGCCAGCTTGTGTGCTCTGTCTGTGTGCAGCATAAACGTCATGCACTTGTTCATCACCATTTTAACATTTGTATGTGATCCACATATCTGTCAAGCTAACTAATTATGTTTAATGCGTGAGTTGCAATATGATGGAGCAGTAGCAGAGCGATTTCGGAAAGTGTGAAAGCCTCAACACGCCGACTTTCAAAAAATCTGCTCCTAGCTCCAGACAAATAATAATTATATTTTAAATAAATGTTAAAATGTAAAAATGAGATTTCACATGTGTCTTTTATAATCTTGTCAATAAATTTGCTTGTATTCGGTGTAGTTATTTTTTCTACTTTTTCATTTGCCTATTTTTTCAGTTCTTGTTTAATATAAGTACAATCAATCAATCAATCCATTTCACAATTTATTAATTCATGTAGGTTTTGGAGTTTTTCACACTTGAAAAATCTCAGTACCTTCGTATTAGATATACAAAATGAATTAGAATAGAAGCAAAACGTATTCTGTATTTATGAATGTATTCACAAGTGCTGCTCCAATCATGAGGTCTCATATACACTATAATAATCAAAAGTCTGGGCACAGATCATTTGTTATTATAACCACTGATCCACAATTAAGAATAACAATCCTAAGTTTTCAAAACTATTAATACAATCGGAAGTATGGAAATTGTGTCGTGATAAAAATTGTTAGAAAAAAGGATAAAATAAGATATTTCAGTCAGGTGGGTCCGCATTTTTGACTGGTAGTGAAAGGATAATAATGTACAGCTCTGTTGTATAAGGATGTCCTAAATGTGTCCACTAGAGGACATTACTGGGACATCTCACAGCAGGTCGCCTGGACAATGCTACAGAAACATTGTTCTGAATGAGTTCTGCTTCAGAGAGCTCAGCTTTTCCCACCATTGTTAATATAATGCTTCTGACACACTGCACTGAGCAAATGTATGGGCCGAGAGGGTGGGCTACTGTCAGTTTAGAGGGGGGAGATCAAAACACACAGCAATGCAGAAAGAGAACGTTTTGTATCAATTAGGAGATTTTATATTAATGAATTTTAATTGACCGTCTGAATTCATTTGATCAAAAATACAGTAAAAACAGTAATATGATTAGAATTTAAAATAACAGTTTCCTGTTTTATACATTTTAAAATGTATTATTTAGTGTCACGTGATTCATAAATTATTCTAATATATGAATTTGCTGCTCAAGAAACATTTCATATTATTTTATATTAATGTTGAAAACAAATATCCTGCTTCATATCTTTGTGTAAATCATGATACATTTTTTTAAGGATTCTTGATGAATAGAAAGTTCAAAAGAACAGATTTCAGTCACACTTTAGTTTAAGGATCAATTCTCACTGTTAACTATTAACTATGACTTTTAAGTTATTAAGGGATCATTAAGGGATCTAAATAAGAGAACTGGTCCCTAAACTAAAGTGTTACTCAGGAGGTATTTAAAATACACTCTAAACATTTTCTAAAATTATCAATGTATTTACTGCCAGTGTTCATCAACTCAATGCATCCTAACATGAGAGTGTGTTTTGAAATGTTAAAAACATCTTGATTGCTGTTAAGATAAAGTTGAAATTATATTACACAGTCCAAGGTAAAAAAGCATATTTTGATAAAAAAGAGAAAAGTTGGCCAAATACCTCAGTAGCTTAGTACATATACGCCACATAAATGTAGTTTCATTTGTCTGAGTACAAGGTTTTTTTTTTTTTTTTTTTGCTCCCTGTTTTGTCCAACTTCTCAAGAATCAGTGATACATATATATTTGCATAATATTAGCAAAAGTAGTGCAGATACAGTCATACAGAGAGCTGATTGGTGTGTTTCTCTGACCTGTCGGTGCTCGTGAGGGAGGCGTGCCGCTCCTCTTCTCTCCAGTACTGGATTGGCTGGAGTTGGCTGAGTCATAATTGGACAGCGAGCTGGAGGGTGAGCAGATGTCGAAATGGGCCGCAGTGGGGGCTGGGGTGGGCAGGGTGGCATTGGGAGAGGAGAGGCCTGAGTCCGGCTGCTTATACTCCAGATCTGCTGAAGGGTCCCGGGACAAGACTCGGTGCTCCACACTCTGAGATGAAAGCTAAAGTGTTATTGACAGGCATAGAATAGTATTTACTCAGCCTCGAGCTGTTCCAAACTTGTATGAATTTCTTTCAGCTATAGAACACGAAAAAAAAAAAATAGGTAACACTTTATTTTAAGGTGTCCTTGTTACACATTACATGTACTTACTATTATAATAACAATCAATTATGCATAATTACATGCAAGTAACCCTAAGCCAAAGCCTAAACCTATCCCTAACCATGCAAGTACATGTAGTAAAGTAATATTACTCAGTAGTTACATATATAATTACACTGTAACAAGGACACCTTAATATAAAGTGTAACAAAAAAAAATTGTTTTGAAGAATGTTGGTAACGAAGTAAGTAGTTGATGGTAGCAATTGACATCCAGAGTGTGAACAAATTTAATAAAACACTTTGGAAGACAATGGCTACTGTTAACTGTTTGGTTACCAACAATTCTTCTTTTGTGTTCAGAAAAAGAAAGAAACTCATACAGGTTTAGAACAACTTGAGGGTCAGTAAATTATGACAATATTTTCATTCTCGGGGGAACAATCCCTTTTAAGATGCATGTAAGTGTTTTTGTTTGTTTGCTTGCTTGATTTTTTTTTTTTTTGCAATAGTCTGTATTGCAAACTCTTTCATTGTGATTAAGGCAGAAATTCCCTTTAATTACACAAAGGTTAATTACAGGCAGTATTAACAGTGTGAAACCACATCACTACAGTGGAGACATGCAATTATCTACTGTACATATTATCAAGAATCTACTGACCCTAATTAAAGGTGCACTTAGTTATTTTTCCTCATTAAAGTTTTACATGTTAAGAATTTTACTTTAAATAATTTGTTAACCCTGTAAAGCCTGAAATATGAAATCATAGATCTTTATAACACTTTTGCAGACTACTTGTGAGTAAACGTCAGTCATCATTCATCAACTCCTTGGATTGAATGATTTTCCTCTTAAAGTGTTTCACTTATGTACTGATACAAACTCTTTTAAATTAACATTTTAGAATTGCATACTATTCTTAACAGAGGTCACAGATATGCCATGTTTGAAATATTTCGGCTGCATTTTTAATGGTCTAAATGTTCATTTATATTATATTTTGGTACCTATGCAAGGTATTTGTGTTACCAGTATCTTTAATAGTTTCTTCATCAACATCCAGTGAAAGACCATATGTGAAACATCTGCCTGAGGACAAAAGGTTGTAAAACTTCCCTCCCAAAGGCACCATTCCTCATTGGCTCACTCAGATCCTGAGGGTGTGACATCATGACCCAATATAGATCACTGATCACCAGATCAGGGCGGTTCTTTAGATTCAGGAATTCAGGAAGGTGAGACGTGCAAGAATCAAACTTTGTCTTGTTAATTGATACATTAAGTATCATGTGCACCTTTTACAATGGTGTGTTTTAACTAAGAAACTGATGTTTCCTTCAGGCTGTAGATCTGCTGAATATCAAATTGTATGATGGTTTCATGTTTTATTTCTCATCTCTTTACTGCTTAAGCTTTAACCTCTTTTTCCTATGCCCATTGTATGTGTGTATGTTAGACTAGTTTAAGTGTTTATGTTAATAAAGTCTTATTTGTATCACGCTTGAGGTTGTTCATTGTTTGCTCATAACTGGAGTCCCTAATCATACAGATTTTTGCTACATGCTCTGAGTAGTTTTGTACAGTAAGAAAGTTGTTTTCCTTAAACTGGAAAGTAACGTTCTTAGAACTGACACTGACAGTTCACACTGAGATGTCAAGTAAATACTTACAGCAGATCTAAATATTGCTAAGTTGTCACAAATCTGTTTTGTGCTTTGTCATTTTAGGGTGTATGGAGTGTAGATTGATGTGGAAAAAAGTAATTTAAAGCAGTTTAACATAAGGCTGTCGCTACAACATAACAAAACATGAAAAATAAAATGAAGGGGAATAAATACTTTTGCAAGGCATTGCAAATAAATGATCCTCAAAGGCCTGCTTATCATATTTGAGAAATTGTAGCATGATTTTTCTAAAAAAACAAAGGAGGATGTTTTTAAAATTACATGAAAAGTAATTTTTTACTTGCTAATAATAATAATAATAATAATAATAATAATAATAATAATAATAATAAACTATGTATCACATAAATCATGACAAAACAATAGCAGGTATGTAGTAGATTACATACAACAAGTTCCTCTTCAGGAACTCGAGCTGCGTCGAAGCGCTTTGGGGAACGCGTTCAGCGTACGCGACTCTGAATATCGTGTGTAATCAGTCCAATGGAAGGGCGTGACGTCACCGACGTGGTGACGTAAGCGACCAGGAAGCTATAAAAGCACGTGCCACGCAGCTGGTGTCAGCTTCGCGTCTTTCAGCAAGCGCTCTGTGTGTGAATGTCATTTGTCCGTCTTGTGAGTCTTATTTACTGTTGTCTGTCCAGTTAAAAGAGCTCCTAGACATGCCAAAAAGCAAGGCGAAAGTTAAGCACTCAGATGGCGATTCCAAATCGCGTTATAGGCTGTGTGTTCCTCCCTGCCCGAGATATATAACGGGTGGGGATACACACAACCTGTGCGTGGTTTGCCTGGGTTCGAAGCACGCTGAGTCGGCTCTCGAGGGGGCCGACTGCCCGCACTGTGAGCGAATGTCGGTGCGGCTGCTTCGTTCCCGGAGGGCCCTCTTCGAGGAGGGGGCCTTCGCCAGCGTTCCCCGCGGTACTGGTCCCACTTCTGCCGAGGCAGAACGGCGGCTGCACTCGTGGGGTTCGCAAGTCGATCTGGTAGAGGGAATGGAGACGGGCCAGTCCCTATCTCCTTCCACTTCTGCCAGATCCGGCACCCAATCCCTAGAGTCGGAAGCACGCACAGCGGTTCCTTCCACTCAGGGTGAGGGATCGACGCTCCGCCTCTCTTCCTCCGAGGAGGTCGATGTGGAGTCGCTCGATAGGGATTCGCCACCCCACTCGCTACAGTATGAGGAGCTCTTAGAGGTGGTTACTCGCGCGGTGGCCAAATTAAGTATCGATTGGCCCGCCGAAAAGTCTACCGAACCGCAGAGAAGCAAGCTGGATGAACGCTTCCTGTGCGCGAGTCAGCCACCTCCCAGCCGGGGCCTTCCATTCTTTCCCGACCTGCATGATGAGATCGCCAGGTCGTGGAAACGTCCATTCTCGGCCCGCCTCTACATCCCCTCATCTGATTACTATGGAAATGTAGTGGGGATGGGAGAGCACGGTTATAGAGCGATGCCCCGGGTGGAACAGACGCTTGCGAGCTATCTGTCCCCTGGCGCGGCATCGTCTCTGAAGGCCCCGGCATTGCCCTCAAAGCCACTAAGAACAACTTCGGTTTTGGTGGGCAAAGGGTATGCGGCTGCAGGTCAGGCTGGTGCGTGTCTGCACACCATGGCGGTGTTACAGGCGTACCAGGCCGACCTGCTCAAGGAGCTAGACGAGGGAGAGGAGATCAAGTCCCATGATATTTCTGAATTAAGAAGGACCGCTGATCTCTCCCTCCGCGCCACCAAGGAGACCGCCCGAGCGATTGGGCGGTCCATGGCAGCGATGGTGGCCGCGGAGAGGCACTTATGGTTGACCCTGTCCGATATGAAAGAACGGGACAGGGTCTGCCTCATGGACGCCCCGATCCAGCCGACTGGCCTGTTCGGCGACGCAGTTAATTCTGTCGTCGACAGGTTCCAGGAGGCCCGCAAACAGGCGGCGGCGTTCCATAAGTTCCTCCCTCGTCGCTCCCTCGGGGCATCTGGGAAGGAGATGCCCCAGCCGCACCCTAGCTCCTCACACCGCAAGGCCCAGAAACAGAGCTCTAGGCCGAGGTCTTCTAAGCCCAAATTAGATTTAAGGGCGGTTATCGAAGCTAAGAAGTCCTCGGCCAAGAAACCCTGACGCCAATGGCCCGGGGTTTCATAGGGCAGCCTCCGCTGGGGTAGAACGGTACACACCGCAGTCCACGGTGCCCGTCCCACCTCAGTGCCCTCTAGGGGTCGTTCTGCCAACCCTGCCAGTGCTCCAGGGCGCAGCGGCCCCGGGCGAGCATCGTTCTCAGTATCCTCCGCCCGTGCGCGTAGCGGGGCTGGGATGCTCGCCGCCCCTGCGGGGATCTCTTACACCAGAAGTCAGTCTCGAGAGACTGATTCCCTTAGTAGATTATTTAGCAGCGTGGAAACTACTGCCAAATGTATCTCGTTGGGTCCTGCATATAGTAGAAAAAGGCTACCGCATTCAGTTCGGCTCCGTGCCGCCTATATTCAACGGGGTCGTTCACACGATAGTGGGCCCCGGGCAGGGTCTGGTTATGGAACAGGAAGTGGAAACCCTATTAGAGAAGGGGGCCATCGAGGTGGTCCCTCCTCAGGACAAGGAGTCCGGATTTTACAGCCGGTATTTCATAGTTCCAAAGAAGGATGGGGGGCTGCGTCCGATTATAGACTTGAGGGTCTTAAATCGTTCAGTTATGAGACTGAAGTTCAGAATGCTCACAATCAAGCATGTTGTAGCTCAGATCAGGTCCGAGGACTGGTTTGTCACGATAGATCTCAAAGACGCATATTTTCATATCTCCATCCTTCCTCAACACAGGAAGTTTCTGAGGTTCGCTTTCGGGGGCGAAGCCTACCAATATCGAGTACTTCCCTTTGGCCTCGCACTCTCACCCCGCACGTTCACAAAGTGTGTAGATGCGGCTCTGGCCCCCCTGCGCACGCAGGGCATCCGCATTCTCAATTATATCGATGATTGGTTGATTTTAGCTCAGTCAGAGCAGATTGCGGTTCGACATCGAGATGTCGTTCTCGCACATATGGGGGAGCTGGGTTTGAGACTGAACGCCAAGAAGAGTGTACTTTCTCCGGCTCAGAGAACCACCTATCTAGGCGTAGTATGGGATTCGACCGCGATGCAGGCACGATTGTCCCCTGCTCGTATCGAGTCGATCCTCATCTCAGTCAAGAGAGTCAGAGAAGGCCAGTCACTCACTGTCAAACAATTTCAGAGATTGTTGGGTCTGATGGCAGCTGCGTCCAACGTGATACCCCTTGGCCTGCTGTACATGAGACCCCTACAGTGGTGGCTCAAGACCAAGGGATTTTCCCCGAGGGGCAATCCGCTTCGCACTATCAAGGTCACGCGGCGCTGCCTCCGAGGCCCGGGGAATGGAGACTTCACCCACGGGTGGTAGATCAGATATGGAGAGTGTTTGGCAGGGCTCAAGTAGACCTTTTTGCGACTCAGGAGACGTCACAATGTCCCCTCTGGTTCTCTCTAGTTCATCCAGCTCCTCTGGGACTGGACGCTATGGTACAGACCTGGCCGAGGCTTCGTCTGTACGCTTTTCCCCCTATCGCTCTGCTTCCGGGAGTTCTGGCGAGAGTACGCCGGGACGGGGTCCGTCTGTTATTAGTAGCCCCGTTCTGGCCGGGCCAAGTATGGTTCTCAGATCTAGTCTCGCTCCTCGACGGCTCTCCGTGGGAGATACCGATCAGGACAGACCTACTCTCACAGGCGCAGGGCACGATAATTCACCCTCGCCCGGAGTTGTGGAAGCTGTGGGTGTGGCCCCTGAGGGGGCACAACTGGTAGCAGCTGGTCTCTCAACTGAGGTTGTGGAGACCCTACTCCAATCCAGAGCTCCCTCTACGAGGAAACTGTACGCCCTGAAGTGGAAGGTTTTCACTTCATGGTGCAGAGACCGCCAGCTAGACCCAGCAAACTGCCCAGTTGGTACAGTTCTGGAGTTTCTACAGGCTAGGCTCTCTGCAGGGTTGACCCACTCTACTCTGAAGGTCTACGTGGCGGCCATTGCGGCCTACCACACCCTTCTCGACGGTCAGTCTCTGGGAAGACACCCCCTAGTTACACGTTTCCTCCGCGGTGCACTGAGGCTGAGACCTCCAGTACGGTCCCGTATTCCCCCGTGGGACTTGGTTGTGGTGTTAGAGGCTATGTGCAAACCCCCGTTTGAACCTATTCAAGATATCTCAGACAGACATCTCACACTTAAAACCTCTTTTCTGTTGGCTATTACCTCTCTGCGGAGAGTAGGAGATCTTCAGGCCCTCTCGATGGCCCCTTCTTATCTTGAGTTTGCACCAGGCATGACTAAAGCGTTTATATACCCTCGAGCGGGATATGTTCCCAAGGTTCCCTCTGTTACACCACGACCTGTAGTGCTGCAGGCCTTCTGTCCTCCTCCCTTTCGGGAGCCCGACCAGGCGAAGCTAAACTGTATGTGTCCGGTTCGAGCACTGGACGCATACGTCCACAGAGCTGCCCTGTGGAGAAAAACTGACCAATTGCTTGTGTGCTACGGTCCCCCCAAGAGGGGTTCTCCTGCTTCTAAGCAGACTATTAGTCGTTGGATAGTCGAGGCTATCAACGTCACCTATGAGTCCTCTGGTCGTCCCCCGCTGTCGGGAGCCAAGGCTCACTCTACTCGGGGTATGGCGGCCTCTAAGGCCTTCTTAGCAGGTGTATCCATGCTGGACATCTGCAACGCTGCGGGGTGGTCCACGCCCTCTACATTTGTTAGGTTCTATGGCCTAGATATGCCAGTCACTCCAGGCGCTTCTGTCCTCCTGTCCTGAGCTGTGCTCTTCGGATACACACCAGGCAGGGGTTTGGTAGTCTGGCGGCGTTAGGACTCGTTCCCCAAAGCGCTTCGACGCAGCTCGAGTTCCTGAAGAGGAACGTCTCTAGGTTACGTATGTAACCCTAGTTCCTCGAGGGAACGAGACGCTGCGTCTCGGAGCCATACCCCCGGCACCCCTGCCGGCGCTTGCTGGTACTCGAAGCTGACGCCAGCTGCGTGGCACGTGCTTTTATAGCTTCCTGGTCGCTTACGTCACCACGTCGGTGACGTCACGCCCTTCCATTGGACTGATTACACACGATATTCAGAGTCGCGTACGCTGAACGCGTTCCCCAAAGCGCTTCGACGCAGCGTCTCGTTCCCTCGAGGAACTAGGGTTACATACGTAACCTAGAGACGTTTTTCAGCAAAGTTTTGAACGTTGTATTTAGAAGCCTTAGAAATGTACTAATCAAACATGATACAGTAGACTTTATTAAGTTAAACCCTTGTACACTAACACAGGATTAGATGAGATTTTCATCTTATATTTTATCCTAGTAATAGTAATCCCCATTACTGGATAATGGGGGGGGGGGGGGGGTGCTGACTGCATTTTTTATTTTTACTTTTGTGTCATTCTGTCAAGTCTCAGTGTAAGTCCAAGATGATATCAAGCGGCTAAACAAACAGAAAATTACAGTAACTAAACACCTGTACCTCTAAATGAATGAAATCCAAAATATTAAAACTACAAACATGATTTGCCACATTATATGCAAATATTAAACAAAGCAAACAAGCAAATAACCAAAAATAAAGAAAACATTTAATTATCATATTGTGTAGTACTGATAATGTAAACCGAGATAAGTGAACATTTGTATTAAGAATTACATTTCTGCTTTATGTGCTGTTTCTCACCATGTTTTCAACAGTGCGGAGGTACTTGGCACACTGCTGATGCCCGTTGTATTCAGCCAGGTCTGCTGCTGAGAATCCATCCTGGTCTCGTATTCCCATGTCCACGCCGTTCACTACCAGAATCTGACAGCACTGCATGGAGAAACAGACATATACATTAACAACTACATAGACTACATACTCTGGGGCTGTTTTATTAAATAGATTTACCGCTGTCGGCTAAAGCAAGCATTAGTATTGATATTGCTCATTTATAAGGTTAAGGTTTTACACAGTATTACACAGAATTGTGCACATATGTGTGATTAAACGACATATGTGCTTAATATTGCTCGTTCTGAAGGGTGTAAATATTTGTCTGTTTGAGAAAGTTGAGTTAAGTATGAGTGGTAATCATGAATGCAGTAAAAGTATTTTGTTGGTATTTTGTTAATGACAGCTGTCATGCGTTTGGCCCTCAGGTGGAGAACGAGAGACAATACTCTCTGACTGTTTCTGTGTCCCACTCTTTCTGTCAGCAGCCTTCAGATGGATAATGTTACAAACCAATAAAAGTGCCGCACGACTGTGGAAAGTTCCAAGCAATAAAGTTTAGAGCACTTTCACAATAATCTCATGCAGGTTATGGTATAAACATTTTTTTTTCTTAATTCTGTATTCATTCTAATTACAGTAAATTGCAATAAAAGTGTTTGCCTGATTACTGAAGGATGAAGGTTAATATAAATAATATAATATATTTGACATTTGACAATACAGTCATGGCCAAAAGTTTTGAGAATTACATAAATATTGGAAATTGGAAAAGTTGCTGCTGAAGTTTTTATAATAGCAATTTGCATATACTCCAGAATGTTATGAAGAGTGATCAGATGAATTGCATAGTCCTTCTTTGCCATGAAAATTAACTTAATCCCAAAAAAACCTTTCCACTGCATTTCATTGCTGTCATTAAAGGACCTGCTGAGATCATTTCAGTAATCGTCTTGTTAACTCAGGTGAGAATGTTGAAGAGCACAAGGCTGGAGATCATTATGTCAGGCTGATTGGGTTAGAATGGCAGACTTGACATGTTAAAAGGAGGGTGATGCTTGAAATCATTGTTCTTCCATTGTTAACCATGGTGACCTGCAAAGAAACGCGTGCAGCCATCATTGCATTGCATAAAAATGGCTTCACAGGCAAGGATATTGTGGCTACTAAGATTGCACCTAAATCAACAATTTATAGGATCATCAAGGAAACTTCAAGGAAAGAGGTTCAATTCTTGTAAAGAAGGCTTCAGGGCGTCCAAGAAAGTCCAGCAAGCGCCAGGATCGTCTCCTAAAGAGGATTCAGCTGTGGGATCGGAGTGCCACCAGTGCAGAGCTTGCTCAGGAATGGCAGCAGGCAGGTGTGAGCGCATCTGCACGCACAGTGAGGCCAAGACTTCTGGAAGATGGCCTGGTGTCAAGAAGGGCAGCAAAGAAGCCACTTCTCTCCAAAAAAAACATCAGGGACAGATTGATGTTCTGCAGAAAGTATAGTGAATGGACTGCTGAGGACTGGGGCAAAGTCATATTCTCCGATGAAGCCCCTTTCTGATTGTTTGGGGCATCTGGAAAAAGGCTTGTCCGGAGAAGAAAAGGTGAGCGCTACCATCAGTCCTGTGTCATGCCAACAGTAAAGCATCCTGTAAATAAATAAATAAATAACTATAGTAAAAATCCAAAAAGGTCCAAAAAGTAAGTATTTGAAACTATAATTAAGAGATACCTTTGTAGTCATAACTTAAAGTGATTTTTCAACAGTTTTTACTATAATCACAGGCTCTCGGAAATCGAATCCGTATTCTTGACTAGCAGTGTTGGTAGCTTAGTTGGGTGGGGGATATGAGATATGAGAATCTGTAAAGACGTCAGTTCACCATAACACATGAGGGAAATTTGTGAACAGATTCCATTGAAATTAGAGGACTTGTCTTTGGATACAACTGGCTATCACCAATATTGCTATAAAAGCTTTACAGGGAAAATAGATCGTTTACAAGTGTCAAAGGCTTCTACATCTGGTGAATCATAATCATTGAAAAGGGACTCTCTGTGCCATGTCAAATCATGGTCAGTTCAATCTGAAGGAGCTCCAAGAAGGTGTTCCTTTTTTTTCCAATCAGTGCATTTTCTGTGACAAAGCAAACTCCAAGTTCAAGGGCAAGACTGAAGAGCTTACAACGTTTCAGAGTTGGAAACACAAGGAACCAGCCTGGAAAGTTATTGAACCTAGGGCACAGGAATTAAAGAAAGAGGCTCTTTATCGCAAGATGCAGGGCAAGGACCTTTTTGCAATGGAAGCTAAGTATCATCCATCATGCAGAAACAACTTCAACACAGAGTACCAAACCCATGAGCGTGGAAGGGAGAGAGTAAAAAAGGCAGCAGACAACACTGACAGCCTGCAGGCCCAGAAAATAGCAGCACATAACAAGTCATATTGTGTGGTAAAGGATTACATTCTTAGGAATGTGATTGAATGCAAAGAGGTTGTCCAGCTAAGATCCATGTGCAACTTGTACATGAAGACATTGGAAAATCAAGGTTTTCCTAATCCTGAATACCGCAGTGAGAAATTGACAAGACGGTTACAGGGAGACAAAGACATTTCTCATGAACTCACATTCTCCAAGGTGCAACAACATGAGTGTATTAAGTTGAACTTCATATACAGCTCAGCATTACTGTAGATGAAGCAGTTGGATGTGCATACAAACTTGGAACAGCTGACCAACTTCAATTAAAACTCTTTAATTCCTGTGCCCTAGGTTCAATAACTTTCCAGGCTGGTTCCTTGGGTTTCCAACTCTAAAACTTTTTACTGTAAGCTCTTCAGTCTTGCCCTTGAACTTGGATTTTGCTTTGTCACAGAAAATGCACTGATTGGGAAACAAGAAGGAAAACCTTCTTGGAGCTCCTTCAGATTGACCTGAAAGTGATTTGACATGGCGCAGAGAGTCCCTTTTCAATGATAATGATTCACCAGATGTAGAAGCCTTTGACACTTGTAAATGATCTACACTCACCTAAAGGATTATTAGGAACACCTGCTAAATTTCTCATTAATGCAATTATCTAATCAACCAATCACATGCTAGTTGCTTCAATGCATTTAGGAGTGTGGTCCTGGTCAAGACAATCTCCTGAACTCCAAACTGAATGTCAGAATGGGAAAGAAAGGTGATTTAAGAAATTTTGAGCATGGCATGGTTGTTGGTGCCAGACGGGCTGGTCTGAGTATTTCACAATCTGCTCAGTTACTGGGATTTTCACGGGCAACCATTTCTAGGGTTTACAAAGAATGGTGTGAAAAGGGAAAAACATCCAGTATGTGGCAGTCCTGTGGGCGAAAATGCCTTGTTGATGCTAGAGGTCAGAGGAGAATGGGCCGACTGATTCCAGCTGATAGAAGAGCAACTTTGATGAAATAACCACTCCTTACAACCGAGATATGCAGCAAAGCATTTGTGAAGCCACAACAAGCACAACCTTGAGGCGGATGGGCTACAACAACAGAAGACCCCACCGGGTACCACTCACCTCCACTTCAAATAGGAAAAAGAGGCTACAATTTTCATGAGCTCACCAAAATTGGACAGTTGAAGACTGGAAAAATGTTGCCTGGTCTGATGAGTCTCGATTTCTGTTGAGACATTCAGATGGTAGAGTCAGAATTTGGCGTGAACAGAATGAGAACATGGATCCATCTTGCCTTGTTACCATTGTGCAGGCTGGTGGTGGTGGTAGTGTAATGGTTTGGGGGATGTTTTCTTAGCACACTTTAGGCCCCTTAGTGCCAATTGGGCATCGTTTAAATGCCACGGCCTACCTGAGCATTGTTTCTGACCATGTCCATCCCTTTATGACCACCATGTACCAATCCTCTGATGGCTACTTCCAGCAGGATAATGCACCATGTCACAAAGCTCGAATCATTTCAAATTGGTTTCTTGAACATGACAATAAGTTCACTGTACTAAAATGGCCCCCACAGTCACCAGATTTCAACCCAATAGAGCATCTTTGGGATGTGGTGAAACAGGAGCTTCGTGCCCTGGATGTGCATCCCACAAATCTCCATCAACTGCAAGATGCTATCCTATCAATATGGGCCAACATTTCTAAAGAATGCTTTCAGCACCTTGTTGAATCAATGCCACGTAGAATTAAGGCAGTTCTGAAGGCGAAAGGGGGTCAAACACAGTGTTAGTATGGTGTTCCTAATAATCCTTTAGGTGAGTGTATTTACCCTGTAAAGCTTTTATAGCAGTATTGGTGATAGCCAATTGTATCCAAAAACAAGTCCTCAAATTTCAATGGAATCTGTTCACAAATATCCCTCATGTGGTATGGTGAACTGACGTCTTTACAGAGTCTCAAATCTCATATACTGTGTAGATATGATAGCTTCTTGCTTGCCCTCCCCACCTGCATGTGTTGAGTGTGGTAAAATTACCATACTCAGAAAGAGTTGAGACATGTAAAATACATGTTAGGGAACGAATCCTCTTTGGAGGCACTTCAGCTGTATTACAATGTTTAATTTTCCCTTGGTAAGTATGTATGAAGTATTGAGCCTGAAAAAAAAAAAAAACAAACAAAAAAAACCTTTAGCTAGTAGCTACCAACTAAGCTACCAACACTGCTAGTCAAGAATACAGATTCGATTTCCGAAAGCCTGTGATTATAGTAAAAACTGTTGAAAAATCACTTTAGGTTATGACTACAAAGGTATCTCTTAATTATAGTTTCAAATACTTACTTTTTGGACCTTTTTGGATTTTTTCTGTAGTTTCTATTTATTTATTTATTTATAAGTTAAGTTAATTTGCTTTGTTTTGTTAACTTCAAAAGTAAAACTATTTTAAATATCTTCAGGTTCAGGATAGGTGAAGTAAAAGGTTCAAATAAATCCTATTTCAGGCTGCTAAGTATAATAAAAACGCTGTCAAATGAACTTTTTTGCTCTTTTTGACCACAGATGGTCAAGATGTTATAAAACATGACAAATAACAATTTCTGGGGTCAAAATTGTATTGAAAAATGTGTCCATTTGTCTCTGTGAGTTGTTTACATCAAAAGTTATGCCACTTTAAATCATATTTAGATTTTTCGGGTTTGGTGCAAAGGGTTAAAAATAAAGCATTTTGGACATTATTTCAGCTTGGTACCCAATTTAATCTTAAAATAGACACTTCAATGATAAAGAAATAACAGGTTGTGGAAAAAAAAATCACCCTATGCGCTTGCGAAAACGAATAAATAGTTGATCCTCTAAACATCTTTGGCCATTTTTTGCTATTTTTGTCCAGAAATAAGGTCAATATATTGTCAAATGTCAAAAATAACCATTCCGTTAAATTCCTGGGGTCAGAATTGTATGGGAAAATGTGTTCATTTGTCTCTGTATGTTGTTTACTTCTAATGTTATGCCACTTTCTATATCATTTTTTGATTTTTCGGGTTCCAGTCGGGTGCAGCAAAGGGTTAAAAAAAGAACCCCTTGGGACATTATTTCAGCTTGGTACCTGGCAGATTATGAAAATAGACACTTTAAGGATTTAAAAAAATCAGGTGGCATAAAAAAAGCGCGGTGCGCGTGGACCCCTATTTCCATCTAGACTAATATGAAAATGGAGCAGAATAATGCTCAGGTTGCTGAATAAATAAATGCAACAAATAAAGCATATAACAATTATTAAATATAACATGAAAAATGCATAATAATTGCAATAATAATTATTTATAATATATTGTACATACAAAAAGGCAAAGGAATTTCATTTTTAACACAACTAAACTTTCTAGTGAATTACTAATGACTTGCTGAGAGTGCATACTAAACGAACCTTATATGCAGTGTCACTATAATATGTATAGTATGTCACTCGTATCTCATAAATCATCTGTTTTATTATAACTATGTATCATTCTAAAAGTTCACAAATGTTTAAGAAACAATCTTGATTTTTTTTTTCAAGTGAAAGTCAAGACATAGATGATTTATAAAGTAAATCACCAAAACAGGCATTAATAATATTAAACTATACTGCACAATACTGCACATCACGGTAGGTTATATAGCACACCTGGCTTAAATGACGCACCTCTAGTTTGCAATGCCAAAAAACAACAACAAAGTATTGTGCAATCTTAAGTAATTGCATAGAATGAATAATAAACTACACTAAAAGTATCCAAAATGTAATGTTAAAGTTATACTTGATTGTTAGATCAAATCTCCACAAAAGAGACTTCAAAATGTAATATTCAAAAATCTATACTTATTATTATTATTATTTTACTCAAGTAATAGTCAAGATATAGCATCTCTTTTTATATAATTATACAGTAATCAAATAAAACAGATATTTGCTTTATATTAAAGATTATTTAGAGCATTAGCTCAATCTAGTTGTGCATCTTGGCATTCCATCTCAGATGAATCAGTTTAAGTGGAAGATCACCCTAAAATTATTTGTACCACAATGACTCTGTTATCATATGTGACCCTGGACCACAAAACCAGTCTTAAGTCTCTGGGGTATATTTGTAGCAATAGCCAAAAATACATTGCATGTATCAAAATTATCGATTTTTCTTTTATGCCAAAAATCATTAGTCAAGTCAAGTCACCTTTATTTATATAGCGCTTTAAACAAAATACATTGCGTCAAAGCAACTGAACAACATTCATTAGGGAAACATTGTGTCAATAATGCAAAATGATAGTTAGGACATTAAATAAAGATCATGTTTCATTAAGATATTTTGTCAATTTCCTACCGTAAATATATCAAAACTTAATTTTTGATTAGTAATATGCATTGCTAAGATCTTCATTTGGACAACTTGAAAGGTGATTTTCTCAGTATTTAGATTTTTCTGCACCCCCAGATTCCAGATTTTTATCTGAGATGTAAGAAACATCCACATGCAGTAGTTTCTCTTACATACCTCCAGCTCTCCGTTCTCAGCTGCGTCATGAAGAGGTGTCCCACCCCAGCTGTCCATCACTATCTCCCCGCCGTGAAGCAGCAGCCAGCTGAGGACCTTAGCATGGCCGCGGCTGGCAGCAAAGTGCATGGCAGTGGCCCCATCATTGTCTCTGTCAGACAGGCTGATTTCTGTGAAACTCATCTATACAAGACAAAAAAATGATGAAATGTTTGTTTTCTCTCTTTGTTGACTTGTTAATATGAAAGTCATATAAATATACAACAAGTCTGATCAAGAAACTACAGATATGATGTTAAATTATACTGCAAAATACTGCTTATCATAGTAGCTCATTTAGCACACCTGGCTGAAGTAATGCACCTTTAGATTGCAATGCCAACAAACAGGTTCATTCAATGCCAAGTAACTAAAAAGAATGAAGGATAAATCAAGTCTTCTAAAGAACTAAAATGGTCTAAAATGTAAAGTTTCAGATCCTGCCAGGAAAGATCCCTTTTGTCTGGTAGCCAAAACCCAGTCCCTGAAGTTTTGTCTGGCATCTTTTCTGTTACATTTGGTAGTAGTTGCAGGAGAACTTGAATATGTGGTATTTATGGTACATGTTCCATTCTTGAAAGTAAAAATTTATTTCTGTGACAGCCAACATTATGTTGATAGAGCTTAACTTGTTTTAAGCCTGGAAACATTCTGTAGCAAAATATTGGAAATTGAATGCTACATACATACATATAACATTACATTCGCAGTGCTGTACTCATCCATTAAGGCCATCTTGTGAATAAAAACAGTTTTTGGCTCACCAGCCAGACAATGACAGTGCTGTGTCCCATCTGGGCAGCAGCGTGCAACGGTGTCATCCCATCATTGGCTCTGATACTTGGCTCCGCCCCACAGTCCTTCACTAAGTACTGGACGACTTCCAGGTGGCCCTCCTGACATGCAAGGTATAGTGGTGTGGCACCATTCTTAGTTTGGAAATTGACAACTCTAAAACACGAGCAAAAACAAGGATATTAGACATTTAAATAGAAGTTGATTAGAGATATGACAAATGTTTAATGTTTCTATATCAATAGTATTTCTATCTCCTATCTAACAGTCATGTAAACATCCTTTCTAAGTGTAAAAATATGTAACGTGAGCAAGACCCTGCCCCTACAAAATCTTATCATATTAATAATTTTAATTTTAAGCATTACTGCATGTGTTTATACTGACATTTAATGATAATATGACAGCAGAAAGTAGCTAACTAGACTACCAGAATCCCCGATAATATTTCATATTATCTCAACACCATGATACAAGGGTGTTATCAGTGTCGAGCCAATATTACCTAAAGTGTTAGCATGATGCTGTTGGGTTTTTGGCTTTTTAATGCACTGTTATTGTGGTTTCTTAATGGTTGATTTTTGTCTGAAGTCAAAAGAAGCCACCAGCAGATCTATGATATTCTGGTCTCTATATATCTAGATACTCAGGTAGATACCTTCAGAGTAAATCTGTCTAGTTTAATTTTCCTTGTTATATAATCATGACGGGTCAGGCAAAGATGAGGAGATGTAGATTAAGGTGCAGTTTAATTACTTTATTAACCAAAATAAAAACAACAAAGACAATCCAACTTAATAGGATTCACAGCAGGTAAAGTCAACACCAGACAGAGAATTAAACCAACCAGGGGAATATAAAGCTGTGTTCACACCATGTCGTAATTACCATAATTACAAGATGACAACATGTGACATTCTACTTGGAGCTGAATTATGTATTTCTATAGCCGGGTTATATGTTTGTGCCTGACAAAGGTCTTTTGCCCGAAACGTTAAATAGAGGAAGAATAACAGCGTCCAGTTCCTTTTTGCATGTTTTTTTTTTTTTATCTTTTTTTTTTTTTTATTGACAACACTATCAAAGCCAAAGCCTTCACGTGCTCCAGAACTCGAAATTACAACTTGTAAACTGGGAACGTTCTGAAAGCTATGAATTGGACCAGTGACAGCTGTGCCACCTGACCACTGCTAGAATCATTTAGGCACTACTTAGGACATAGATAGCTATGAGTAAAATGGCATGCGTTGTCATCTCGGAATTACGATAATTATGACATGGCAAGAACACAACATAAATACAGAAGACAAAGAGGATTGAAACAAGGCACAGGTGGGAATGATCAATAATCAAGGCAACAGATGGCATTCTCACAGAAACTAATGTAACAGGAATACAGGAATTCAGGAGATGAAGAGAGAAACAACAGACAAAACTAAATTAAATTAAGAATCTTGGATAAATCAAAACTGACATATATCATCTGCATAGTAAGTCAGAAGAGTAACAAGCTTTATGATTTTATGTGTTTTTTGTGTCCACAGCATAAATGTTTGAAAGGCATTTATTTTCCAACTTTGTTTGGACTTTTGTTTTTCCAATGACAGATTATAAAATATATGCAAACATTAGTCTTGTATATACAGTCGTGGCCAAAAGTTTTGAGAATTACATAAATGTTTTTTTTTTGGAGAGAAGTGGCTTCTTTGCTGCCCTTCTTGACACCAGGCCATCTTCCAAAAGTCTTGGCCTCACTGTGCGTGCAGATGCGCTCATACCTGCCTGCTGCCATTCCTGAGCAAGCTCTGCACTGGTGGCACTCCGATCCCGCAGCTGAATCCTCTTTAGGAGACGAGCCTGGCGCTTGCTGGACTTTCTTGGATGCCCTGAAGCCTTCTTTACAAGAATTGAACCTCTTTCCTTGAACTTCTTGATGATCCTATAAATTGTTGATTTAGGTGCAATCTTAGTAGCCACAATATCCTTGCCTGTGAAGCCATTTTTATGCAACGCAATGATGGCTGCACGCGTTTCTTTGCAGGTCACCATGGTTAACAATGGAAGAACAATGATTTCAAGCATCACCCTCCTTTTAACATGTCAAGTCTGCCATTCTAACCCAATCAGCCTGACATAATGATCTCCAGCCTTGTGCTCGTCAACATTCTCACCTGAGTTAACAAGACAATTACTGAAATGATCTCAGCAGGTCCTTTAATGACAGCAATGAATTGCAGTGGAAAGGTTTTTTTGGGATTAAGTTAATTTTCATGGCAAAGAAGGACTATGCAATTCATCTGATCACTCTTCATAACATTCTGGAGTATATGCAAATTGCTATTATAAAAACTTAAGCAGCAACTTTTCCAATTTCCAATATTTATGTAATTCTCAAAACTTTTGGCCACGCCCAAACCATATATGCAGCCAAGAATTTTAAGAGAGGGATAGTTCACCCAAAAATGAAAATTGTTTTCTGCTTACTCCCAGGGCATCCAAGATGTAGGTGACTTTGTTTCTTCAGTAGAACACAGACAAAGATTTTTAACTCAAACCGTTGCACTGGAGGTAAGCAGATACACATCGAATTTTGGGTGAGCTATACCTTTAAGAGAGGACTTTTGACTATTGGCGACCAAGAAGAAGTCATACACCACTCAGAAAATGTAAAAAATGTTTGTGTTTAAAGTGTACAACAATTTTGACACATGTGAGCACTTAAAATGCAAATTAATTATCTGTCTATCTTTTTGAATTTCTGCTAGTTCAACCAACATTTAACAGCAATTCTCTAAATTTTTGCTCCTTTGCATCAAAATAAGACTAGTTCAAAGATTTTCGATCAATACTCCAGATTAAAACGGGTACACTGGAGTATCATGTAGTAGATTCAAATTATTATAACGTCTGAATGTCTATAAATGCTGAGGTCATATTTATTTCCAAAATAAAGAAAAGAAAAACCACCAAATTCTCCTCTGTGATTTCAGATTTTCCTTAGTCTTCCTGACCAATTCAACCCCAAACCTAATAAAACATTACGAATCATCATGACGAGTTCCCAGAGACATTGTTGACCCCCTGAGACAAAGTGATACACCAGTCCAGTGTTTTTCTGTTTCCAGGGGAAGCATCCAGCATTAATATGTCTGTCCCAGATCCTTCCTCAAAGTCACAGCAGGAGTTCTAGAAGAGAACAGGAATCTACCTATAAATACTATAAAGCTCAGCTTTATTTGGACACAGACTGATGAGGCATCAATGAGTCTCTTAAGAGGATCAGTGCTGCTTCACCGTATTTGTATTTGCAGTATTCTCTGGCTCTGTACAAGGGACAAACTATGTGGAGTCTTACTAGAAGAAAAGTGATAGTTTTTTTCTTTATGGTTTGGATTCAACCTTACATAAAAATAATAATAATAGTTTGTTACATTTATATAGCACTTTTGTGTGCACAAAGTGCTTTACATGAAAGGGGGGAATCTCCTCAACCACCACCAATGTGCAGCATTCACCTGGATTATGTGACGGCAGCCATATTGCACCAAAACACACCAGTTTACAGGTGGAGAGGAGACAGTGATGAAGCCAACATATTTTGCTCTTGTATCCCCTCGTCCCTCTGAACATTCTTTCTTTTGAAAAGTAATGCAAAAAATTACAGTATGTATGTGTCATGTGGTTACTGTATGCTCAGAGTAGTATACTACCATACTACTCTTACTATTTTAGCAATATAGAATGTATACACTATATTAAAAATGTATTTTCTTTATTTGGCAATCAATGGTTCCACAAAGAAACTTTACCATCCATGGAACCTTTTCATTCCACAAAAGACAGTGGAAAAAGTTTATTTAGATTATAAAATGTTTCTTCACACTGAGAAAAAATGGTTCTTTAAGAACCGTTTACTGAAAGGTTCTTTGGTGAACCAAAACTGGTTCTACTATGGCTTCACTATGAAAAACCCATTTTGGAACCTTTGCTTTTTAGAGTGTACTGTGCAAAGTATGCAAACTTTATTTAGCACTAGCCTAACATTTGCAATGTGACATATAAACATTATTATGTATAAAATGTTTATCAATGACTACTTTCATTTAGGCTACTCAGTGTTTTGTCTGTTCATCACAGTAACGAGTATGCCAGTATTCTAGTCCAAGCTTTATCATGGCATGGAAAATGTATATCTCATTGATATTTTGACAATACTACTGTTATAATCAACAAAGATAACTACCACAGGTTTACAACTTCCCATTGCAGTTTTGTTGAAGTTGTGCACTCACAATGCAGTCTTGCTGATTATAACAGGAATTATCTAGTTTTGTATGATTGCATTGTGTGCTCTCTCTCTTTGTACACACACAGAGAGAGAGAGAGAGAGAGAGAGAGAGAGAGAGAGAGAGAGAGAGAGAGAGAGAGAGAGAGAGAGAAACACAGGATTAAAGAGCAATGATAAAACCTGCCAGTAACCAGGTACACAGTCTGACTTCGGGAATAATCTAATTCAACAATCAGACAAACCAAGGCGGTCAATTTAATAGCACTGCAAATAAATTCTGCATTCAATGGATATGTTTCACAGAGGATATTGACATTACTGGATGGCTCAGATGATGTGTTGCTAATCTAACAAACACATCAAAATAACAAACATCAGTCTCAGTCATTAGGAAGTGATCAGACATGTGAATCTTTAATGAGTGTAACCCTAACAGGCACAGTCACCCGTCTGCTGGGGTGGGGGGGCCAGAGCACCACACACACACACACACACAGACAAACCTATAATGACTACAAATAAAACGCACAATGAAACGTTAGTTATTTATATGGCTATAATATTGACAAAGTGAAATACAATACATTTAGAATCGTATTCAAGTGAGACTCTTGTTTCATCAATGAAGCCAATGTAGAGTATTGATTGTGTATCATCATGTTATTTTCATAATTTACAGTCTAGACTCATGGAGCCTAGGACTTTCTCAACTGAAACAGTGTTTGTAATGACATCACAACACTATTGTATGTTCACAAAGGTTCCTGACCTGATACAGCCTTATTTGCAGTACAGCTGTCCTTCCTGTATGAATAATTTAGGCTCGAGTGAAAAGGTAACAGAAGCAGCTGTCAGAAGATGTGTGGCAGAGCAAAGCACTTCAACCAACAAAGTCCCACTTGACCTCTTATTCACAAGGCAGTTAATCATTGTTTTATTATTATTGTTACAGTAATGTTCTTTCATGAGGAAGACCTAGATAAACAAGAACAAGTCAACTAACTATAAATGATATCCCTGCAAACAGGGATAATAGAACCGGGCTGAAGTTGGACAAAAGGAGAATTTGGAATAATGTACCAGTAGCACTTTTCCACATGCTCCAATCTGACGTGACATTCAGCCAAGTATGGTGACCCATACTCAGAATTCATGCTCTGCATTTAACCCACCCGAAGTGCACACACACAGAGCAGTGAACACACACACACACTGTGAACACACAACCAGAGCAGTGGGCAGCCATTCATGCTGCGGCGCCCGGGGAGCAGTTGGGGGTTCGATGCCTTGCTCATGGTATTGAGGGTGGAGAGAGCACTGTACATGCACTCCCCCCACCTACAATTCCTGCCGCCCCGAGACTCGAACTCACAACCCTTTGATTGCAAGTCCGACTCTCTAACCATTAGGCCACGACTTCCCATTCTGATTATTGAGTCAGTGAGAAGAATTCGAGAATAGCATCAGTCTGAAAAAAATAATTCAAATTCTGTTGAAAAAAAGTGGATGAACAGATTATTTGAAAAGAATGAGAAAAAAAAGAATTGGATGATGCTACTTCTCTCAGAGGAGGGCTTAGAGAAAGATCTGAAGGGAGGGTCACATATTCACATACGCAATACCTTTACAACAACCCTGTTAGACTGAGCGATATGATGAAAATGCTCCTTTTTCTCAAAAACCACCCTGTATTTATAGCTGTTATACATTAAAAAGGCAGGTAGCCTAAAAAAGTAAAAAGTAACATGTAAAAAAATTTTTTATTTAACATTACTCAACCAACCTAAATATATTAGGTTACACCAAAAAAAAAAAACACTATAAGGTAAGATCATATAAAAACAGCTCATTAATTGTAGGTTACCACTTTTTACAGTGTATCATGGTGAATATATATATATATATATATATATATATATATATATATAAAATCCTAAATTATACTGTATATACATTAGGTAATACTAAATTTCATAATAACTAATTACAAACAATATGATTTTTTTTATATTATTGATATTGATTGATTGATTGATTGAAATGTAAGAAGTACTTTTTTTCTTTTTTTTTGGCTGATTTTAATTAATAATAGTATAAATAATGTATCTAACATATTGCTTTATCAAGCAAAATACCAAATCTCGGAATAAATAAACAGAATGAACATTATGAATTAATTTTACAAATCATTTAGAATCATGTCAGGACAACATCTGCACTGAAACTTTCCCACATGAAAAAAACACTATAGTAATTCATAGTAAATATTACAGTGTTTTTGAACCATACTATAGTAAAGTACTTTAATTTACTGTGGTAATTCTATAGTTGCTGTGGTAATATAACAGCTATTCTAGCCTAATATAAACAAATTACTTCACCGAATACTGTACTTCTTTCTACAACTATAGGTATATTATACTACAATAGACAACAGTTTACTGTAGTAAAGACTAAAGTAAACTACAGTATTTATTGCTGTTCTCAATAGTTAATACTACAGTATGCTGTAGCATCCATTAAAGTGTTGTAAATACTATAATATATACAGTATAATACACTTTACTATATGGTTCAAAAACACTATAGTATTTACTATAAATCACTATAGTATTTTTTTCATGTGGGTTTTATAAAGAGATACAGTTAAAACTGAGAAACACTGCAGTAGAATATGTTTAGGACCTTATGGTTTGAGTCAAAATTCTTAGTAAATAAAAAACAAAACAAAACCAAGAATCTAAGGAATCGATTTTGGTCTGTTTCTCATCAGTGGTTCATCAATCTAAATCATATTTCACAAAAATACATCAACAACTCTCTGTCAGCTTTGATTCTTACACTTTGTGCAAATAAGAGTCCATCCTCCCATCTCTGACACATGAGGTCATTAAAGCGAGTTAGTGCCCCTAATCTGCATTAGCTGGTTGTGTAACTGCCTCCCACCCCCTTTGTGCACCTTATGTCTACACTGAGTTTTATGACCAATGCATTCATGTCAACCATTAGCGTTATCACAACAGAACCACAGCGTGTCCTGCATGGCCTGTGAGAACAGGATACGCATGAGCAACACCCCAATTTGATCACATCTCATAAATCGACGGTTGATTCCTTTTTCTATATCTGTCCTAGCACATATTCTCCTTTCACAAAAGACACTGATACCCTAATGATGCCAACCGCGTGCTCCATTGAGCAGTCAGTCTGACCAGAGTCGGTAATGCTCGATATGTCCCGCCACGGTCAAAAGACAGTGAGATAGCAGAAGAACACAACATTTCTCACGGGCAATCGTATTATGCTTTTTTATTTTCTATTATATATTGCAGGGTAAATGCAAATTGTCACTGCCACAAGCCTGCGTTGCTTTAACAGGTAACAGTAGTCTGTAAATTGTATTTAATTTTTAGGTAACACTTTAGTATTGGGACAAATTCTCACTATTAACTAGTTGCTTATTACCATGTCTACTATTAACATGTTGGCTGTTTATTATTAGTACTTATAAAACACATAATTTACATGACCATTTTCTATATTCCTAATGCTACCCAATACCTAAACTTAACAACTACCTTACTAACTGTTAATAAGCAGAAAATTAGGAGTTTGAGGCAAAATTAACTAGTAAATCACCATTTTACATTGTCCATGTTTCATATGTTACATGTACAGTCGTGGCCAAAAGTTTTGAGAATTACATAAATATTGGAAATTGGAAAAGTTGCTGCTTAAGTTTTTATAATAGCAATTTGCATATACTCCAGAATGTTATGAAGAGTGATCAGATGAATTGCATAGTCCTTCTTTGCCATGAAAATTAACTTAATCCCAAAAAAACCACTGCATTTCATTGCTGTCATTAAAGGACCTGCTGAGATCATTTCAGTAATCGTCTTGTTAACTCAGGTGAGAATGTTGACGAGCACAAGGCTGGAGATCATTATGTCAGGCTGTTTGGGTTAGAATGGCAGACTTGACATGTTAAAAGGAGGGTGATGCTTGAAATAATTGTTCTTCCATTGTTAACCATGGTGACCTGCAAAGAAACGCATGCAGCCATCATTGCGTTGCATAAAAATGGCTTCACCGGCAAGGATATTGTGGCTACTAAGATTGCACCTAAATCAACAATTTATTGGTTCATCAAGAACTTCAAGGAAAGAGGTTCAATTCTTGTAAAGAAGGCTTCAGGGCGTCCAAGAAAGTCCAGCAAGCGCCAGGCTCGTCTCCTAAAGAGGATTCAGCTGTGGGATCGGAGTGCCACCAGTGCAGAGCTTGCTCAGGAATGGCAGCAGGCAGGTGTGAGCGCATCTGCACGCACAGTGAGGCCAAGACTTCTGGAAGATGGCCTGGTGTCAAGAAGGGCAGCAAAGAAGCCACTTCTCTCCAAAAAAAACATCAGGGACAGATTGATGTTCTGCAGAAAGTATAGTGAATGGACTGCTGAGGACTGGGGCAAAGTCATATTCTCAGATGAAGCCCCTTTCCGATTGTTTGGGGCATCAGGAAAAAGGCTTGTCCGGAGAAGGAAAGGTGAGCGCTACCATCAGTCCTGTGTCATGCCAACAGTAAAGCATCCTGACACCATTAATGTGTGGGGTTGCTTCTCATCCAAGGGAGTGGGCTCACTCACAATTCTGCCCAAAAACACAGCCATGAATAAAGAATGGTACCAAAACACCCTCCAACAGCAACTTCTTCCAACAATCCAACAAAAGTTTGGTGAAGAACAATGCATTTTCCAGCACGATGGAGCACCGTACCATAAGGCAAAAGTGATAACTAAGTGGCTCGGGGACCAGAATGTTGGAATTTTGGGTCCATGGCCTGGAAACTCCCCAGATCTTAATCCCATTGGGAACTTGTGGTCAATCCTCAAGAGGCGGGTGGACAAACAAAAACCCACTAATTCTGACAAAAGTGATTATGAAAGAATGGGTTGCTATCAGTCAGGATTTGGCCCAGAAGTTGATTGAGAGCATGCCCAGTCGAATTGCAGAGGTCCTGAAAAAGAAGGGCCAACACTGCAAATACTGACTCTTTGCATAAATGTCATGTAATTGTCGATAAAAGATCTCTTGAATTTTATTTGTAAAATCATTTGTGTTCTGAGGCTGAAAATGTAGATAAACTATGATTTTAAAATGGTATGACATACCTTAATCAGTCACACACAATCAGTGTGTTTTCCATACAACAGAACAAGTTGCTGATTAACTAACATACGCATTGTTAGACGAAAGAACCGGCTAGTCATGTTATTTAAACCACATTGCTTCAAAAATATAGAATCTGTGGTTAATGATGTCACATGCAGGTGGTGCAGTAATTACTTCTAATAATTAATAGGTCTGAAATCTTCAAGATGCTGCTGTAACACACCAGCACCAGATGACTACTTTACTATTTTTTGTTCCATCATTTTGCTTTATTTGAAATGTAATTCTTCACAGGTGTCATACTTCATGAAGTGACCACTGGTCAAGAGCTGTAGTTCCAACAATGTAAGATTGCAATACTGTTTGTCCAGTCAGTCATCAATCTAGGCAGCAATGCCTTGCTTCTCATTACAGAAGAGCTTGGCTATAAACATGCTGTAAAAATGGTGTATTTTGATTGCAAAATAGCTAGGAATCGATTACTGAGTTCACACCCTGATCTATACATAACCCTGATCTATACACCTCATTTGATTCCTTTTGATAGATTTAGACTAATACAAACCTCTCTAAGGTTTGTTGTCATTATTTCAACAGTGACATTCACTGCATATCCCATTAGACCAACCATTAGCAATATCTCTCTTCCTGATTAAACTTTCAGAGGGCAGATTTACTAAGAATAAATTGATAGCATTATTTATTTTCACTCACAGGTGTGTGGTGTTTTAGCAATCGGTTCGCAAAAGAAATTATTCAAATCAGAAACAGAAAATGCTGAAATTCAGTTTCCAGAGCACAGTTCTCTGAGGTCATGTCAAGTCACCTTTTTTTATATAGCGCTTTAAACAAAATACATTGTGTCAAAGCAACTGAACAACATTCATTAGGAAAACAGTGTGTCAATAATGCAAAATGCCAGTTAATGCCAGTTCATCGTTGAATTCAGTGATGTCATCTCTGTTCAGTTTAAATAGTGTCTGAGCATTTATTTGCTGAGGTGTGTTTCAATGCTAGGTTATGCAATGTAAGAAAAAACATTGTAGATAAACAGCATAGGTCCCGGTAACTTTCTGCCTGGACATCATCTATAAAGCTTATAGACATTTCCTTCAACACTAAAACACAGTGCAACGTGTAATTCAAAATATGAATAGAAAAAAACACCTCTGAACATTTATATGGAAAATTCCTTCATAATAACACAACACACATGTTACTATTTTTACAGCGTTTTCTTAGAGTGTGAAGGATGCAGAAGACTACATGATCTGATCTGCACAGCATCACTTCACCATCACTGTCATCTTTCTGAATCAGCTTTTCAAAACTTACACTAGCAGAAAAAAAATGCTGCTTATTAATAGTTAGTAAGGTAATTGTTAAGTTTATTATTGGGTAGGATTTGGTTGCAGAATATGGTCATTCAGAATATGTGTTTTATATGTACTAATAAACAGCCAGTATGTTAATAATAGGCGTACTAAATATTGAGAACTTACTAAAGTGTTACAACGAGAATTAAATAAAGTTTGACCAAAGGCATATTTAAGTACCTGAGAGTAAGTGATTACTACAGGCCTTTTAGGAGTAAATAAAGGTGTAAATATATAATTACTGTATGTCCCTTTAAGGGTACTGCCCTTTTGACACGTGGTTGTACCTTTAAAGGTATTTTATTTCACATTTTGCTTTGCTTTGTTTTATGAGCCCACTCCTAAAAATACAGGTTCCTGATTGGCATCTATGATTGCACGAAGAAACTTTAACATTCACAACAGTGGAAAGATTCTTTGGATGTTACAGTTGCTTCAAAACATGTCTTTCTTTAAAAATATTTAATTTGAATCATTTGCTGTCAGTGCGTGTGTACAGACCATCACAAACATAAAAAAAAAAAATTCCATCACAATGCTGACCAAGCAAGATTCATGCTTTTTGTCATGTGCCTGGATCGGCTGAAAACTATCACTTGGTGGCACTCACTCAAACTTTTTTTAAATGCTTCTACAAATATTTTCTATCTACAATATAGACAGAATAATTTGTACCACCACACATACATCAAGCAGTAATAGCTTACTGATGCTGGGTTTAATGACAGTGGACATTGTTCTTGGCAGCAGGCTCCAGTGCAATAAACAAGACAGTCCTCATATACAGCAGGAAATAAAGTCTAATCATATCTATCATTTAATATCATTATACTCTTTATGGCTTTTGAAGCCAAGAGCTCTTTCTGAAGGACTTAATCATTTTTCATATAAAGATGTTGCAGTGGATGTTGGATATGTTGTAATTAGTGTTTATTAGTGCTTACTTAAATTTCACCAAACAAAACCGTGTGCACTGTATGATCTTACTGTGGGCTGTGTTCCAGTAGCAGTCTGAGCGAGGGTAAGTCCCCTTTAGCTGCAGCATAATGAACAGGCAACGCCCCCGTATCCGTGGCAACAGTAGGATCCCCTTCCCCAGCTTTAAGCAGCCAATCAATGATCTCATGATGGCTGAAGCGAGACGCCAGGTGCAGGACAGTGGCCCCTGAGCTGTCCTTATCCTGGAAACAACACAGAACATAATAAATAAGATATTTAAACTATATCATACAATAACTCCCATGCGGCTGGAATACAGATATATCGGTACATTTCTACATTTTTCAAGGGCAAAAATGTGCATGTTAAATGTTATAAAGCACTGACAGGGAACATGGGTGTATTTTAGCATATTTATTTATACTGTATGAGACCAGATTTGAATCAATTTCAGTAAATATGTCTCTGCTGGATCATATTTAACTGGCCAATGTTTTTTTTGTAGTCATTCAACATGCAGTGCAGGTATGAAACACAATAATGTAACGTGAAGCCCTGCTGTAGACGTCGCGCTCCCCATTGATGGCAGAGATAACTTCCACTACTGCATGTGCACAGAAGGATAAAAGGACAACAGCAAGAGCTCTAGTTACTTGTTCATTACGACAAACACTTTTTCTGAATTGATGAGGTGAGGTCTACCACTGGACCTAGAGCAATATTAATGTTACTTTTACACTTTTACATTTAATTTCATCTTAATCAAATAATAAAAAGCAGAAAATATGTTTCACACACAACATGACTCTCATGACTGTATCCAAATAAACATATTAACACAAGCAGGCTGGTCTTTACACCCTGAATAACTTTGCAGAGACTTTTTGAATGTTTGAATGTAGTGACAATTATTTTTATTTTTTTTCGTTTTTAAAAAGCTTTTTTAACTTAAAATGTCCTTAACTTGTAGGTCAGGGTAATCCCGGCTATACAAAACACACATTATGACGAACAAGCATGCAAAACAACAGTTATATGTATCGTCATGAATTTAATCTGTTTTCATTTTTCTTGTTATTCTACTTATTTTTTAAGGAAAAGAGACAAGGTCACTGATACACTTTAGATACACTTTAGCATACTTTAACAAAAATACTTTTTAATATTTATTACAGAAATAATATGCATTACATAATTATTAAGTGCGAACTGTATGTAATGTTTTGGACACTTAATTGCATGCTATTTGCAATTAAATTAAAAAAAATAGTTGATCGTATTTTAGGTTTTAGATTACGTGAATTTGTTTAACTTTGTGAAAACTCAAAACTGCTTTTTAGCTTATGATGCTCATGGAAGGCATATGACACCACACTTTCCTGAAAACAGCATTTGGATAAAGACACTTTGGCACTTCCATCTCGTTCCACTGAAATCTCTCATTGTTTTGCATGGGCCTGATAGAACTGTCGGCTCTTAGCACTAAACAAACACACTAGCGTCACTCCATAATTATATTCACTGCATGAATCACACTCTTGACTCCAGCAGGACAGTATTATCCATGGGATGGTTCAAGCAGCTAAACTGAAGTCAGGCTCTTAATAAGACCTCGGAAACACTGTTGAGTAAATTCTCTGACCATGAGACTGAAGGTTAAATGAGTGTTATAAGGATCTGCTACTAATGAGATGAGATCTCTTAGCATATGAGGTGATGACTAGGCCAGGGAATCAGTATATGGTGCTGGTGGTGCTGAGCATACATTGATGGGCGTCTTTCAATGTCTTCATTAGTCTGGGTTATTTATGTTTTGTCAGGTAAGCTTAATGATCTTAAATGCCAAATTAAGCATGACAGCAGGGGCGTTGCTAATGAGGGTAAAGGCGGGACTGAGTACAACGGGCCCAGAGCTATAGGGAGGCACAAAGTTATTTTTTTCCTAAATCACTAAATAACATTAAACAGCACCACAGCACTCATTTAAATGCCTGTTTTAGACTACTCACAGAAAAAGAAAAAAAATTCATGATCCATGAATTGCAAGTCTAATTGCATGAAATTATGAAAATAATATTATAAATAATAATGCTGCATACAATAGCTGCAAATTTACACTATGCTGATGGGAATAATTGAAATTTGTGTTCTTTAGACAAACACTTGTACTGTTTGTTTCCATTATGCATGTGCTAATATTGCATAGTTCAAATACAGTATTGTTACAAGAGTAGCCTACTGTATATTTTATAAAAGGCAAATATTCACTGAAAGTAACCACAAATTGTACACCTCTTGCTCAAACGAGTGTCATTTACTTTATTTATCTATTTATTTATTTATTGTTATAACAAAAGTATTTAAATTAGGTGACAATTTTTACTCCAAATTTCCAAGTTTACATAAAAGTAGGATATAGCGTAGCTATATATCATCCAAAATACATTTTCCACAGCGCACACAAAGTTCTATGTGCACACTTCAAAATAAAGGTTAAAAAAGGGTTTTTGCAGTGATGCCATAGAAGAACCATTTTTGGTTCTCGAAAAGAAGCTTTCAGTTCTTAAATGAACCATTTTGAAGAATATTACAAAAAAAATCGAAGAAACCTTTTAAAACTATAAATAACCTTTTCTGCATTTGAAAGGTTCAATGGATGTTCTTCGTGGAACCATCAATGCCAATAAAGAGCCTTTTTTTAAGAGTTTCGGGTAATACTTGGTGTTACTGTTATTACTACTGTAACTCAGTCTATTTACACAGAAGCGGACACTCTTAGCCTTTAAAGAGTGCGTAAAGATACTCACGGCCGCTCGACATCCTCCGTGCGTCACGAGCCACTGAAGGCAGCTCAGGTTTCCCGTGGCTGCGGCGTCATGCGCAGGACTTGCGCCGTTTCTCGCCAGGCTGCTCGCCGGTAAACCCGCTTCCTCAACCAAATACCGCAGGCAGGTGAGCTTCCCCGCTCGCGCGGCGTGGTGTACGGGAGTCGCTCCCAGCACATCTTTCACATCGCTGTTGAGCACCTTCTCCGCTAACTGTACTTTCAGAGTTTGCACATCCCCTTGCCTCGCTGCGAGAAGTGTCCTCTCGACCACCATGATGATGCAGCGCCTCCAAACAAATGACTATTAGCGCAGCATTAAGCGCCAGCTCACAGAAGTCCACGCCACAGAACGCGTATTACTTCGTTCTGTCCATCCCTCTTTCTAAGAATCACCAGACCATATATCTAAAAAATATATTCTCTCGATTTATTATAATTAATTATATGGCATTTTAACAAACTGTTACTTCCATTCACCGCGTAGCTGCTATCCAAAGGAAACCTACCAAGCATTTCTTCTTACTAGTCTTACTAGTCGTCTTTGAACGTATCCATTGGCTATACTGATCTTGCCTATACACTCACAGGAGCCTTTATTTAACCTGTTACGTTCCTTATCTAAACACAAACCAACAAAACAATAAGCGCAAAACCAATGCGTCCTCTTTGGATGAAGTATGTGGCATGTTGTCGTTCAGAGGTCTTGAGGGACTCAACTTGTGAATAATCCATTAAGGGGAGGAGAACTGTAACATGTTGGCCCTACTTAACTCGGCTCAGATGTTAAAGGGACAGCGCGTCATGATGACGCTGTTTTGTTGAACGAGTAAGGTTCTCTCGTCTGGTGTTTTCTATGCATCATTTATGCATGTTTCATTTACGTTTCTTAAATCTACATTATTTTTGATTTGCAGAAGAAGAACGTTTATTTTTCTCTACTTCCTCTTTCAAATTATAATGCAAACCCGAAACCTAGCGCCTTACTAAATCTGCATGCTTCATCTGTATTCGACATCAATATTTTGGAACAGGCAGGTGCAACCTGTTGATTTTATTAACTCAAAGGCCTTACACTATATTACCAATAGATGGCAGGCTCGCTCAACATTTGTATATCACCGAACAGCTGCAGCAACTTATCGATGCGTCTGAACGTCAGTGTTAGTGAGATTTTATGTTAACTGATTGTGAGTAATAACAAATAAATGTAAAAAAAAGGCAGTTCCTCGTGGGCGGTGTTCTAGACCCTTTGGGGCCCCTGCCCCTTTTAAACGCCGACGCTAAAGTGCGCATTAGGTGCCACTGACACTAACAACAATTTCTTGTTTGGAATCATTAAATCTCAAACCATTGTTTTGCTCTAATGAGTTCGTTGTGACATTGACTTTTAAATAAAATAAAGATTAATATATAATTCATAATGTGATTCTGTTATTTGATTTGACCTACATTCTTTATACATTTATATCTTAAAAGACTACACTAAAAATGATGTTTGCCTAAACCACCACTTGCTCTGCACCTTTACCTCAATTCACTGCTTTAGACTTATGTGCCCTCTAGATGCTTGCGTTCTGCAAGTGAACAATGCATTATATTGCATTTCAAAAGGCACACAATTAATTTGATTGATGCTTTGGATAAAAGCGTCTTGTAAATGCCTAATGTACATAAATAAATACATAGATACAAATGATATAAAATGTAATTTATACATGCTGTAAAAAATGCATTATTCATTCTGGGAAAAGTTTACCTCGGAGGGCTTTTTGTAACATGGGTTGGCCCTTTTTCTTTCTTTCTTTCTTTCTTTCTTTCTTTCTTTCTTTCTTTCTTTCTTTCTTTTTCATGTGCTATGACAACTAAATTAGCAAATGGCAAACATTTCTATTTATTTCATTTATATTATGATTTCTATTTATATGCCCTGCAAAATGTTTTCATAACGTTTACTTGGTCTTCTGTTTTTAAACTCTGAAAACGAGAGACAATATTATTTGCCCCAGTGGATATACGAGTGACCTGAAGCTAGTTTATTTCCGATATTGTGTTTAAAGTTTTAAGGGGGAAACAATAACTTTTGCGTACTTGTAACGTTCTAGACTTCTTTTTATGTAACCGATACGCAGCACCCATTGTCTCCATATGTACAACAGCAGTTGCTGGAGCTGGCGCGTGATTTATGCTGACATCTCCCATGTGGCGTCAGTCGCGTGCCTGACGCGTGCCATCCTCATCTATTTAACTACACCGCAAAGCACGAGCCAGGCTTATTAATGGATAATCCCTCAGGGGCTGTGCGGGACAAGTCTCACAGGACAGCTTATTTTTGGCTGACTGATCGTTTATTGTCAAGCAGTGCTTACAAAAAAAATCCAAACCAACAATCATAATCTTGTTACTTTTGTCACTTTGTTGTTTTACATGGTTTTTTTTTTTTTTTTCTCAGGTATAGGCTATGTTGATTTTACCATAGTCCATCGGATTCCATATTCAAAATATTTGAAAAGCATTGAATCATAAACATGCTTCATTTTATTTTTTTCGTAAATCAACTTTCTAACAAAGATTATTGTTCAAAAATTGTAACCTGCAGTTGTTTAAGAGTTTAAGTTTAAGAATCTATTTCTGACTGATTTAGCTTTATTTATTGCGATAATATTTTGGTCTGTAAAATCAGTGAACTGTGATAAACACACTTAGGCTATGTTAACATAAGATAGTTTAGGTATAGGCCTATTAACTTGTCACACTTATTTTCGAATGCATATGTTAAATGGGGTATTTCTGTGACCCGCGTTCACTCATTCACTTCATTTATGATATAAAATCATGTTGTCAACATCTTTGTGTGGTCTATCAAAGATCTAGGTCACGGCAACAATTAAATGAGCTTTGTCTCATCTTTGTCTAACGGATATATTCCAATTCCTCACATTACTCGTGTGAAAGTAGGCTACCAAGTGCAATTCAGACAGATAATCTAACGGTCATTCCCTGAAAGGAAGAGAGCATGGGAGCCTGGGAAAAGTGGCATATAAATAGCACGCGTCGAGCGTGTGACAGTTATTCAAATTTCCCTCCAATTAGGCCAACTGAAACTCCATTGTAATGGCCATCTGCTGCCAAACCCGCATGGGACTGTTCTAAGATAGTGTTTGAGCTCATCCAAAAAGAGTGGGAAAATCAGAGAGTGCACTTTGGTATGCGCAATCTGCACTTTGACACACATTAACATGCACCACATAAACCACACTCTGATTACCAAGTTTATTTTTTTGAAGGATAGACCTAGTCTTCTACACTATTTCACGACATCTTGAAAAACTATGCATGTAACAACTTCTGCATGCACTGAACAATCACATATATATATATTTCTTAAACAATCACATATATATATATATATATATATATATATATATATATATATATATATATATATATATATATATATATATATAATTATTATTATTATTCCTAAAGTATATTTTGGTAGTGCGATTTTCAGCTCCATCGGTTATTATTGTTATTTAATTTTTTCATTATTATGCAGCCTAAAATATATTTTGGTAGTGCGATTTTCAGCTCCATCGGTTATTATTGTTATTTAATTTTTTCATTATTATGCAGCCTAAAATATATTTTGGTAGTGCGATTTTCAGCTCCATCGGTTATTATTGTTATTTAATTTTTTCATTATTATGCAGCCTAAAATATATTTTGGTAGTGAGGTTTTCTGCTCCATCTATAAATTCCTGCGCAGGTTGTTTATCTGTCGTTCCCTTCACACATTGCGGGCTGAACCTATCTAAAACACGTTCATTAGATCCGGTGCAGCCGCAAGATACGGGAATTAATCTAGGAGTCTTTGTGTCTGTGTTTATATGTGTACACATGACCTTTTTTATTCATCGCTGTTTGGATAGTAGTCGAACATGTTTATATGTATATTTGTAATACAAGTTATTGTATTTATATTAGGCTCTATGATAGTTACCTGAAGGAGCAACCTAGCCTGGCTTTCATAAATCATGAGTGTATTTTCCTTAAGTAAAATTAATTTAATTCTGCGTTTACCATATTATGTTATCTGGCTGACATTTGACAGAGCATTGATAGAACATAGACAACAACATACCACAACTTTGTTGAGGCAAAGATTAAGATTAATTTTACAGCAAAATATTATATCTCAAGGACAAGAGGAAGCAGATATTCAGACCTAAATGAAATAAGACAACACAGAGGAATGCAAAATCGCTTTATTTTTGTGTGCATGTGTGTTTATTGTCTTAATGAAGACTCAGAAGCCAGGTGGTAAAGTACCTTTATTTCGCATTTTCTGTTCACGCATGCCACACACACACACACACACACACACACACACACATGCTTTTATATTATTAGGCTGATTTTCCATAGGCGTTATGTTTTTTTTTCTATCTCCTATCCCCACCCTTCACAGAAAGCTTACTGCATGTTTACATGTCCCTTGCATATGATGCAAACTGCTTTCCTTACGGAATCCAACAAAATTGTACCACAATATTAAAATGCTCATGATTCACTACCTTTGGAGCCCGTTCTCGTGGAAATGCTTATAGCCTAAATAGTACACAATTGACATGAAAAAAAATGGCTTTGGCGTGCATATGATACTTACATGTTTGGCGTGCATATGTGACGCAGTTTTATATGCACGCCAATTTCTGCGTATAATCAGTGCGCCAAATCGAAGCATAAACTCGTGCTATTGATACGCCCTTTCATGAGATCGGGTTGACCTTTGTAGGAAGGTGATCCTCCCAATGTAGGTTAAACAAGTACACACCCACGTTGTGTTTCCATCCTTTAAACGAGGACTTGCCATTGACATAATGATTTTTATCTAGTATTAACTATAGGCTAATACTCTATCTATTCTATTTCCTAACCCTACATCTAAACCCAGCATACACACTTTTACTTACCTAAATGGTCAGTGGAAGTTCCGCGGTCACTGACTGAATTCTTGTGAATGATTCTGGGAGTTAAAGTAAATACAATATTATTACATGTATTTTGATATTACAAAAATAATGTAGTTACATTGCAAAAAATTAAGCGTCATAATTTATTTAAATTTAGATTAGGGATGCACAATATTGGATTTTTGCCGATATCCGATATTTTTTTTGATTTTGTTTGGAAACAACACAAGTCTCTCCTGTGAGGGAATTTAAAATATAATTATTTTTAATGAATTATATAATAATGAAGTTCTTTTATAAAGACAGAACACTACATTATTGTGCTTTATTTATTCAGAAACAAGTTTTTAGTGATATTTTATTTTACTTTCATTTTGTTACAAGTATGACAACAGCGCCCCCTATGTAAATATAACGCCTTAATTGATGGGCATTAGGTCCGGAGAAGGCTGCAACTGCTGCCATTGCTACTGGGCTAGTGACTGTTGACTCTATCCCACAACAAGCATCATCTTGTACATGTTTTCTCAAAATTGAATGCAGCTATCCAAAACTGTGAATCTAATCCTCATTAAGGCAAATGTTTGCTTCAAGAATGACCGCACTGCTGATGTGATCTAATTGCTAGCACACCCTGAGCAAATGTGAGTTAATCCTCTTACTGGCAAGACATATGGCATAATTTTCCATATCGGCTGATTCCGATATTTACATTTTAAACAATTATCAACCGATTCGGATATCGGTCAGATAATATTGTGTATCCCTAGTTTAGATGTTGTTGTTTTTTTTGGTTCACAAACGATACACTTAAACACCCAGACCATCCTTAAGTGATAGTTTCTATTGGGAAACAGCTAATACAATTTCCCTAAGTTTACAATGCTTTATGGAAATGCTTCACACATGACCACAGCCCCCAAAACAGGAATGTTTTTGTTTTAAAATAAAATAAAAGAGCACTTTCATACAGTAAATTATTAACAGTGTCCTGGTAATTCAGTTAAAATCCAAAGATACAAATAGAAGCTTCTTTTTTCTATGATCCTGCATACATTAGGGGTGGTCTCTTCAAAACACCGAAAGACCAGTTTTACGTGGTTTTCAACTCTTAAAGGCAACCAGGTTATTAAAAAATAAATTACACGCAGTCTTGAAGCTAGATAGCAAATTATTTTTTTGCTTAACATAACCAATACTTATCCCACCCTAACATAACAAATTTTGAAACAACGTAGAATGTTTTATGATGTTTAACACTGTAATAATCAAAGATTAAAATACTTGATCCTGAAAACATAGCATGCATGCAACATCGTTCAGTAACGTTTAAATCGATCAGCGCGGAATGTGTTTTCAAAGTAAAGCATAAAGATATATAGGCTAATACTTTTTAGACTGAGTAGATGAGAATGTCATTATCTATTATTATTATTATTATTATAAGACATAGTGACACAAGACCACAATGGTGATGTGTTTATGAAAAATAGATTATAATTAGCTTATTATTGGCTACGATTTGAGATTAAAATGATAATTGCAATCTGTCCAGACGTTTCTATTAAACGTTCATATACAAACAATTAATCATTAATCCACATTAATTAATACATTAATCCGTAAGTATTTAGTCGTTGGACTCTGTGGCTTCCAAACAACCCGATCTCATGAAAGTGTGTATCATTAGCATGAGTTTATGTTTCGATGTGGCATAGGCTATGCAGGCGAAAACTGCGAATTACATGCACACGCCAGAGTCAACTTTTGCGTATCAATACCACGAGTTTTTATTTGGCGTGCTATTTATACGCATTTTCATGAGAACGGAAGATTACGCCAGAGAAACTCAAGTCAAATTAAACATTTTTACTAAAATCATTTCATTTAGATGCTATTCGTGAAACACATTTTAGGTTATCAGACAAAGCATTTTTATAGTCAAGTGACAATAATCTGAAAACTAAAACAAAGGTTAAAGTACCTGCAGTAGCATATTAGCAAGTTATATAAATATATATAATGTCATTGAATTGAGGATAAAAACGCTTACCCGTGCTGTAACCTACCTGCTGTCAAACACGAAAACATTATACACGTTGTGCCGAAAGCCTCTGGATGGAAGCGTGTGGTTAAAGCTCAGTCGAGCACTTGTTTTGAGCGCCCATTTACTCGGAAAGCCTGCTCTCGAATGAAAAGGAAGCACGCGTTTTGTGGGCGTGGAGGGTGTCCGCCCTTTCTGAGCTTGCCATGCTATCAAACTCATGTAATTGTCTAGCGCTATGCAATTGTTTAAGCACACAATCTGTACAATTTAGCAGGTATTCTTATCATTGCACTATAAAATATATAGCCTATAGGCTACTCCTATATTTAAAAAACAAATTTAAAATATGGCCCATCATGTAAAATTCAGCCCTTTCGTATATAATTCAGTTTAATAGCAAAGCCATCTGGCCTTTTGTCCCCATGGCTCGTGCCGTTCTCGTGCCTAGCGCGAGCGTGGACCCCAAGGGACCGGGGCGCACATTTACAAAAAAAAAAAAAAAAAAATTCCAAACAAAGAAAACTTTTTCCCTGGTATATTGTTTTGGGGCTGAGGAGGTTGCTAAAATCATATATTGTAGTTTAAGAAGACGCGCTAGAACATGCACTCCTCACATCTACCGTCCATCTAATAGACTGTGCAGATATCGTGATTCGCAATATTAAAACGGGGAAGCTTTTCACGCACTGCTACGTCACAAATACGTGCACCATAGGCTAATCATCCTAGGGGAAAAACAAGTCTTTGTGTGAGAAGTTCCATCACCAGATGTACATTCATGGCTTGGCTTTTAGCTTGGGTATTTGAATTAAGACTGCATGTTGTTTGTGCTAGATATATTATTAATGGTTTTTGCAATATTTGGGTTGAGATTCATCTGAATGTAGCCTAATTGTTTGTCTGATAGACGCGCAATGCTCATCTTTTAGCTTTTTTTCTGGGGTTTAATGGTTGCAAACACTTTTGAAATGTCTACATTTGTATTGTTGTTTTGACATTGATTATAGCAGGACATTCTACAGGATTTTTACATTCAAGGTCGTAAATATAGTGTTTGAAATAGCAGTATATTCCGTTTTGATAGAATATACCTAATCATAAATATAAAGTACTGTGATATAAGCATTAAGATTTGGGTAAACGAGGTGTCATTAACATTATATTTAATGTATCAATTAACATGAACGAACAATGAACAATACATTTATTACACTGTTACATTACATTATTAACCTGATATTAGTTCATACAGTACATACAGTAGTTCATTGTTCATGTTAGTTTACAGTGCACTAATTATAACAAACACAACATGTTTTTAATAATGCATTAGTAAATGCTGAAATTTACATTAACTAAGAGTATCCTAATAAATGCTGTAGAAGTATTGTTCATTATTAGTTCATATTAACTTATGTAGTTAACTCATATTAACTACTGAACATTATTGTAAAGTATTATAGATTTGTTTCTGCACCAACATTAGTCTGCAGAAGAAAGACATGTGCGATCATTACGTAGACTCTTGCTCCATTGAGAGGCTTACTTAAAATTAAAATAACTCACCAGTTATTTTAGTCTTTACTATTATATTTGGACTATTAAACGAAGTAACACGGCTACGCTTGCAGAGACAAACAGATAGAAGTAACAGCGTGATGCTGAGAGAGACGCGCAGCTTTGCGCAGCCCCGCATGTCCGCCCATCCATTCCACGTGCACTCATTTGGTTTTAAGTTCCAAACAACACGAATTACGTAGCATAGGCTATATGCAATATTGCATGTCAACAGCTGTTTGTAAGGAGCGTTGGTTTTGGCTTGGGAAGCTTACTTTTTTGGGCTTTATTATATCTGTCTGCCGCGTTTGCATGTTTTTTTTTCAGGTGAAATAAACAGTATATGATTTAATCCACAGTATTAATTGACGCAAGCTTTACAAAGTAATGTTGTGTACTGTTAGTTTTATAACATGTCCCTATATATTCAGAAGTGAATGTTTTGAGGATGAATGAGATTATTAAACACAAAACATAATTTATGTATTTTGATTAAATCTCATGACCTGATTATAAACTTACATTTTCATTCATCTAATGTGAGTACATGAATATGTCAAGACACAAAAGTCACAATAAATGACATTAGCAAGCAATACGTATATATTTAGATAATATAAGTTGGTTAGTATGAAAGCATGCATTACAATAGGCTAAAATAAAAAAAGACCCTTACTTTAAAAAGTGCATTTGTAAAATGTCTAAGTTTTATGAGGCTTATAAACGAATAGAGGAGCTCGCCAAAAAACAAGAGCTTTAGTATTTTACTGCTCAAGGTGCTTTCATATTCATATTTATCTGATAATGTTGTATTTGCTCATAAAGACACAAATGAGACAGCAAACCTCTGCCTAAAGAGGATTTCAAATCACCATTATACTTTTAACTAGAATTATATCTTAACTGACCTACATCATATTAATCATTTTTAAAATAGTTTTTTATGAATACAGTACTAAAGGTCCATGTGTAAAACGTAAAACCCATTGCTTCTTTTAAGTTTCCAAAGCAAGCTCTGCTGATTAGTTGATTTTTTTTTTTATTATTATTATTTCTTTCAAGATTTTTGTAGAAACCACGATGTATTTGAACCGGAGAATAATCCGATTTGAGAGACTATACTCAGAAACATAAGGAATTATTATATATGCATTAAGATTAATCTTTAAATAAACTTCAACAATCGCGTTGACTCTTGCTGCATCCATACAGAAATCGAAAATATTTTTGACTCAACAGTGATTTTAGTATCTAATATTTAAAATTCTTCAGTTAAACTCGTACGAATAGATAAACAAATAGACTCGATCTGCTGCTGCAGCATCAGTGTGATGCTGAGAGACGCATCCTCGCAAACCCCGAGGCTGCTGATTCCGTCCACACTGGAAAGTTCATACAGAACTGAAATGTTAGTGTAAGATTGGAGACTGTAATTCACCAATTTATTACAAAATATTGAAGACGGGGTATAAATCAACAGCTAAGGAGGAATAAAGCACACCTCATGGACAGCACTGTCTGATCATCTGTAGCCTACACTTGCAACTGTCTTTTGTGAAAGACATTGGAGTCTTTCAGGTTAGCTGATCATTTATCGGCAAGTTTGGCCTCCGATTCAATTAATATGTCATGATATTAGTCTAATGAACCATGGGTTCACACTAAGATAACATTTGTCTATTTTTTATTTATTTATCTATTTATCTTGGGCATGACTAGCACAAGCCTATTGGAGGTTAATTGATGCGCTTGGAGACTGTGACGCATGTCTGGTCCATTGAACAATCAAAAGCTCTTCAACTCAATCAATAGTTTTTACTCTTATAACTTGCATACTGTGTAAAAAGTAAACACTTAGCCTATTTAATTTTATTATATACACTTTTGGTTTAGCCAATCTGTTTGACTGCTACACCTCAGACAACAGCACACCAACAGAGAAGGAACAATCTGTAGACATGCATTTTTGATGGTGGAGGGCGTATATGATTGTTGGATTAAATTTTTATGCGTGTGTTACCCTATTCCATATGTCCCTTATCCCCAACCCCCAACAAAGAGAGAGAGAGAGAGAGAGAGAAGAAAAAGAAAGAAGGAGGAGAAAACAAATACAGTTCTTTTTGCGTCAGACTGTGATGCTCTATTGCCATATTCGGTCAAATGGCTCAGACACAGACGCCGGTAGTTTGGAAAGGCACGCTATAAACGAAGCAACGTGATAGGATGATAATATAGCAAACATGTTACTGAAGAGTTTGCAGTCTTGATTTGTGGGGGTTGGGATTCAAATTAGTGGCGCGCTTTGGTGTGATTGGAAGAACAGACATCCATCTGTTACATTGTAACGGCGCGTGTCAGACGCGTGAGATCACCGCTGATTTGAAACAAGGTGTTTCATAGAACCACAGAACAACTAAAATTTCTGGTCACTGCAAAATACAAACAGAAAAAGAAAAAGGAAAAAACTGTAAGAAGTGCTTAGTAATAGAAACATGCAAAAGTGGTTTAATCTCCTTTCTATATAAAACCTTATTTCTAAACATATACTTTTTATTTTCATCTCTAACCATCCTTTAGTATATACTGGAGATTTGTTTTTTAAACTCTGTTGTATTCCAAACATCCTTACTCTTGTTTAATATGAACTAAAATACAGTCTACATAATTTTAATTTTAATAAAGGTATGGTTTTGCTATATTTGGAGTAATAAAAATAGACTATATATCGAACATGGTCCGAATGTAAACAGATGTTGACAGTAGCTATAGCGTGGCTTGGTTAATTATCGCGCGGTCATCATGCTCTGTATTATTTATTATGTCCAAAAAATGGCAGTTTTAAAACTATCTCAAAAAACAAATTGCAATAAAACAAATACAGTTAAAGCAACGCACAACTTTAAATGCCTTGTAGCCAAAAAAATAAAATAAAATAATATTAATATATATATATAAATAAATTGCCTAACCAAAATCCAACTTGGAAAATAAACTTGCATTTTGTAAATGATTGTGCTTTAACTTACACATTTTATTGTGTAAGCCTGTATATGTATATATAAAACACATGTGGAGATCTACGGGACAATAAAATAATCATCAGTCACATGCGCATACCAGTGGTTTCGGATGATGTTGACATCAGTTAACAGATGGTAACTTTTGGGACAGCCAGATCGGATCTCGTCCCTTTGGCATCCCCCTCTGCGTCCAACCGAAGTCACAATAGAACAGAAGCCCTGCCTCCACGCCAAAGGGCCCTATAAAAGACCCCTCTCACACACCATGACCACAAAACTCTCTGCTCATCTCTCAAGAGCACATTTAGAGACACCACCCGATCAAATCATGACTCCAAACATTATTACCGAAGCTCATTCCCACTCATTCGGTTCTCGAATGACTGTGGCTCAAAGAAAAGAGGCACATGAATTGAGAAAGGTGAGGATGATTTTGGGTTCCTTCGAACACACTGAGCCATGTTAACGGTTGTGCTTGTGGTATCTATAAACTCACACTCACACTAACCGATTTCTGTCTTTTTCCAGTCTCTCAAGCCATTGATGGAAAAAAGAAGGCGGGCTCGCATTAACGAGAGCCTCAATCACTTAAAAACACTTATACTCCCTTTGGTCGGCAAAGACGTAAGTATCTCTGGTACTTGCATGGTCATACAGTAGCCTACTTAAATTCAAATTTAGCCTATGTCAGTGTCTGAACAATACCCTAATGTGTCCAATCACTTTCAATATTTTAGGCTTCACGCTATTCAAAGCTGGAGAAAGCTGACATTCTCGAAATGACTGTGCGGTTCCTCAGAGACCTGCCTTCCTCATCAGCTAAAGGTGAGTGATTTTAATTTATTATTATTTTTTCAGAGTCTACTGGCAACTGTATTTATTTTAACATGGTCCAAATGTATTTACTATTTTTTCTCTCTCCAAAGGTCAAACAGGCAGCTATAAAGAGGGATATAAAGCATGCTTGCAGCGCATCTCTGCGATGCTGCCACAGTCTAACCTCGAAACAGAAACCCGTCAGCGCGTCAACGAGTTCATCCAGCACTCCATGGTGTCTGCAACGTCCTCCTGCCAGAACTGCTGTACTCAGAACTCCAGAATGATTTCACAAATGCACCAGAGACTTGTGAGCTTGAGGAACAGCAGCTCTGCAACGGAGAACCACTCCATCAGTAGCGCTTCAGCTCCCAGTCAACCTCAGTCTGTGCCACAAGCAGCTGTGGACATGTGGAGACCCTGGTGACCAAACACAAGCCTTCGGGGAAATTGTTTAGAATTAACTCTGCATATTATTTATTTATCATAGTAGGTTTTAGTTAAAATGTAAAGCCTGTGATGGAGATTACATGTAAGGAATTTAAGGAAATGCTGCTTTGTAAATGAAAGAAAGCCAGCGAGCACAGATCATGCTGTCTTCATGAATATAACGTTATGCAATCCTCGCTGGGGGTTTAAATACTATGGGTTGTAATCAACAAAATTGTAAACCCCAAGGGTTAAAATGTTTTTCTGAGGTTTGCACAATTTACTTGATTTCATTTGGTCTGTGCAAAGAAATCGTAAACACTGTGTGTTGTTTATTAATGGCAAAATGAATGTCCCTGAAGAAAGCATAATCACAAAATATTATTGTGAATCAACAGAAGAATAAAACCTTTTTGCTTTGAAATTCTTGAAATCTTGTTTGTTTATTTATTGGAAATGGTTTTTAAAATTTCTCACTGGGTGAATAAAGCAGCTGGAAGTTGACAGGAATGCAGAAATGACAAACAAAACAAAAAAGAACACGCAAATATAAAACTATTTCCTGGCACACATACGCATTGATCTGGATTAAAAAATAAAACTGGAAAACAACAGCAACCATTTTCCATTTAGCATAAGTTATTATATGAGTTATTTGTAGTCTGAGAAACCATAGAAATGATCTTCTCTTTAGCATTCCTTACACAGACAGCTCCCTGCGCTCAGGTTATTTTATTGTATTTTATTTAATTATTATTTATTTATTTATTTTTGCGCGGCAAACAAGTGTCGCAAAAGACACATCTTTAGTGATAAGTCTGTTTCATGAAACTTCGCTGCATTCATACACAAATATAAAATATTTTTGACTCATCAGTGATTTTAGTATCTAAATCTAAATTTCTTCAGTTAAACTTTTATGCCATTGAAGCGACCGTAGATAAACATGCAGTGCTTGAAAATGTTTTTTTCCCCTTCCTGTGTTTTTTTTAATTTGTTTATTATTTATTTTTTATTTTTTTGATACCAATATACCCCAGTAACTCAAGACTGGTTTTGTGGTCCAGGGTCACATATGAGAAACAAAATAGTTGGCATGTATCAGTCTGGAAAGGGTTATCAAGCTATTTCTAAAGCTTTGGGACTCCAGCGAACCACGGTCAGAGCCATTATAATGGAGAAAACTTGGAACAGTGTTGAACCTTCCCATGTGGCCGGCCTACCAAAATTACTCCAAGAGCGCAACAACAACTCATCCAGGAGGTCATAAAAGAACCCAGAACAACATTTAAAGAATTGCAGGCCTCACTAGCCTCAATTAAGGTCAGTGTCCATGATTCAACAATAAGAAAGATGGATGCATGGGAGAATTACAAGGCAAAAGCCATTGCTGACCAAAAAGAACACAACGGCTTGTCTCACATTTGCCTCAATATCTTGATTATCAAGACTTTTGGGCAAATATTCCGTGGACTGATGCGAAAAAAGTTGAACTTTTTGGAATGAGTGTGTCCTGTTACATCTGGCATAAATCCAACACAGCATTTCATAAAAAGAACACAATACCAACACTGTAAAACTTTTCACTGTAAATTTACAGTAAAATACTGGCAGCTGGGTTGCCAGCCACATACTGTATTTTTACAGAACTAGTACTGTAAACAGAATTTACAGTACTAGTTCTGTAAACCGTTGTACTGTAAATTTACAGTAAAATACTGGCAGCTGGGTTGCCAGCCACATACTGTATTTTTACAGAACTAGTACTGTAAACAGAATTTACAGTACTAGTTCTGTAAACCGTTGTTCTGTAAATTTACAGTAAAATACTGGCAGGTGGGTTGCCAGCCACATACTGTATTTTCCTAAATTAACAGTACTGCACTGCAATTACAAAATACAGCATATACCACAATTTTACAGACATTTTTAAAAACATTTTTACAGGGAAAACATTATACTCTGAACTTTAAACAAGAAAATAGAAACCAACAACATTATTTGTGTTTTAAAACATTTATTTTAAAAGCAACGACCAGACATTTGCCTTATATGAACACATTTGGCTGAAATGCCAGCTGTTTTTTTTTTTTTTTACATTTAAAATGTTAGTTAAACACTTAACACTTTATAATAAAGTAATCTTGTTAACCTTAAACAAATGTACCTTTTTTTCAGAAATGTAAAGAGTCAAAAAAAGAATAGAACCTCAAAATGGCTGAAATGGCAGTTGTATTTTATAAATGGAATTAACGATGCAGTAATCATAATTACTTTTAATGTACTTGCTGACAGGATCTAAACAAAGTTCCATTCAAAGTCTGCAAGTTTTCGCAGAAGTGAGGAAACTGGTGGGCTTACAGTGGCGTTCTTTTTTTGCACAACTTGGCCAGTTTTCTTTGAAGTCACTTTTCCTTTTTTTGCTTTTGATCCACGTTCAGGATTGATGTCAACAAAGCGTCTAAAATGCAGAAAAGAGGAAAAAACACAATCAAATATTATAGACTGTGCATATAGAGAGAGAGAGAGAGAGAGAGAGAGAGATTTAACCATTATTCACCCAGCTTATTAACAATATAATCCCCTCATCAGGTACTGAATCAGGGCCTACCAGAGTGTGAGTTGAAATGCAGCCATAAACCCTGTTTATGTAGAGCACACATTGCCAAATCCAGTCCAAACATTTGTGACTTCATTAATTTAACTAAATTTCAAACTAGGGTCCTTTGCACCATGACCTTGAGCCAAATACTAAGATGGCGCAAGCCCTTACAAGCTTTTACCAAATCACGGAAGTGACCTCCACGTCTGTGTTAGCGGTAGCATTTGCCGTCAGGCAATTGTTATTTAATAAACTCCTGATGTACTTATAAACCTTCCAATCCCTCGTTTTAGGAGTACAGAACCTATTTGTACTACTGTAGAAGTTTGGTACCATTCTGGTCATCATTATTAGTGTGGTAATTTACGAGACACCACTTTTGGAAAAGGCTTCTGGGGGGGGGGGGGGGGGGGGATGGGGGGTGTTTGGCTCAATGTCATGGTGAAAATGACCCTAGGTTGATTTTACTCTGAACCATCCCTTTAAATACCCTTATTTTACGAAGGCCTAGACCTGGCTTAAAGGGTAAGTTCACCGAAATATAAAATATGTCATATATGACTCACCCTCATGTCGTTCCAAACCTGTAAGACCACAGTTTAAGATATCTTAGATTTAGTCCGAGAGCTTTCTGATCCTCCATTGCAAATGTATCTACGGTCTACTGTCCATGTCCAGAAAGATAAGAAAAACATCATCAAAGTAGTCCATGTGACATCAGAGGGTCAGTTAGAATTTTTTGAAGCATTGAAAATACATTTTGATCCAAAAATAACAACAATTATGACTTTATTCAACATTGTCTTCTCTTCCGGGTCGGTTCTGAGCAAGTTCACGACGCTGCTGACGTGTTTTCTGGTGTGCCCAATAACAAAGATAGCACATCAGCAGCGTCACCGCAGTGTTGTGAACGCACTCACAACAGAAATATTCTAACCGACCCTCTGATGTCACATGGACTACTTTGATGATGTTTTTCTTACCTTTCTGGACATGGACAGTAGACCGTACACACAGCTTCAATGGAGGGAATGAGAGCTCTCGGACTAAATCTGAACTATCTTAAACCGTGTTCTGAAGATGAACGGAGGTGTTACGGGTTTGGAACGACATGAGGGTGAGTTATTAATGATATAATTTACATTTTTCTGTGAACTAACCCTTTAAGCTAAGCCCTGTCTGCACTGCAAAAAAATGTTTTTCTTTTTGTCTGGTTTCCTGTCCGAATATTAAAAAAAAAATCCTAAATCAAGATGCATTTACTAGATACGTAAAATAAGATAAGATATAATGTCTTGTTTTCCAAGGGAATTACTCCAAATTAAGGTTTTTTTTGAAGACAAAAACACTAAGTAAGAAAAGCATGTTTTGCAGTGTGTGAAACCAGGTCCATATTGTTATTCCCAGTAGTCAGCTGTACAAAACGTTTATAAAAATTCAGTCTAAAACAATTCAGTCTAAAACAATTCAGTCTAAAACATATATTTCAAATATGCTAATGACTTACCTCTGAACAAACTCAAGGGTGCATGCTGCCTCTTCCTGGTACTGTAAATTGAAATTATAGAAGGAGGCAAACAGCGCTGCCAGGCCAGTGATGAAGTTGGGCTGTGCTCCTTCACACACAACTTGACCCTCCAAACTCAACATCCAGCGCTGGTTGCTCAGAGATTGACCTGTAATAAAAATAAAAATCAGAAGGAAAAAGTAATAATATTATTGTGGGTTCCAGTTTGGTTCTATGTAGTTGTCTATTCATAATTCTACATAACTGTTAAAAGAACTCTGTTCACAGGATACACCATTTCATTCTGCCTTAGTAGTGCTTTTGGGTAGGGTTCATCAATACAGTAATACTATAATTTAATTTATATGAGCAATTTCCTATTTAGAGGAATAGTTTTCCCTGGTTAAATGAAAGTAGTGTTAGAGTTAATTAGCTGGACTTCACAACCACACAATTTTGCTGAACACAGTTGATTCTTCCATACATATGTTGCCAATTAAAATCTGTTTTATATTTCTCATACCATCACCATTCTCTTCCTGAAAAAAGTCACAATATTGAAACAACAACCCACTGCAAAAAATGCTTTTCTTAGTTACTATTTTGTCTAGATTCCAGACAAATTACTACAAGTTATTACATCAAGAATAATAAACTAGACAAGTAAAAATGATGTCTTTTTTTCTGAAAATTGTTTAAACTTTTTTTTTTTTGCAATAACATTTCGAAAAACAATAATTTTTTTTACTTGTCTAGTAAATTCTTCTTCATGCAAAAAAAAGACACTTGGGAACAAAAAATAAATAGAAGTTAAGTAAAACATTTTTTTTGCAGTGTGGCAAGTAAGTGATGACTTGCTCTTCACTTTAAGGTTAAACGACTTTATTGTTTACATACCAAGAAATATAAGGCGTGGACTCTCTGGCAAATGAAGAGAATGCTGGACATCAGATGGAGTCGCAAAATCCCCATACATCAGAGAGGATATCTTTTGCTCTGACTTCAGATCGTGAATTATTATGTTGTTCTATCACTGATTTACAGCAGAACAGTGCTTCTAAGCTTTTCTTAATAGGAATGTATTGAGCAAAGCTTTCCTTGCCAGATTCATTTTGACCAAGACAGACTGGGACAGGATCCACAAACTTAAAATTGTCTTTATAAAAAGACTTTCTTCTCTTATCAGTGCTAAGTGTATTAATATTAGACCTCCGAAAAAGATCATCAGTTTGCAAGACATCAAAAACACTCTTTATATCATTTTCAGAAATACCAAGTGCAATCAATTTTTCCCCTAGCTTGAGTAGCAAATGAGACTGGCTAATATCATGGATGTCTTGCATCCCCTCAATTACCGACTGAATCACAGATGATGGGAGAATATGCTTTGCCTGTAACTTGAGATAAAACAGAGCCATGTTTTTCAAAAAAAGAGATTCATCTGCATTATCTGGCAAAAGTGCATTCTCCAACTGCTCTATGCCATCACCACAATCAAAGAATTCAGACTGTGGATGTGAGTGTTCGGCCATGTTAGATGCCTCACCATACGGCATCTGTACTGAAACATTTGACTGCAGTATAGTACGACGCAAACTTTCTGCTGAAGAGTTTCGATGTTTTCTGGATAAATGTGAAGTCAATGTTGATGCTACAGAAAATTGTTTATTGCATGTAAATGGACATGGCACTCTGGTGCCTTCTTTGATATGATTTTTCAAGTGTAAAACGAAGTTTTTCAAATCACTGCACTTTTCTTGACATGTTCCAATATCACACACTAAGGCATCAATTCCTAACTGCTCAACAGATGACTTTGAGGGCCTGTCTTTGTGATCCCTGAATATGTGAGCTTTGAAAGCAGTGAACTTTTTAAATGTCTTGGAGCAATCCGGAATACCACATTTGAAAAGGGAATTTGGAACATGACTATGGATTTTCATGTGCTGGCAAAATGCTGACAACGATTCAAAAGTACAATCGCAGAACTGACAACATGGCATTTTTGCACGTGGACTAGACACTACTAAAGCACTTACTTTAGCACTGGATTTTTCATCAGATTATAAAACCTGAAACGAAGAAAAAAAAGCAGATCAGCCAAATGACATGATGGTAAATCACTCGGTGGCACCAGTGATTTTTATTTTCGCGATTTTTATTTTATATAACTTATATAAGCAGGTCATGCAAATGAAATGGTATGCTGGCTGTGTGAATTGTCGAAGTTAAGTTAATGTGACGTTACTTGTTAAAAAATGAGTTTTTTTTCGCGGTAGAAAACAACGCTCGCAAAATCAAACTATTCGTGTAACTTAAACAATGTAGAAAACCGAACGTAATAATTAAATATAAATAGATTGGCTTACCGTATCAGTCAGTTAAACAGTCTTCTCAAGCGCTAAAATCCACTTTTGCTCACAGATGCATGAGCGATTCTTCCTCCCGACGTTAACCGTTTCTGCTGCGTCACAGGCAATATTTGAAAGCCCCACACAAAAGCTCACAAGAAACGAAGCTCACACGAACCAAAAAGCTTAATTACAAATTCACAAAATCTCACACAGTTGGCACATCAGTTTGCGTCACGTCTCATCTGAATTTGAGCGTGAATACAATCAATCCCAAAATGCAATGCATTTACAGTCTGATACTGTATTACGAATTTATCGGGAGGAAAACAGAAATGTGCTGTATATTTACAGCTGCTCTGTAAATTATACAGCCTTATACTGTATTATGGAAATACAGTACAATTCTGTAAGAAATTCGCTGTAAATTTACAGTAAAGGGTTACAGTGAACAGTCAAAAATGGTGGTGGTAGTATGATTGTCTGGGGCTGCTTTGCAGCTTCAGGATCTTGATGACTTGCCATAATTGATGGAAGAATGAATTCTGCACTCTGTCAGAAAATCCTGAAGGAGAATGTCTGGCCATCAGTTTGTGACCTCAAGCACACTTGGGTTATGCAAAAGGACAATGATCCCAAACACACCAGCAAATCCACCTCTGAATGGCTCAATTAAAACAAAATTAAGATTTTAAGTCAAAGTCTGGACTTAAATCCATTTGGGATGCTGTGGAACTAATGGATTGCATAGTCGATATAAAAAACTGGATGACGAGTAATTTCTTACTGCTAAATTCTGAAAAAACAAAGGTGTTAATTATAGGACCTAAAAACTCTGCATGTAATATCCTAGATAGCTGTCTAAGACTTGATGGTTGCTCTGTCAATTCTTCGTCATCTGTTAGGAACCTAGGTGTGCTATTTGATCGCAATCTTTCCTTAGAAAGCCACGTTTCTAGCATTTGTAAAACTGCATTTTTCCATCTCAAAAATATATCTAAATTACGGCCTATGCTCTCAATGTCAAATGCAGAAATGTTAATCCATGCATTTATGACCTCAAGGTTAGATTATTGTAATGCTTTATTGGGTGGTTGTTCTGCACGCTTAGTAAACAAACTACAGCTAGTCCAAAATGTAGCAGCAAGAGTTCTTACTAGAACCAGGAAGTATGACCATATTATCCCGGTCCTGTCAACACTGCACTGGCTCCCTATCAAACATTGTATAGATTTTAAAATATTGCTTATTACTTATAAAGCCCTGAATGGTTTAGCACCTCAGTATTTGAATGAGCTCCTTTTACATTATAATCCTCCACGTCCGCTACGTTCTCAAAACTCAGGCAATTTGATAATACCTAGAATATGAAAATCAACTGCGGGCAGCAGATCCTTTTCCTATTTGGCACCTAAACCCTTAAAATAACCTACCTAACATTGTTCGGGAGGCAGACACACTCTTGCAGTTTAAATCTAGATTAAAGACCCATCTCTTTAACCTGGCTTACACATAACATACTAATATGCTTTTAATATCCAAATCCGTCAAAGGATTTTTAGGCTGCATTAATTAGGTAAACCGGGAACACTTCCCATAACACCCGATGTACTTGCTACATCGTTAGAAGAATGGCATCTACGCTAATATTTGTCTGTTTCTCTCTTATTCCAAAGTCACCATATCCACCAGATCCAGTACGTATCCAGACCAGATGGTGGATCAGCACCTAGAAAGGACCTCTACTGCCCTGAAAGACAGCGGAGACCAGGACAACTAGAGTCCCAGATACAGATCCCCTGTAAAGACCTTGTCTCAGAGGAGCACCAGGACAAGACCACAGGAAACAGATGATTCTTCTGCGCAATCTGACTTTGCTGCAGCCTGGAATTGAACTACTGGTTTCGTCTGGTCAGAGGAGAACTGGCCCCCCAACTGAGCCTGGTTTCTCCCAAGGTTTTTTTCTCCATTCTGTCACCGATGCATTATTTAGCATGATTGACACACTGTTTTCCTAATAAATGTTGTTCAGTTGCTTTGACGCAATGCATTTTGTTTAAAGCGCTATATAAATAAAGGTGACTTGACTTGACTGATGGAGTTTAGGTTCCTTGCCTCTGCAGCCTCTGGCTTGCTTAGTTGGGGTCACTTCATTTACAGTGATATCGTTGACTTTGATTGCAAATAAATGCACAGACACTATTTAAACTGAACAGAGATGACATCATTGAATTCAATGATGAACTGCCTTTTACTGTCATTTTGCATTATTGACACACTGTTTTGCAATGTAATGCAATGTGTTTATGTGGTTTAAGGCTCAAAAACCATTATTTTTCACATACTGTACATTATTGTTGCTCATCTATGCCCCGCCTTTCTGAAACACATTGATATTTACAGAGCTCATCCTTCTGAAAAGTGAGGTGTGCTCTGATTGGCCAGCTTTCCAGTGCGTTGTGATTGGCCGATGTAACATAAATGATACACTACTTGCCATACTGTGATGCCATGTCCTGGTGCAATATAAGAACAATAAAACCTATTATACAGGTGCTGGTCATATAATTAGAATATCATCAAAAAGTTGATTTATTTCACAAATTCCGTTCAAAAAGTGAAACTTGTATATTATATTCATTCATTAAACACAGACTGATATATTTCAAATGTTTATTTCTTTTTTTTTGGCGATTATAACTGACAACTGAGGAAAATACCAAATTCAATATCTCAGAAAATTAAAATATTGTGAAAAGATTCAATATTGAAGACACCTGGTGCCACACTCTAATCAGCTAATTAACTCAAAACACCTGTAAAGCCTTTAAATGGTCTCTCAGTCAAGTTCTGTAGGCTACACAATCATGGGGAAGACTGCTGACTTGACAGTTGTCCAAAAGACGACCATTGACACCTTGCACAAGGAGGGCAAGACACAAAAGGTCATTGCAAAAGAGGCTGGCTGTTCACAGAGGAAATGTGTCCGAGGAAATGAATAGAGAGGCGAAGGGAAGGAAAATATGTGGTAGAAAAAAAGTGTTCAAGCAATAGAGATAACTGCACCCTGGAGAGGATTGTGAAACAAAACCCATTAAAAAATGTGGGGGAGATTCACAAAGAGTGGACTGCACCTAGAGTCAGTGCTTAAAGGACCACTACATACAGATATATGCAAGACATGCGTTTCAGCTGTCGCTTTCCTTGTGTCATGCCACTCTTGAACAACCGACAGCGTCAGAAGCGTCTCGCTTCAAAAAGGACTGGACTGCTGCTGAGTGGTCCAAAGTTATGTTCTCTGATGAAAGTAAGTTTTGCATTTCCTTTGGAAATCGGGGTCCCAGAGTCTGGAGGAAGAGAGGAGAGGCACAAAATCCTCATTGCTTGAGGTCCAGTGTAAAGTTTCCACAGTCAGTGATGGTTTGGGGTGCCATGTCATCTGCTGGTGATACCAGCTTAAGATACCAGCCCGCCGCTTAATGTGGAGACCTTGTACACAAAACAGTTACAGCGCATAACTAGTTCCATTTTAAATGACAGTTCACATCCTTTGGACACAGAATTCCAGCTTCTACCCTCTGGGCGTAGGTTTATAATCCCCAGGTGTAGAACAAAAAGACACAAAAACAGTTTTGTTTTCATGCAGCCATTACTTTGATGAATAAGTTATAGCTTATAGTGTACTTGGTTTTTATGTATTTTACTTCCTATTTTTTGTATGAGGAGACTACTGAAACTTTTTTTTTTTTTTTTTTTTTTTTAATATATATTATGTATTCTGGACCGATAAGAACTTTTGATGATGTAGTTTTTGATGATATGTGTGATATGTGCTCTGTTTCATGTGTGTGTATGAGGACTCTACTGCAAACAAAATCTACCTTTGGGTATAAATAAAGGAACTTGACTTGACTTGGTGTTGGTGTTGGTCCACTGTGTTTTCTGAGGTCTAAGGTCAACACATCGGTATAGCAGGAAGTTTTAGAGCACTTCATGATTCCTGCTGCTGACCAACTTTATGGAGATGCAGATTTCATTTTCCAACAGGACCTTGCACCTGCACACAGTGCCAAATCTACCAGTGCCTGGTTTAAGGACCATGCTATCCCTGTCCTTAATTGGCCAGCAAACTCACCTGACCTTAACCCCATAGAAAATCTATGGGGTATTGTGAAGAGGAAGATGTGATATGCCAGACCCAACAATGCAGAAGAGCTGAAGGCCACTATCAGAGAAACCTGTGCTCTCATAACACCTGATCAGTGCCACAGACTGATCGACTCCATGCCACGCCGCATTACTGCAGTAATTTAGGGCAAAAGGAGCCCCAACTAAGTATTGAGTGCTGTACATGCTCATACTTTTCATGTTCATACTTTTCAGTTTGCCAAGATTTCTAAAAATCCTTTCTTTGTATTGGTCTTAAGTAATATTCTGATTTTCTGAGATACTGAATTTGGGATTTTCCTTAGTTGTGAGTTATAATCATCAAAATTCAAATAAATAAACATTTGAAATATATCGGTCTGTGTGTAATGAATTAATATAATATACAAGTTTCACTTTTTGAGTGGAATTAGTGAATAAATCAACTTTTTGTTGCTATTCTAATTATATGACCAGCACCTGTAAATTAGGCATTTGTTGCATCCAATTGGGAAATACACTGAAAAATATTATAAATGCAACACTTTTGTGTTTGCCCCCATTTTTCATGAGCTGAACTCAAAGATCTAAGACTTTTTCTATCTACACAAAAGGCCTATTTCTCTAGGAGCCCCGCACATGACATGCAGGAAAAAATATAAGGCTTAATCATGTGCACGATTTACTAATTCATTCCCTCAATGTACTAAAACGTGCACACGATTACTATTGCGTTCACTCGATTTACTATTGCGTTCACTCGATTTATAAATTGTGCGCACGATTTACTAATTCTTCTCTGTTGGTGTGCTGTTGTCTGAGGTGTAGCAGTCAAGAGAGAGAAATAGGCCTTTTGTGTACATAGGAAAGTCTCAGAACTTTGAGTTAAGTTCATGAAAAATCATTTTGTTCAGTGTAATTACTGATTGTAATGACATACTGCCTTTTACACATTGGTTGCATTGCGACTCGCTGTGTAAAAATAAAACAATGACTGCATTTGTGACTGGAGAAAGGAAAAAAACAACAAGTGCTACTCTACACAAAACTCGCGATTCAATCATCAGTGGCAAATTCTTTAAATAAAAAAATGTTTACAGGCTGTGAGTCAGAACAGCCAGCATTGTAGGCTACTCTCCTAGGTTTAGGAAACAGTCCTACACAAAATGCCTTTTACACATCTGAATATTTTGGTTGAACTGTTCTGGAACAGTGTTGTAAATACAACTTAAGACAATGCTTGGCGGTTTTTTTTAATGTATTTAGTTACTTATTTTGGACATGACCAGCACAAGCATTGGAGGTTAATTGATGCGCTTGGAGACTGTGACGCATGTCTGGTCCATTTAACATTCAAAAGCTCTTCAACTCAATCAATAGTTTTTACTCTTATAACTTGCATACCGTTTAAAAAGTAAACCGTTTATTTAATTTTATTACACACTTTTAGTTTCACAAATCAGGCTTGACTGCTACACCTCAGACAACAGCACACCAACAGAGAAGGAAAAAAACTGTGGACATGCATTTTTGATTGTCGGATTAAATTTTTATATGTGTGTGTGTCACCCTATTTCCTATGTCCCCCATCCCCAACCCCCATAACCCAGAATTAAACAAAGAGAAAGAAAGAAGTAGAAGAAGAAGAAGAAGAAGAAAAAGAAGAAGAAGAAGAAGAAGAAGAAGAAGAAGAATGAGAAGAAGAAAACACAGTTCTTTTTTGCGTCAGACTGTGATGCTCTATTGCCATATTCGGTCAAATGGCTCAGACACAGACGCCAGTAGTTTGGAAAGGCACGCTATAAACGAAGCAACGTGATAGGATGATAATATAGCAAACATGTTACTGAAGAGTTTGCAGTCTTGATTTGTGGGGGTTGGGATTCAAATTAGTGGCGCGCTTTGGTGTGATTGGAAGAACAGACATCCATCTGTTACATTGTAACGGCGCGTGTCAGACGCGTGAGATCACCGCTGATTTGAAACAAGGTGTTTCATAGAGCCACAGAACAACTAATATTTCTGGTCACTGCAAAATACAAACATATAATAATAATAAAAATTAGGGGAAAAAAATTGGATTTTAGGAAAGAAACATAGAAAAGGCGGTTTAATTTCCTTTCTATATAAATAAAACCTTATTTCTTTATATATTTTTTATTTTCATCTCTAACCATCCTTTAATATATATTGGGGATTTGTTTTTAAACTCTGTTGTATTCCAAACATCCTTACCCTTGTTTAATATGAACTAAAATACAGTCTATGTAATTTTCCAAGGTATGGTTTTGCTATATTTTGGAGTAAAAACACGTAAGCTATATATCGAACATGGTCCGAATGTAAACAGATGTTGACAGTAGCTATAGCGTGGCTTGGTTAATTATCGCGCGGTCATCATGCTCTGTATTATTTATTAGATGTCCAATATGGCGGTTTTCCTTGTGAAATAAAATATCTTAAAGCACAAATTATAATAAAACAAAGACAAGTTAAAGTAACCCACAACTTTAAATGCCTTGAAGCATTAATGCCTCAGCAATAAACATTAAACAAAATGCGGAATGGAAAATTAACTAGCATTTTGTAAATGATTGTGCATTAACTTCCACATTTTATTGTGTAAGCCTATGTATGTATATGTAGGCCTATATATTTTATAAAACACATGTGGAGGTCTACGAGACAATAAAAATCATAATCGCATATACCAGTGCCTTTGGATGATGCTGACATCACTCAACAGATGGTAAGTTCATTGGAACTTCACGAGTTGTGGGACAGTCAGATCACAGATCAGACCTTTGGCATCCCCCTCTGCGTCCAACCGAAGTCACAATAGAACAGAAGCCCTGCCTCCACGCCAAAGGGCCCTATAAAAGACCCCTCTCACACACCATGACCACAAAACTCTCTGCTCATCTCTCAAGAGCACATTTAGAGACACCACCCGATCAAATCATGACTCCAAACATTATTACCGAAGCTCATTCCCACTCATTCGGTTCTCGAATGACTGTGGCTCAAAGAAAAGAGGCACATGAATTGAGAAAGGTGAGGATGATTTTGGGTTCCTTCGAACACACTGAGCCATGTTAACGGTTGTGCTTGTGGTATCTATAAACTCACACTCACACTAACCGATTTCTGTCTTTTTCCAGTCTCTCAAGCCATTGATGGAAAAAAGAAGGCGGGCTCGCATTAACGAGAGCCTCAATCACTTAAAAACACTTATACTCCCTTTGGTCGGCAAAGACGTAAGTATCTCTGGTACTTGCATGGTCATACAGTAGCCTACTTAAATTCAAATTTAGCCTATGTCAGTGTCTGAACAATACCCTAATGTGTCCAATCACTTTCAATATTTTAGGCTTCACGCTATTCAAAGCTGGAGAAAGCTGACATTCTCGAAATGACTGTGCGGTTCCTCAGAGACCTGCCTTCCTCATCAGCTAAAGGTGAGTGATTTTAATTTATTATTATTTTTTCAGAGTCTACTGGCAACTGTATTTATTTTAACATGGTCCAAATGTATTTACTATTTTTTCTCTCTCCAAAGGTCAAACAGGCAGCTATAAAGAGGGATATAAAGCATGCTTGCAGCGCATCTCTGCGATGCTGCCACAGTCTAACCTCGAAACAGAAACCCGTCAGCGCGTCAACGAGTTCATCCAGCACTCCATGGTGTCTGCAACGTCCTCCTGCCAGAACTGCTGTACTCAGAACTCCAGAATGATTTCACAAATGCACCAGAGACTTGTGAGCTTGAGGAACAGCAGCTCTGCAACGGAGAACCACTCCATCAGTAGCGCTTCAGCTCCCAGTCAACCTCAGTCTGTGCCACAAGCAGCTGTGGACATGTGGAGACCCTGGTGACCAAACACAAGCCTTCGGGGAAATTGTTTAGAATTAACTCTGCATATTATTTATTTATCATAGTAGGTTTTAGTTAAAATGTAAAGCCTGTGATGGAGATTACATGTAAGGAATTTAAGGAAATGCTGCTTTGTAAATGAAAGAAAGCCAGCGAGCACAGATCATGCTGTCTTCATGAATATAACGTTATGCAATCCTCGCTGGGGGTTTAAATACTATGGGTTGTAATCAACAAAATTGTAAACCCCAAGGGTTAAAATGTTTTTCTGAGGTTTGCACAATTTACTTGATTTCATTTGGTCTGTGCAAAGAAATCGTAAACACTGTGTGTTATTTATTAATGGCAAAATGAATGTCCCTGAAGAAAGCATAATCACAAAATATTATTGTGAATCAACAGAAGAATAAAACCTTTTTGCTTTGAAATTCTTGAAATCTTGTTTGTTTATTTATTGGAAATGGTTTTTAAAATTTCTCACTGGGTGAATAAAGCAGCTGGAAGTTGACAGGAATGCAGAAATGACAAACAAAACAAAAAAGAACACGCAAATATAAAACTATTTCCTAGGCACACATACGCATTGATCTGGATTAAAAAATAAAACTGGAAAACAACAGCAACCATTTTCCATTTAGCATAAGTTATTATATGAGTTATTTGTAGTCTGAGAAACCATAGAAATGATCTTCTCTTTAGCATTCCTTACACAGACAGCTCCCTGCGCTCAGGTTATTTTATTGTATTTTATTTAATTATTATTTATTTATTTATTTTTGCGCGGCAAACAAGTGTCGCAAAAGACACATCTTTAGTGATAAGTCTGTTTCATGAAACTTCGCTGCATTCATACACAAATATAAAATATTTTTGACTCATCAGTGATTTTAGTATCTAAATCTAAATTTCTTCAGTTAAACTTTTATGCCATTGAAGCGACCGTAGATAAACATGCAGTGCTTGAAAATGTTTTTTTCCCCTTCCTGTGTTTTTTTTAATTTGTTTATTATTTATTTTTTATTTTTTTGATACCAATATACCCCAGTAACTCAAGACTGGTTTTGTGGTCCAGGGTCACATATGAGAAACAAAATAGTTGGCATGTATCAGTCTGGAAAGGGTTATCAAGCTATTTCTAAAGCTTTGGGACTCCAGCGAACCACGGTCAGAGCCATTATAATGGAGAAAACTTGGAACAGTGTTGAACCTTCCCATGTGGCCGGCCTACCAAAATTACTCCAAGAGCGCAACAACAACTCATCCAGGAGGTCATAAAAGAACCCAGAACAACATTTAAAGAATTGCAGGCCTCACTAGCCTCAATTAAGGTCAGTGTCCATGATTCAACAATAAGAAAGACGGATGCATGGGAGAATTACAAGGCAAAAGCCATTGCTGACCAAAAAGAACACAACGGCTTGTCTCACATTTGCCTCAATATCTTGATTATCAAGACTTTTGGGCAAATATTCCGTGGACTGATGCGAAAAAAGTTGCACTTTTTGGAATGAGTGTGTCCTGTTACATCTGGCATAAATCCAACACAGCATTTCATAAAAAGAACACAATACCAACAGTCAAAAATGGTGGTGGTAGTATGATTGTCTGGGGCTGCTTTGCAGCTTCAGGATCTTGATGACTTGCCATAATTGATGGAAGAATGAATTCTGCACTCTGTCAGAAAATCCTGAAGGAGAATGTCTGGCCATCAGTTTGTGACCTCAAGCACACTTGGGTTATGCAAAAGGACAATGATCCCAAACACACCAGCAAATCCACCTCTGAATGGCTCAATCAAAACAAAATTAAGATTTTAAGTCAAAGTCTGGACTTAAATCCAATTGGGATGCTGTGGAACTAATGGAATGCATAGTCGATATAAAAAACTGGATGACGAGTAATTTCTTACTGCTAAATTCTGAAAAAACAAAGGTGTTAATTATAGGACCTAAAAACTCTGCATGTAATATCCTAGATAGCTGTCTAAGACTTGATGGTTGCTCTGTCAATTCTTCGTCATCAGTTAGGAACCTAGGTGTGCTATTTGATCGCAATCTTTCCTTAGAAAGCCACGTTTCTAGCATTTGTAAAACTGCATTTTTCCATCTCAAAAATATATCTAAATTACGGCCTATGCTCTCAATGTCAAATGCAGAAATGTTAATCCATGCATTTATGACCTCAAGGTTAGATTATTGTAATGCTTTATTGGGTGGTTGTTCTGCACGCTTAGTAAACAAACTACAGCTAGTCCAAAATGCAGCAACAAGAGTTCTTACTAGAACCAGGAAGTATGACCATATTAGCCCGGTCCTGTCAACACTGCACTGGCTCCCTATCAAACATTGTATAGATTTTAAAATATTGCTTATTACTTATAAAGCCCTGAATGGTTTAGCACCTCAGTATTTGAATGAGCTCCTTTTACATTATAATCCTCCACGTCCGCTACGTTCTCAAAACTCAGACAATTTGATAATACCTAGAATATCAAAATCAACTGCGGGCGGCAGATCCTTTTCCTATTTGGCACCTAAACCCTTAAAATAACCTACCTAACATTGTTCGGGAGGCAGACATACTCTTGCAGTTTAAATCTAGATTAAAGACCCATCTCTTTAACCTGGCTTACACATAACATACTAATATGCTTTTATTATCCAAATCCGTTAAAGGATTTTTAGGCTGCATTAATTAGGTAAACCGGGAACACTTCCCATAACACCCGATGTACTTGCTACATCAGTAGAAGAATGGCATCTACGCTAATATTTGTCTGTTTCTCTCTTATTCCAAAGTCACCATATCCACCAGATCCAGTACGTATCCAGACCAGATGTTGGATCAGCACCTAGAAAGGACCTCTACTGCCCTGAAAGACAGCGGAGACCAGGACAACTAGAGTCCCAGATACAGATCCCCTGTAAAGACCTTGTCTCAGAGGAGCACCAGGACAAGACCACAGGAAACAGATGATTCTTCTGCGCAATCTGACTTTGCTGCAGCCTGGAATTGAACTACTGGTTTCGTCTGGTCAGAGGAGAACTGGCCCCCCAACTGAGCCTGGTTTCTCCCAAGGTTTTTTTCTCCATTCTGTCACCGATGCATTATTTAGCATTATTGACACACTGTTTTCCTAATAAATGTTGTTCAGTTGCTTTGACGCAATGCATTTTGTTTAAAGCGCTATATAAATAAAGGTGACTTGACTTGACTGATGGAGTTTAGGTTCCTTGCCTCCGCAGCCTCTGGCTTGCTTAGTTGGGGTCACTTCATTTACAGTGATATCGTTGACTTGATTGCAAATAAATGCACAGACACTATTTAAACTGAACAGAGATGACATCATTGAATTCAATGATGAACTGCCTTTTACTGTCATTTTGCATTATTGACACACTGTTTTGCAATGTAATGCAATGTGTTTATGTGGTTTAAGGCTCAAAAACCATTATTTTTCACATACTGTACATTATTGTTGCTCATCTATGCCCCGCCTTTCTGAAACACATTGATATTTACAGAGCTCATCCTTCTGAAAAGTGAGGTGTGCTCTGATTGGCCAGCTTTCCAGTGCGTTGTGATTGGCCGATGTAACATAAATGATACACTACTTGCCATACTGTGATGCCATGTCCCGGTGCAATATAAGAACAATAAAACCTATTATACAGGTGCTGGTCATATAATTAGAATATCATCAAAAAGTTGATTTATTTCACAAATTCCATTCAAAAAGTGAAACTTGTATATTATATTCATTCATTAAACACAGACTGATATATTTCAAATGTTTATTTCTTTTTATTTTGGCGATTATAACTGACAACTGAGGAAAATACCAAATTCAATATCTCAGAAAATTAAAATATTGTGAAAAGATTCAATATTGAAGACACCTGGTGCCACACTCTAATCAGCTAATTAACTCAAAACACCTGTAAAGCCTTTAAATGGTCTCTCAGTCAAGTTCTGTAGGCTACACAATCATGGGGAAGACTGCTGACTTGACAGTTGTCCAAAAGACGACCATTGACACCTTGCACAAGGAGGGCAAGACACAAAAGGTCATTGCAAAAGAGGCTGGCTGTTCACAGAGCTCTGTGTCCGAGGAAATGAATAGAGAGGCGAAGGGAAGGAAAATATGTGGTAGAAAAAAAGTGTTCAAGCAATAGAGATAACTGCACCCTGGAGAGGATTGTGAAACAAAACCCATTAAAAAATGTGGGGGAGATTCACAAAGAGTGGACTGCACCTAGAGTCAGTGCTTCAAGGACCACTACATACAGATATATGCAAGACATGCGTTTCAGCTGTCGCTTTCCTTGTGTCATGCCACTCTTGAACAACCGACAGCGTCAGAAGCGTCTCGCTTCAAAAAGGACTGGACTGCTGCTGAGTGGTCCAAAGTTATGTTCTCTGATGAAAGTAAGTTTTGCATTTCCTTTGGAAATCGGGGGCCCAGAGTCTGGAGGAAGAGAGGAGAGGCACAAAATCCTCATTGCTTGAGGTCCAGTGTAAAGTTTCCACAGTCAGTGATGGTTTGGGGTGCCATGTCATCTGCTGGTGATACCAGCTTAAGATACCAGCCCGCCGCTTAATGTGGAGACCTTGTACACAAAACAGTTACAGCGCATAACTAGTTCCATTTTAAATGACAGTTCACATCCTTTGGACACAGAATTCCAGCTTCTACCCTCTGGGCGTAGGTTTATAATCCCCAGGTGTAGAACAAAAAGACACAAAAACAGTTTTGTTTTCATGCAGCCATTACTTTGAGGAATAAGTTATAGCTTATAGTGTACTTGGTTTTTATGTATTTTACTTCCTATTTTTTGTATGAGGAGACTACTGAAACTTTTTTTTTTTATTTTTTTTTTTTATATATATTATGTATTCTGGACCGATAAGAACTTTTGATGATGTAGTTTTTGATGATATGTGTGATATGTGCTCTGTTTCATGTGTGTGTATGAGGACTCTACTGCAAACAAAATCTACCTTTGGGTATAAATAAAGGAACTTGACTTGACTTGGTGTTGGTCCACTGTGTTTTCTGAGGTCTAAGGTCAACACATCGGTATAGCAGGAAGTTTTAGAGCAATTCATGATTCCTGCTGCTGACCAACTTTATGGAGATGCAGATTTCATTTTCCAACAGGACCTTGCACCTGCACACAGTGCCAAACTACCAGTGCCTGGTTTAAGGACCATGCTATCCCTGTCCTTAATTGGCCAGCAAACTCACCTGACCTTAACCCCATAGAAAATCTATGGGGTATTGTGAAGAGGAAGATGTGATATGCCAGACCCAAGAATGCAGAAGAGCTGAAGGCCACTATCAGAGAAACCTGTGCTCTCATAACACCTGATCAGTGCCACAGACTGATCGACTCCATGCCACGCCGCATTACTGCAGTAATTTAGGGCAAAAGGAGCCCCAACTAAGTATTGAGTGCTGTACATGCTCATACTTTTCATGTTCATACTTTTCAGTTTGCCAAGATTTCTAAAAATCCTTTCTTTGTATTGGTCTTAAGTAATATTCTGATTTTCTGAGATACTGAATTTGGGATTTTCCTTAGTTGTGAGTTATAATCATCAAAATTCAAATAAATAAACATTTGAAATATATCGGTCTGTGTGTAATGAATTAATATAATATACAAGTTTCACTTTTTGAGTGGAATTAGTGAATAAATCAACTTTTTGTTGCTATTCTAATTATATGACCAGCACCTGTAAATTAGGCATTTGTTGCATCCAATTGGGAAATACACTGAAAAATATTATAAATGCAACACTTTTGTGTTTGCCCCCATTTTTCATGAGCTGAACTCAAAGATCTAAGACTTTTTCTATCTACACAAAAGGCCTATTTCTCTAGGAGCCCCGCACATGACATGCAGGAAAAAATATAAGGCTTAATCATGTGCACGATTTACTAATTCATTCCCTCAATGTACTAAAACGTGCACACGATTACTATTGCGTTCACTCGATTTACTATTGCGTTCACTCGATTTATAAATTGTGCGCACGATTTACTAATTCTTCTCTGTTGGTGTGCTGTTGTCTGAGGTGTAGCAGTCAAGAGAGAGAAATAGGCCTTTTGTGTACATAGGAAAGTCTCAGAACTTTGAGTTAAGTTCATGAAAAATCATTTTGTTCAGTGTAATTACTGATTGTAATGACATACTGCCTTTTACACATTGGTTGCATTGCGACTCGCTGTGTAAAAATAAAACAATGACTGCATTTGTGACTGGAGAAAGGAAAAAAACAACAAGTGCTACTCTACACAAAACTCGCGATTCAATCATCAGTGGCAAATTCTTTAAATAAAAAAATGTTTACAGGCTGTGAGTCAGAACAGCCAGCATTGTAGGCTACTCTCCCAGGTTTAGGAAACAGTCCTACACAAAATGCCTTTTACACATCTGAATATTTTGGTTGAACTGTTCTGGAACAGTGTTGTAAATACAACTTAAGACAATGCTTGGCGGTTTTTTTTAATGTATTTAGTTACTTATTTTGGACATGACCAGCACAAGCATTGGAGGTTAATTGATGCGCTTGGAGACTGTGACGCATGTCTGGTCCATTTAACATTCAAAAGCTCTTCAACTCAATCAATAGTTTTTACTCTTATAACTTGCATACCGTTTAAAAAGTAAACCGTTTATTTAATTTTATTACACACTTTTAGTTTCACAAATCAGGCTTGACTGCTACACCTCAGACAACAGCACACCAACAGAGAAGGAAAAAAACTGTGGACATGCATTTTTGATTGTCGGATTAAATTTTTATATGTGTGTGTGTCACCCTATTTCCTATGTCCCCCATCCCCAACCCCCATAACCCAGAATTAAACAAAGAGAAAGAAAGAAGTAGAAGAAGAAGAAGAAGAAGAAAAAGAAGAAGAAGAAGAAGAAGAAGAAGAAGAAGAAGAAGAAGAATGAGAAGAAGAAAACACAGTTCTTTTTTGCGTCAGACTGTGATGCTCTATTGCCATATTCGGTCAAATGGCTCAGACACAGACGCCAGTAGTTTGGAAAGGCACGCTATAAACGAAGCAACGTGATAGGATGATAATATAGCAAACATGTTACTGAAGAGTTTGCAGTCTTGATTTGTGGGGGTTGGGATTCAAATTAGTGGCGCGCTTTGGTGTGATTGGAAGAACAGACATCCATCTGTTACATTGTAACGGCGCGTGTCAGACGCGTGAGATCACCGCTGATTTGAAACAAGGTGTTTCATAGAGCCACAGAACAACTAATATTTCTGGTCACTGCAAAATACAAACATATAATAATAATAAAAATTAGGGGAAAAAAATTGGATTTTAGGAAAGAAACATAGAAAAGGCAGTTTAATTTCCTTTCTATATAAATAAAACCTTATTTCTTTATATATTTTTTATTTTCATCTCTAACCATCCTTTAATATATATTGGGGATTTGTTTTTAAACTCTGTTGTATTCCAAACATCCTTACCCTTGTTTAATATGAACTAAAATACAGTCTATGTAATTTTCCAAGGTATGGTTTTGCTATATTTTGGAGTAAAAACACGTAAGCTATATATCGAACATGGTCCGAATGTAAACAGATGTTGACAGTAGCTATAGCGTGGCTTGGTTAATTATCGCGCGGTCATCATGCTCTGTATTATTTATTAGATGTCCAATATGGCGGTTTTCCTTGTGAAATAAAATATCTTAAAGCACAAATTATAATAAAACAAAGACAAGTTAAAGTAACCCACAACTTTAAATGCCTTGAAGCATTAATGCCTCAGCAATAAACATTAAACAAAATGCGGAATGGAAAATTAACTAGCATTTTGTAAATGATTGTGCATTAACTTCCACATTTTATTGTGTAAGCCTATGTATGTATATGTAGGCCTATATATTTTATAAAACACATGTGGAGGTCTACGAGACAATAAAAATCATAATCGCATATACCAGTGCCTTTGGATGATGCTGACATCACTCAACAGATGGTAAGTTCATTGGAACTTCACGAGTTGTGGGACAGTCAGATCACAGATCAGACCTTTGGCATCCCCCTCTGCGTCCAACCGAAGTCACAATAGAACAGAAGCCCTGCCTCCACGCCAAAGGGCCCTATAAAAGACCCCTCTCACACACCATGACCACAAAACTCTCTGCTCATCTCTCAAGAGCACATTTAGAGACACCACCCGATCAAATCATGACTCCAAACATTATTACCGAAGCTCATTCCCACTCATTCGGTTCTCGAATGACTGTGGCTCAAAGAAAAGAGGCACATGAATTGAGAAAGGTGAGGATGATTTTGGGTTCCTTCGAACACACTGAGCCATGTTAACGGTTGTGCTTGTGGCATCTATAAACTCACACTCACACTAACCGATTTCTGTCTTTTTCCAGTCTCTCAAGCCATTGATGGAAAAAAGAAGGCGGGCTCGCATTAACGAGAGCCTCAATCACTTAAAAACACTTATACTCCCTTTGGTCGGCAAAGACGTAAGTATCTCTGGTACTTGCATGGTCATACAGTAGCCTACTTAAATTCAAATTTAGCCTATGTCAGTGTCTGAACAATACCCTAATGTGTCCAATCACTTTCAATATTTTAGGCTTCACGCTATTCAAAGCTGGAGAAAGCTGACATTCTCGAAATGACTGTGCGGTTCCTCAGAGACCTGCCTTCCTCATCAGCTAAAGGTGAGTGATTTTAATTTATTATTATTTTTTCAGAGTCTACTGGCAACTGTATTTATTTTAACATGGTCCAAATGTATTTACTATTTTTTCTCTCTGCAAAGGTCAAACAGGCAGCTATAAAGAGGGATATAAAGCATGCTTGCAGCGCATCTCTGCGATGCTGCCACAGTCTAACCTCGAAACAGAAACCCGTCAGCGCGTCAACGAGTTCATCCAGCACTCCATGGTGTCTGCAACGTCCTCCTGCCAGAACTGCTGTACTCAGAACTCCAGAATGATTTCACAAATGCACCAGAGACTTGTGAGCTTGAGGAACAGCAGCTCTGCAACGGAGAACCACTCCATCAGTAGCGCTTCAGCTCCCAGTCAACCTCAGTCTGTGCCACAAGCAGCTGTGGACATGTGGAGACCCTGGTGACCAAACACAAGCCTTCGGGGAAATTGTTTAGAATTAACTCTGCATATTATTTATTTATCATAGTAGGTTTTTGTTAAAATGTAAAGCCTGTGATGGAGATTACATGTAAGGAATTTAAGGAAATGCTGCTTTGTAAATGAAAGAAAGCCAGCGAGCACAGATCATGCTGTCTTCATGAATATAACGTTATGCAATCCTCGCTGGGGGTTTAAATACTATGGGTTGTAATCAACAAAATTGTAAACCCCAAGGGTTAAAATGTTTTTCTGAGGTTTGCACAATTTACTTGATTTCATTTGGTCTGTGCAAAGAAATCGTAAACACTGTGTGTTATTTATTAATGGCAAAATGAATGTCCCTGAAGAAAGCATAATCACAAAATATTATTGTGAATCAACAGAAGAATAAAACCTTTTTGCTTTGAAATTCTTGAAATCTTGTTTGTTTATTTATTGGAAATGGTTTTTAAAATTTCTCACTGGGTGAATAAAGCAGCTGGAAGTTGACAGGAATGCAGAAATGACAAACAAAACAAAAAAGAACACGCAAATATAAAACTATTTCCTAGGCACACATACGCATTGATCTGGATTAAAAAATAAAACTGGAAAACAACAGCAACCATTTTCCATTTAGCATAAGTTATTATATGAGTTATTTGTAGTCTGAGAAACCATAGAAATGATCTTCTCTTTAGCATTCCTTACACAGACAGCTCCCTGCGCTCAGGTTATTTTATTGTATTTTATTTAATTATTATTTATTTATTTATTTTTGCGCGGCAAACAAGTGTCGCAAAAGACACATCTTTAGTGATAAGTCTGTTTCATGAAACTTCGCTGCATTCATACACAAATATAAAATATTTTTGACTCATCAGTGATTTTAGTATCTAAATCTAAATTTCTTCAGTTAAACTTTTATGCCATTGAAGCGACCGTAGATAAACATGCAGTGCTTGAAAATGTTTTTTTCCCCTTCCTGTGTTTTTTTTAATTTGTTTATTATTTATTTTTTATTTTTTTGATACCAATATACCCCAGTAACTCAAGACTGGTTTTGTGGTCCAGGGTCACATATGAGAAACAAAATAGTTGGCATGTATCAGTCTGGAAAGGGTTATCAAGCTATTTCTAAAGCTTTGGGACTCCAGCGAACCACGGTCAGAGCCATTATAATGGAGAAAACTTGGAACAGTGCTGAACCTTCCCATGTGGCCGGCCTACCAAAATTACTCCAAGAGCGCAACAACAACTCATCCAGGAGGTCATAAAAGAACCCAGAACAACATTTAAAGAATTGCAGGCCTCACTAGCCTCAATTAAGGTCAGTGTCCATGATTCAACAATAAGAAAGATGGATGCATGGGAGAATTACAAGGCAAAAGCCATTGCTGACCAAAAAGAACACAACGGCTTGTCTCACATTTGCCTCAATATCTTGATTATCAAGACTTTTGGGCAAATATTCCGTGGACTGATGCGAAAAAAGTTGAACTTTTTGGAATGAGTGTGTCCTGATACATCTGGCATAAATCCAACACAGCATTTCATAAAAAGAACACAATACCAACAGTCAAAAATGGTGGTGGTAGTATGATTGTCTGGGGCTGCTTTGCAGCTTCAGGATCTTGATGACTTGCCATAATTGATGGAAGAATGAATTCTGCACTCTGTCAGAAAATCCTGAAGGAGAATGTCTGGCCATCAGTTTGTGACCTCAAGCACACTTGGGTTATGCAAAAGGACAATGATCCCAAACACACCAGCAAATCCACCTCTGAATGGCTCAATCAAAACAAAATTAAGATTTTAAGTCAAAGTCTGGACTTAAATCCAATTGGGATGCTGTGGAACTAATGGAATGCATAGTCGATATAAAAAACTGGATGACGAGTAATTTCTTACTGCTAAATTCTGAAAAAACAAAGGTGTTAATTATAGGACCTAAAAACTCTGCATGTAATATCCTAGATAGCTGTCTAAGACTTGATGGTTGCTCTGTCAATTCTTCGTCATCAGTTAGGAACCTAGGTGTGCTATTTGATCGCAATCTTTCCTTAGAAAGCCACATTTCTAGCATTTGTAAAACTGCATTTTTCCATCTCAAAAATATATCTAAATTACGGCCTATGCTCTCAATGTCAAATGCAGAAATGTTAATCCATGCATTTATGACCTCAAGGTTAGATTATTGTAATGCTTTATTGGGTGGTTGTTCTGCACGCTTAGTAAACAAACTACAGCTAGTCCAAAATGCAGCAACAAGAGTTCTTACTAGAACCAGGAAGTATGACCATATTAGCCCGGTCCTGTCAACACTGCACTGGCTCCCTATCAAACATTGTATAGATTTTAAAATATTGCTTATTACTTATAAAGCCCTGAATGGTTTAGCACCTCAGTATTTGAATGAGCTCCTTTTACATTATAATCCTCCACGTCCGCTACGTTCTCAAAACTCAGACAATTTGATAATACCTAGAATATCAAAATCAACTGCGGGCGGCAGATCCTTTTCCTATTTGGCACCTAAACCCTTAAAATAACCTACCTAACATTGTTCGGGAGGCAGACATACTCTTGCAGTTTAAATCTAGATTAAAGACCCATCTCTTTAACCTGGCTTACACATAACATACTAATATGCTTTTATTATCCAAATCCGTTAAAGGATTTTTAGGCTGCATTAATTAGGTAAACCGGGAACACTTCCCATAACACCCGATGTACTTGCTACATCAGTAGAAGAATGGCATCTACGCTAATATTTGTCTGTTTCTCTCTTATTCCAAAGTCACCATATCCACCAGATCCAGTACGTATCCAGACCAGATGTTGGATCAGCACCTAGAAAGGACCTCTACTGCCCTGAAAGACAGCGGAGACCAGGACAACTAGAGTCCCAGATACAGATCCCCTGTAAAGACCTTGTCTCAGAGGAGCACCAGGACAAGACCACAGGAAACAGATGATTCTTCTGCGCAATCTGACTTTGCTGCAGCCTGGAATTGAACTACTGGTTTCGTCTGGTCAGAGGAGAACTGGCCCCCCAACTGAGCCTGGTTTCTCCCAAGGTTTTTTTCTCCATTCTGTCACCGATGCATTATTTAGCATTATTGACACACTGTTTTCCTAATAAATGTTGTTCAGTTGCTTTGACGCAATGCATTTTGTTTAAAGCGCTATATAAATAAAGGTGACTTGACTTGACTGATGGAGTTTAGGTTCCTTGCCTCCGCAGCCTCTGGCTTGCTTAGTTGGGGTCACTTCATTTACAGTGATATCGTTGACTTGATTGCAAATAAATGCACAGACACTATTTAAACTGAACAGAGATGACATCATTGAATTCAATGATGAACTGCCTTTTACTGTCATTTTGCATTATTGACACACTGTTTTGCAATGTAATGCAATGTGTTTATGTGGTTTAAGGCTCAAAAACCATTATTTTTCACATACTGTACATTATTGTTGCTCATCTATGCCCCGCCTTTCTGAAACACATTGATATTTACAGAGCTCATCCTTCTGAAAAGTGAGGTGTGCTCTGATTGGCCAGCTTTCCAGTGCGTTGTGATTGGCCGATGTAACATAAATGATACACTACTTGCCATACTGTGATGCCATGTCCCGGTGCAATATAAGAACAATAAAACCTATTATACAGGTGCTGGTCATATAATTAGAATATCATCAAAAAGTTGATTTATTTCACAAATTCCATTCAAAAAGTGAAACTTGTATATTATATTCATTCATTAAACACAGACTGATATATTTCAAATGTTTATTTCTTTTTATTTTGGCGATTATAACTGACAACTGAGGAAAATACCAAATTCAATATCTCAGAAAATTAAAATATTGTGAAAAGATTCAATATTGAAGACACCTGGTGCCACACTCTAATCAGCTAATTAACTCAAAACACCTGTAAAGCCTTTAAATGGTCTCTCAGTCAAGTTCTGTAGGCTACACAATCATGGGGAAGACTGCTGACTTGACAGTTGTCCAAAAGACGACCATTGACACCTTGCACAAGGAGGGCAAGACACAAAAGGTCATTGCAAAAGAGGCTGGCTGTTCACAGAGCTCTGTGTCCGAGGAAATGAATAGAGAGGCGAAGGGAAGGAAAATATGTGGTAGAAAAAAAGTGTTCAAGCAATAGAGATAACTGCACCCTGGAGAGGATTGTGAAACAAAACCCATTAAAAAATGTGGGGGAGATTCACAAAGAGTGGACTGCACCTAGAGTCAGTGCTTCAAGGACCACTACATACAGATATATGCAAGACATGCGTTTCAGCTGTCGCTTTCCTTGTGTCATGCCACTCTTGAACAACCGACAGCGTCAGAAGCGTCTCGCTTCAAAAAGGACTGGACTGCTGCTGAGTGGTCCAAAGTTATGTTCTCTGATGAAAGTAAGTTTTGCATTTCCTTTGGAAATCGGGGGCCCAGAGTCTGGAGGAAGAGAGGAGAGGCACAAAATCCTCATTGCTTGAGGTCCAGTGTAAAGTTTCCACAGTCAGTGATGGTTTGGGGTGCCATGTCATCTGCTGGTGATACCAGCTTAAGATACCAGCCCGCCGCTTAATGTGGAGACCTTGTACACAAAACAGTTACAGCGCATAACTAGTTCCATTTTAAATGACAGTTCACATCCTTTGGACACAGAATTCCAGCTTCTACCCTCTGGGCGTAGGTTTATAATCCCCAGGTGTAGAACAAAAAGACACAAAAACAGTTTTGTTTTCATGCAGCCATTACTTTGAGGAATAAGTTATAGCTTATAGTGTACTTGGTTTTTATGTATTTTACTTCCTATTTTTTGTATGAGGAGACTACTGAAACTTTTTTTTTTTTTATTTTTTTTTTATATATATTATGTATTCTGGACCGATAAGAACTTTTGATGATGTAGTTTTTGATGATATGTGTGATATGTGCTCTGTTTCATGTGTGTGTATGAGGACTCTACTGCAAACAAAATCTACCTTTGGGTATAAATAAAGGAACTTGACTTGACTTGGTGTTGGTCCACTGTGTTTTCTGAGGTCTAAGGTCAACACATCGGTATAGCAGGAAGTTTTAGAGCACTTCATGATTCCTGCTGCTGACCAACTTTATGGAGATGCAGATTTCATTTTCCAACAGGACCTTGCACCTGCACACAGTGCCAAACTACCAGTGCCTGGTTTAAGGACCATGCTATCCCTGTCCTTAATTGGCCAGCAAACTCACCTGACCTTAACCCCATAGAAAATCTATGGGGTATTGTGAAGAGGAAGATGTGATATGCCAGACCCAACAATGCAGAAGAGCTGAAGGCCACTATCAGAGAAACCTGTGCTCTCATAACACCTGATCAGTGCCACAGACTGATCGACTCCATGCCACGCCGCATTACTGCAGTAATTTAGGGCAAAAGGAGCCCCAACTAAGTATTGAGTGCTGTACATGCTCATACTTTTCATGTTCATACTTTTCAGTTTGCCAAGATTTCTAAAAATCCTTTCTTTGTATTGGTCTTAAGTAATATTCTGATTTTCTGAGATACTGAATTTGGGATTTTCCTTAGTTGTGAGTTATAATCATCAAAATTCAAATAAATAAACATTTGAAATATATCGGTCTGTGTGTAATGAATTAATATAATATACAAGTTTCACTTTTTGAGTGGAATTAGTGAATAAATCAACTTTTTGTTGCTATTCTAATTATATGACCAGCACCTGTAAATTAGGCATTTGTTGCATCCAATTGGGACATACACTGAAAAATATTATAAATGCAACACTTTTGTGTTTGCCCCCATTTTTCATGAGCTGAACTCAAAGATCTAAGACTTTTTCTATCTACACAAAAGGCCTATTTCTCTAGGAGCCCCGCACATGACATGCAGGAAAAAATATAAGGCTAAATCATGTGCATGATTTACTAATTCATTCCCTCAATGTACTAAAACGTGCACACGATTACTATTGCGTTCACTCGATTTACTATTGCGTTCACTCGATTTATAAATTGTGCGCACGATTTAATAATTCTTCTCTGTTGGTGTGCTGTTGTCTGAGGTGTAGCAGTCAAGCTGATTTGTGAAACTAAAAGTGTGTAATAAAATTAAATAAACGGTTTGCTTTTTAAACGGTAGGCTATGCAAGTTATAAGTGTAAAAACTATTGATTGAGTTGAAGAGCGTTTGAATGTTAAATGGACCAGGCATGCTTCACAGTCTCTAAGAGCGCATCAATTATCCTCCAATGCTTGTGCTGGTCATGTCCAAAATAAATAAATAAATACATTAAAAAAAATGTTGCGTGCATTACCATGCTGCAACATGAGGTGATGGTCGTGGATGAATGGCACAACAATGGTCCTCAGGATCTCATCACAGTATCTCTGTGCAGTCAAAATGCCAGCAATAAAATGCACCTTTGTTCATTGTCCATAACAGACACCTGCCCATACCATAACCCCACCACCAGCATGGGCCACTCAATCCACAACATTGACATCAGCAAACCGCTCACCCACACAACGATATACATGCTGTCAACCATCTGCCCTGTTCAGTGACCGGGGATTCATCCATGCAGAAATCAACTCTCCAAAGTGCCAGACCCCTCGAATGTGTGCACTTGCCCACTCCAGTCAGTTACGACGATGATCTGCAGTCAGGTCGAGACCCCAGTGATGACAACGAGCATGCAGATGAGCCTCCCTGAGATGGTTTCTGACAGTTTGTGCAGAAATTCTTTGGTTATGCAAACCGATTGTTGCAGCAGCTGTCAGGGTGGCTGGTCTCAGACGATCTTGGAAGTAAAGATGCTGGATGTGGAGGTCCTGGGCTGGTGTGGTTACACGTGGTCTGTGGTTGTAAGGCTGGTTGGATGTACTGCCAATTTTCTGGAACACTTTTGGAGACGGCTAATGGTAGAGAGAACTTAACATTCAATTCATGGGTAACAGCTCTGGTGGACATTCCTTCAGTGAGCATGCCAATTGCACGCTCAAAACTTGCGACATCTGTGGCATTGTGCTGTGAGATAAAACTGCACATTTTAGAGTGGCCTTTTATTGTGGCCAGCCTAAGGCACACCTGTGCAATAATCATGCTGTCTAATCAGCATCTTGATATGGCACACCTGTGAGGTTGGTGAATTATCTTGGCAAAGGAGAAGTGCTCACTAACACAGATTTAGACAGTTTTGTGAACAATGTTTGAGAGAAATAGGCCTTTTGTGTACATAGGAAAGTCTCAGAACTTTGAGTTAAGTTCATGAAAAATCATTTTGTTCAGTGTAATTACTGATTGTAATGACATACTGCCTTTTACACATTGGTTGCATTGCGACTCGCTGTGTAAAAATAAAACAATGACTGCATTTGTGACTGGAGAAAGGAAAAAAACAACAAGTGCTACTCTACACAAAACTCGCGATTCAATCATCAGTGGCAAATTCTTTAAATAAAAAAATGTTTACAGGCTGTGAGTCAGAACAGCCAGCATTGTAGGCTACTCTCCCAGGTTTAGGAAACAGTCCTACACAAAATGCCTTTTACACATCTGAATATTTGGGTTGAACTGTTCTGGAACAGTGTTGTAAATACAACTTAAGACAATGCTTGGCTGTTTTTTTTTATGTATTTAGTTACTTATTTTGGACATGACCAGCACAAGCATTGGAGGTTAATTGATGCGCTTGGAGACTGTGACGCATGTCTGGTCCATTTAACATTCAAAAGCTCTTCAACTCAATCAATAGTTTTTACTCTTATAACTTGCATACCGTTTAAAAAGTAAACCGTTTATTTAATTTTATTACACACTTTTAGTTTCACAAATCAGGCTTGACTGCTACACCTCAGACAACAGCACACCAACAGAGAAGGAAAAAAACTGTGGACATGCATTTTTGATTATCGGATTAAATTTTTATATGTGTGTGTGTCACCCTATTTCCTATGTCCCCCATCCCCAACCCCCATAACCCAGAATTAAACAAAGAGAAAGAAAGAAGTAGAAGAAGAAGAAGAAGAAGAAAAAGAAGAAGAAGAAGAAGAAGAAGAAGAAGAAGAAGAAGAAGAAGAAGAAGAAGAAGAATGAGAAGAAGAAAACACAGTTCTTTTTTGCGTCAGACTGTGATGCTCTATTGCCATATTCGGTCAAATGGCTCAGACACAGACGCCAGTAGTTTGGAAAGGCACGCTATAAACGAAGCAACGTGATAGGATGATAATATAGCAAACATGTTACTGAAGAGTTTGCAGTCTTGATTTGTGGGGGTTGGGATTCAAATTAGTGGCGCGCTTTGGTGTGATTGGAAGAACAGACATCCATCTGTTACATTGTAACGGCGCGTGTCAGACGCGTGAGATCACCGCTGATTTGAAACAAGGTGTTTCATAGAGCCACAGAACAACTAATATTTCTGGTCACTGCAAAATACAAACATATAATAATAATAAAAATTAGGGGAAAAAAATTGGATTTTAGGAAAGAAACATAGAAAAGGCGGTTTAATTTCCTTTCTATATAAATAAAACCTTATTTCTTTATATATTTTTTATTTTCATCTCTAACCATCCTTTAATATATATTGGGGATTTGTTTTTAAACTCTGTTGTATTCCAAACATCCTTACCCTTGTTTAATATGAACTAAAATACAGTCTATGTAATTTTCCAAGGTATGGTTTTGCTATATTTTGGAGTAAAAACACGTAAGCTATATATCGAACATGGTCCGAATGTAAACAGATGTTGACAGTAGCTATAGCGTGGCTTGGTTAATTATCGCGCGGTCATCATGCTCTGTATTATTTATTAGATGTCCAATATGGCGGTTTTCCTTGTGAAATAAAATATCTTAAAGCACAAATTATAATAAAACAAAGACAAGTTAAAGTAACCCACAACTTTAAATGCCTTGAAGCATTAATGCCTCAGCAATAAACATTAAACAAAATGCGGAATGGAAAATTAACTAGCATTTTGTAAATGATTGTGCATTAACTTCCACATTTTATTGTGTAAGCCTATGTATGTATATGTAGGCCTATATATTTTATAAAACACATGTGGAGGTCTACGAGACAATAAAAATCATAATCGCATATACCAGTGCCTTTGGATGATGCTGACATCACTCAACAGATGGTAAGTTCATTGGAACTTCACGAGTTGTGGGACAGTCAGATCACAGATCAGACCTTTGGCATCCCCCTCTGCGTCCAACCGAAGTCACAATAGAACAGAAGCCCTGCCTCCACGCCAAAGGGCCCTATAAAAGACCCCTCTCACACACCATGACCACAAAACTCTCTGCTCATCTCTCAAGAGCACATTTAGAGACACCACCCGATCAAATCATGACTCCAAACATTATTACCGAAGCTCATTCCCACTCATTCGGTTCTCGAATGACTGTGGCTCAAAGAAAAGAGGCACATGAATTGAGAAAGGTGAGGATGATTTTGGGTTCCTTCGAACACACTGAGCCATGTTAACGGTTGTGCTTGTGGTATCTATAAACTCACACTCACACTAACCGATTTCTGTCTTTTTCCAGTCTCTCAAGCCATTGATGGAAAAAAGAAGGCGGGCTCGCATTAACGAGAGCCTCAATCACTTAAAAACACTTATACTCCCTTTGGTCGGCAAAGACGTAAGTATCTCTGGTACTTGCATGGTCATACAGTAGCCTACTTAAATTCAAATTTAGCCTATGTCAGTGTCTGAACAATACCCTAATGTGTCCAATCACTTTCAATATTTTAGGCTTCACGCTATTCAAAGCTGGAGAAAGCTGACATTCTCGAAATGACTGTGCGGTTCCTCAGAGACCTGCCTTCCTCATCAGCTAAAGGTGAGTGATTTTAATTTATTATTATTTTTTCAGAGTCTACTGGCAACTGTATTTATTTTAACATGGTCCAAATGTATTTACTATTTTTTCTCTCTGCAAAGGTCAAACAGGCAGCTATAAAGAGGGATATAAAGCATGCTTGCAGCGCATCTCTGCGATGCTGCCACAGTCTAACCTCGAAACAGAAACCCGTCAGCGCGTCAACGAGTTCATCCAGCACTCCATGGTGTCTGCAACGTCCTCCTGCCAGAACTGCTGTACTCAGAACTCCAGAATGATTTCACAAATGCACCAGAGACTTGTGAGCTTGAGGAACAGCAGCTCTGCAACGGAGAACCACTCCATCAGTAGCGCTTCAGCTCCCAGTCAACCTCAGTCTGTGCCACAAGCAGCTGTGGACATGTGGAGACCCTGGTGACCAAACACAAGCCTTCGGGGAAATTGTTTAGAATAACTCTGCATATTATTTATTTATCATAGTAGGTTTTAGTTAAAATGTAAAGCCTGTGATGGAGATTACATGTAAGGAATTTAAGGAAATGCTGCTTTGTAAATGAAAGAAAGCCAGCGAGCACAGATCATGCTGTCTTCATGAATATAACGTTATGCAATCCTCGCTGGGGGTTTAAATACTATGGGTTGTAATCAACAAAATTGTAAACCCCAAGGGTTAAAATGTTTTTCTGAGGTTTGCACAATTTACTTGATTTCATTTGGTCTGTGCAAATAAATCGTAAACACTGTGTGTTATTTATTAATGGCAAAATGAATGTCCCTGAAGAAAGCATAATCACAAAATATTATTGTGAATCAATAGAAAAATAAAACCTTTTTGCTTTGAAATTCTTGAAATCTTGTTTGTTTATTTATTGGAAATGTTTTTTTAAATTTCTCACTGGGTGAATAAAGCAGCTGGAAGTTGTAGACGAAAAAATCAAAGCAAATGACAAAAACAAAAAGAACACGTAAATAATCTCCTTAAATAGGCACACATATGCGTTGATCTGAAAAACTTTGAAACAACAGCAAAAATTTTCCATTTAGCATATGCTATTATGAGAGTTCTTCTTAGTCTGAAAGACCATAGAAATGATCTTCACTCCATCCCTTATACAGCTCCTTGCGCTTGTTTTTTTTTTTTTTTTTTTGCGCCGGAAACGAGGGTCGCCAAAGACACCACTTTGGTGATAAGTCTGTGGAATCGTAGCTATCTTTATACAAGGAACTTTAGCATCTCTTAACAGTCAGGTCCATCTTATTGACAGAGCCACGTGCAAAGCTCCCTCAGCTTTGTGTTTTGCGCGGGAAATAAGGGTCGCCAAAAATACCAACTTCAAGTCTGACTTCATGAAAGCGGAATAGAAGCTTTTCCTATCAAATGAATTGCTATGTTTGGCATAACACATTTATAAATATATGACCATAAATCGTTGATCGGAACAATGAACGTGAATGTTGTAAAGATAATAAATTATAAAATTATTGATCTTATAGTTTATACAAATCTTTTTTTTCTTTTTCAGAAAATAATTTTGTGCTGCCCCAGCAAAAGCCATTGTGCAGCCGCTTTTTACGGTTCATCCACTGAACTTTGTTCAATATATCAGGTTCAGTAATGTGTTTAACATAAATCTTTGTGAAAGCCACCCAACTCTGGTTATACACCATTGGTTTGACTGTCTTACACGGTTTAAGCTGGTCTCCCAAACCGACAAACTAGTTAAAAGACCAATCTAGATGGCCAGCAAGCATGAGCAAACCTGTAGACTTGTTGATCCTCCCCCCAGCAGGGTGTTGGTGGCTTCTTTTATGTAAGTCTATGTGGCTTTTTCAGATCTATTGTTGTCCACATGGGGAAAATCTTAACCATTTATTCAAAAAAAAAAACAAAAAAAAAACACAACAATTGTGACAATGTACTTCTCCTCAATACTGAGATGCATAATTTCAGCCATGTCTGTAATCCTACTGGCCCAAATGGTGTGGAACAAGGCAGTTTAATTCATACTGTCAGGGGTTTGTTCAAATCACTAAATAATGATGCTGACCCTATCCATTAATTGTCACAGTCATGCACATCAGAGAATCAGTACTCACTTTTGTACTACTCATTCTCACTTTGTGTTCTAACAAGACCTCCACTATGTTGATTGCATGACTGTAATTCGAGTTTGGCCAGGCATCATAACGACTGTTGATCATACTTAGGGATTTGAATAACTGCCTAATTATTAAGCATATGGTGTATAACTCAACCCACTCTGTTCCTAATGCACAGGCGAGACTGATATCACAAATGACATGCAGAAGAGTTGTGTTATTGTTTTGTTCACTGGTCTGGCTGATTCAGTAAAGTCTAACTAAGACTTAAGACTGATTAGTTTCACCTGCTGGACAATAATATTTTCTGTTTTCATTATATATGTTACCTCTAGGTTCTATATTCTTAGAAGGCATGGAGTATCTTTTCACTTATGCAGTTGACACTCAAATGTATCTGCCTTTTTAAGCACACTGACAAGATAGGATTAGGAACCTTGTTTGCCTGTCTAAATAATATAAGATCCTTTATGTCCTTAGATTTTCTACACCTAAATGCGAGTAAAACTGAAGCAATTGTGTTTGTGGCCTCTGTGGGGAAAGAAAAAAACATTGTTGATTTTGGAAATCTGCTCTCTAATATCAAACCAACTGTGAAAAGTCTGGGAATAACTCTGGACTCTTCCTTTAAGTTTGATCAACACATAAACACAGTAGTTTAGTCAGGCTTTTTTTATCTGCCGTTTCTGTCCCCCACAGATCATTAAAGAGCCACACATGCTTTCGTTTTATCTAGATTGGACTATTGTAATTCTTTATATGCTGGAATTTCCCAGTCCTCTATTACAAGGCTTCAAATGGTGCAAAACGCTGCAAACAGATTTCTAATGGGACTCCGCAAACATATTACTCCTATTTTAATGACTCTAAATTGGTTGCCAGTTCGTCATAGAGTTGATTTTAAAATATTGCTGTTTGTTTTTACATCTCTTAATGGTCTTGCACCCTTGTACCTGTCTGAACTTTTAAATCTGAACACATCATTCAGGTGTCTGCGGTCCGCAACAATGACTCTCTAGCTCAGCCTCCAGCATGACTGAAGAGGTGATTGTGCATTTGCTATTTTTGGACCTAGGCTCTGGAACAGTCTTCCTTTTTATTTGAGATCCCTGTCCACTGTCCACGAGTTTAAATCAAAGTTAAAGTCTTATCTTCTGGCCCTAGCTTTCAGCAATTCTTAATTATGTTTTATGTATTTTTTATTTTTATGTTTTATTGCTTTTTTTGTATCTTAGTTTTAGATTATGTAAAGCACTGTGGTCAACTTCTGTTGTGTTCATTAGTGCTATATAAATAAATTAAATGAAATAAATAAAGTTGAGTAATCAATATCCCATAAATTTCCATAGATTGGAGGGACCCAAGCGGGGACCAGAAAATAAAAGAGAAGTGGCCTCTCTTTGGCTTCACCTAACAACCACCCAGAACACCCAGCTAATATAGCATAACACTAGCAAAACATATCAATATCTAAGCAATCACACAGCAACACCCTGGTAACCATCAAAAATACACTATCCTAACACTGCAGCATGCAGTACGTACATTTAAATAAATTAATTAATATTTGAAACATTCTAAGTTTTACAGAGGAAACTTCTTTTTTAATTTAGCTGTTTTTATAAGGTCCTGACACATCACAGCTCCTTTTAAGTGGAATTGGTTAAGAAAATATTTTTCATGATTAAAACAAAAAAGAATCGACCAGTGCAAAAGAGATTTTTGTCAGATAGACAATCAACAGATTGCAATGTTAAATATGTTAAAAAGGAAATAAAGACCTAGCTGTTTAGGGGATTTTTATAGTTGCAGGTTTTGGTGAGTAGCTGCTGATCCTCTCGAGGGAGGGGGTTGGGTTTGCTTATTGAAATGCTTGGGTTGAGTGAAGCTAAGAGAATAGAGAACAATGAGTTCAGAGTTCAGACGGTTTTGATAAAGAGGTCTTGTCCCACAGCATCATGTCAAAGCAAGGAGGGAGGTTGATTTTAATACAAACTAAAGCTCACAACCACTCAGTTCTTAATAACATGGACAGATTGTATACTTCTGTATGAAATGCTGGTCTGTAGAAGAAAAGCAATTGTGGGATTTTTTCAGTTTTTTTTTTTTAAGAATTTATATAATGAACCTTGAATACACCACAACATTAACTATTGTCTTACAGTTTTTTTTTCAACTGCTTACACCCAAAATCTTTAATTGTCACACAATTTCTGATAGCTGGCCCTCAGTTTTCAATTTCTTAAAAAACTTTTTGCACAACACAATTCACTATGAAACACACATACAAAAAAGCTAAAAGGAATTAATGTTATGACAAAGGCATTTGCATATGTTTGCTTTAGAGATAAGATGGTGGATCAGCACCTAGAAAGGACCTCTAATGCCCTGAAAGACAGCGGAGACCAGGACAACTAGAGCCCCAGATACAGATCCCCTGTAAAGACCTTGTCTCAGAGGACCACCAGGACAAGACCACAGGAAACGTCTCAGGTTACGAATGTAACCATGGTTCCCTGAGAGGGAACGAGACACTGCGTCCTCTGAGGGGACACTATGGGGAACACCTCGTCGTGACCCGTGTCTGAAGCATACTTTGAAAAACGCCAACGTGTTGGCCGGCGACAGCCTCTGACGTCACTACCAGCGCGACTATAAATACGCGCCCGTAGGACCCATCAATATCTTCTTCGTGAAGCTTGCGTCCGAAGCATGGCAGGGAGCTAGAGGACGCAGTGTCTCGTTCCCTCTCAGGGAACCATGGTTACATTCGTAACCTGAGACGTTCCCTTTCAAGGGAACTTCGAACTGCGTCCTCTGAGGGGACACTATGGGGAACAGTATACCCACGCCGCCATGCTGAGGGGAGTGCAGACCAGAATCATGGCAAACACTAAGTACCAACTCTACCGCTTTTCTCTTCACCGGGAGTCGCCCCTGGGACGGTCTGACGGCTGCCTTATGACATTATCCCTTACGGCCAAAGGCCTAAGCTACATACCCAACTTATCCTGTAGGGCCCTGGCCCGGGGTAGAGCTAAAGGCTTGGAATCACAGAGATTCCTTTAAAGGGATACGGCTAAGAGCCTGGCACTTTCCTCTACCAAGTCTTTGCCTGTCACACAGGGGCTACTGCTAGCTTTCGCAAAAACCTGCCGAAAGGGCTGTCCCCACAGCACTCTAGTAGCGGCGCCCTGTTCTAGATAGGTATCCGAGGATACCTAGGTGGAGTGGTGCCCAAGATGAACGGGGCTTAAACCAACTCAAGAAAGGGCACGAAGCAGCAGCGCGAAGCCCTTACCATCTAGGGATTTTAGAAAGAACGCAGAGACTAGCGTGCGAACTTACCACAATGTGGATTTTAGAAAGTGCGCAAAGACTCCCGTGCACACTTACCATAAAATGGATTTAAAATACTGTTCTAAGGAGGGGTTCTCGTGGGACTCTGTCAGAGCAGCTCGTGGAAGAATGGCCCGGGAGCAGAGCAATTGGAGGCCTCAGCCCCTGCCTCAGCAGGATGCCTGCTCTCACAGAGCGTCTCAAACAGTATGTGGTACTGGAGCGCTCTGAAGAACCGGGAATCAGTCTCCCAAGAGAGGAAGACTCCGAGCTCCGAGCAGCATGCTCATAGGTGACCCTTTCAGAAAAGGGGAGCGCTGCTGAACTACCCGAGAATTGCCCACACAGCCCCCCCAAGTTGAGGGGGCTTGGGGGTGTACAATAAGTACACACCGGTTGGATGAAGCCCAAGGAACACCGGGGCGAATCATCCCGAGAAAGGGAACGAAGCGGAGCGGAAACTGAAAGCAATATGGAACTCAACTCCAGGGAGGCCTGGTGAGGCCTACTACCTGACAACCACAAATCGCGGGAGCTCGCTTTTTAGGCAACGCACAGTATGTGGGAGCTAAATCTCCAGGTAGGCCTGGTGAGGCCTACTACCTGGCAACCACAGTATGTGGGAGCTCACCATCAGGGAGGCCTGATGAAGCCTACCACCTAACAACCACAATATGTGGGAGTCCACCCAGCCCCTCATGTTAAGGGAAGCGATGCTTGAGGTGTATAACAAATACACGCTGGTTGGATGAAGCCCAAGGAACACCGGGGCGAATCATCCCAAGAAAGGGAACGAAGCGGAGCGCGTAACCCTTACCATACAGGATTTTAGAAAGTGCGCAGAGTCTTGCGTGCACACTTACCACTTTACGTGGATTTCAGAAAGTGCGCAGAGTCTTGCGTGCACACTTACCACTTTACGTGGATTTCAGACAGTGCGCAAAGCGTTAACGTGCACACTGACCACCATGTGGATTTGAGAAAGTACACAGGCAAGCGTGTGTACTGAAAGGTTACCTGACAACCACAGTATGTGGGAGCTCACATTCAGAGAGGCCTGTGAAGCCTGCTACCTGATAACCACAATATGTGGGAGTTCACCTACAGAGAGGCCTAGAGAGGCCTACTATCTGTTACCAGATAACCACCTCAGTGGAAACTGAAAGCAATATGGAACTCAACTCCAGGGAGGCCTGGTGAGGCCTACTACCTGACAACCACAAATCGCGGGAGCTCGCTTTTTAGGAAACGCACAGTATGTGGGAGCTAAATCTCCAGGGAGGCCTGGTGAGGCCTACTACCTGGCAACCACAGCATGGGGGAGCTCGTCTTCAGAGAGACCTGATGAAGCCTACTATCTGAAAACCACAATGTGCTATTTAGTGGAACGCACAATATGTGGGAGCTAAATCTCCAGGGAGGCCTGGTGAGGCCTACTACCTGGCAACCACAGTATGTGGGAGCTCGTCTTCAGAGAGACCTGATGAAGCCTACTATCTGAAAACCACAATGTGCTATTCCGTAGAAACGCATAGTATGTGGGAGCTAAATCTCCAGGGAGGCCTGGTGAGGCCTACTACCTGGCAACCACAGTATGTGGGAGCTCGTCTTCAGAGAGACCTGGTGAAGCCTACTATCTGAAAAAGCCACAATATGCTATTCCGTGGAAATGCATAGTATGTGGGAGCTAAATCTCCAGGGAGGCCTGGTGGGGCCTACTACCTGGCGACCACCGAACGTGGGAGCTCACCTTCAGAGAGACCTGGTGAAGCCTACTATCTGAAAACCACAATATGCTATTTAGTGGAGACGCACCGTATGTGGGAGCTAAATCTCCAGGGAGGCCTGAGGAGGCCTACTACCTGGCAACCACAGTATGTGGGAGCTCACCATCAGGGAGGCCTGATGAAGCCTACCACCTGATAACCACAGTATGTGGGAGTCCACCCAGCCCCTCATGTTAAGGGAAGCGATGCTTGAGGTGTATAACAAATACACACTGGTTGAATGAAGCCCATGGAACCCAGGGCTAATCATCACAAGAAAGGGAACGAAGCGAAGCGCGTAACCCCTACCGTACAGGATTTTAGAAAGTGCGCAAAGTCATGCGTGCACACTTACCACTTTACGTGGATTTCAGACAGTGCGCAAAGCGTCAACGTGCACACTGACCACTATGTGGTTTTGAGAAAGTACACAGGCAAGCGTGTGTACAGAGAGGTTCCCAAGCATCGCAGAGGCGCTGAATCGTACGGGAGCGGTGAGCTCCAACCCTCTTTTCTAGGCGAGGGGAGCATCACCTGAGGCAGTAAATACAGATCTTCTTGCCGTAACCACCACCTCCCCGGATGCGCCAAGCGGCCAGGCGGCCCCTCAGGGTGACCTGGCCGGACATCTATGGAATTCCCTGCAGTGCTGTGCCAATTCTTTGGCCACCTAGCTACTGTAAAGGAAACTCACAGAGATTGTTAGTAGACATATAACCACCAGCAACATAACGTCCATAAACAGGTAGAGCAAGGGTTACGTACTCACCCACCCTCCTGTACTGGAGTCCCGCTGCGGGGCGCCCCCTTCTGGTCCGGACCGTCAGTAAGGCGGTTGCTATGAACATAGAACCAACCAAAACATCATAGGTCCAGAAGGAGACTGTTATGTGAGAGACCGTCCACCTAACCTCGATCAGGTGGAAAGCTGGTGGCTACAGGGGAATTAGGCAGGGGAGGACAAAAAACAGAGGTTAAAAACAGAGGTTAAAAACATCCGGAGCTACTAGGTCATCCTACCGCTCTGACCCGAGCGAGGACGCTGCCTCGTCCGAATCACGTCCCTCAGACCCTGCTTACCGCTCCGTGACCCGCGGTTCCTCTTGCCCCTGCCCTTAGGCGGGGGAGGAGCGCGAGCCGCAACACTAGCCTTCTGCGCCCCTCTACGACCCTCAGATCGAGATGGGCCAGGACCCCTGAGTTGCTCGGGCTCGGACCTGGACCTTCGTGGAATGAAGGATTTAAAGGCCGCTGAGCGCGCCCTTGCCTCCCTGAACTTCCCGACCACCATCTCGACGGAGGTACCAAAAAGCTCAGAAGGCGAGACCGGAGCATCGAGAAGAAACCCCCTTTCTTCCTTCCCGATGTCAGCCAGGTTCACCCACAGATGTCTCTCCGTCACCACCATGGCCGCCATAGACCTGCCCATGGCGGAGGCGGCCTGCTTGGTAGCTCGGAGAGAGAGGTCTGTGGTGCGGCGCAGCTCGGCTACCTGGTCAGGTGAAAGGCCCTCACCTGTATCCAGGTCCTTCAGCAGGTCAGCCTGGTAGGCCTGGAGCACCGCCATCGTGTGCAGTGAAGCCACAGCCTGACCAGCTGCCGCGTATGACCTGCCATTTAAGCGGGATGTATCTTGGAGGGGCTTAGATGGCAAAGCGGGAGATTTAAGAGAGGAAGTTTGCCCCACAGAGAGATAGCAAGCCAGCGTCTCTTCTACAGGGGGCATCCTCTCATAGCCGTTCTCATGCAAGCCCTCGATATTAGCATAGCTCGTATGCTGAAACCGGTGGATGCGAGAGGAAAACGGCCTCTTCCATTCCTTTTCGACTTCTGCATATAAGTCAGGCAAGAATGGAAGGCTCACCTGGGCTGGAGGGCTATGGTCAGACAAGTACCGCTCAGCGAGGTGACCTCGTGGCGTCACCTTGCTGGCACGCTTCCATGGCAAATCTAATTTTGCCGTGGCGCGATCCATAACCTCTAACAGCTCCTCATACGTGGGACAGGAGGATCGAGAAGGCTCAGCCTCAGCTTCTTCACCACTCTCAGACATCTCCTGCTCTTCCTGGGTAGAACCCAGCAGAGCACTAACTTCAGTGTCAGAATGGGTTAATGATACCACATCTGCCTCCCGAAGTTCGCTCTCGTTCGCCGCCGGAGAGTGTGAAAAGGAAGGTCCCTCTCTACACTCCTCAGCGAGATCCATTTGTGATCCCCACGAGCTCATTCTCCTCCGTGCCTCGGCAACGGCGGGACCTGAGCCGCGGGATCCAGATGGCTGTCCCTCTTTCCTCGAAAAGAGAGACAAACGAGAGTGGAGCTTTCTCAGAGAGAAACGCTCGCAGTGCACGCAGACCGCCCCCTCAAGAACATCGCGCGCATGCTCTTCGCCCAAACAAGAGACGCAAAGAGTGTGTGTGTCATCGGGTGTCAGATAACGCTGACACGGATGCACACACTGTCTAAACGCCTTGCTAGTGGAAGCCATGATGAAAACAGTAATAGATCGCTCTTACCGTCTTGGTCGTTTCTCAGATGCACGCTTCAAACAAAACAGCCAACTGAAGACGAAGAAGATGTTGACGGGTCCTACGGGCGCGTATTTATAGTCGCGCTGGTAGTGACGTCAGAGGCTGTCGCCGGCCAACACGTTGGCGTTTTTCAAAGTATGCTTCAGACACGGGTCACGACGAGGTGTTCCCCATAGTGTCCCCTCAGAGGACGCAGTTCGAAGTTCCCTTGAAAGGGAACAGATGATTCTTCTGCACAATCTGACTTTGCTGCAGAGTGCAATTGAACTACTGGTTTCGTCTGGTCAGAGGAGAACTGGCCTCCAACTGAGCCTGGTTTCTCCCAAGGTTTTTTCTCCATTCTGTCACCGATGGAGTTTCGGTTCCTTGCCTCCGCAGCCTCTGGCTTGCTTAGTTGGGGACACTTCATCTACAGCGATATCGTTGACTTGATTGCAAATAAATGCACAGACACTATTTAAAGCGCTATATAAATAAAGGTGACTTGACTTGACTTGTGTAAAGTTTTGAAAAAAGAGGCAAAGCTTTGAAAAACTATGTATAAGCAGTTAATACATAATGCTATTAGGTAATATACAATAGTATGACAGTGAAACCACTGGTTCACACAGTTTCCAGGGTTTCTTTATACAGAAAATGGACATGTACAAAAAGTATATACCAGACTGGCAGAGTGTACTTACTGAGAACCTTTCATAAAAAATTATTCAACTAATATGTAACAGTTAAGAGTTAACAGGGTTAAGACTCTGTAAAAAAAATAAATAAATAAATAAAAGAACCAAAGCAGTTATTAATAATTTAGACAGATGATTAATCATCTCTTTATACATGAATAATTAACTGCATTATATGATGAACTAAATAGAGAAATACTAAATGTCATGACATTATGTCATGACACATTTGAAAATTAATATTCTGTCTTTGGCAAATTGAAATTGCTCCTGAAATTGGTACCATGAAGCAATTTCAGGCTTGGAAAAACAGAAACAAATATTCAACATATGGTCAGCCCTTTCAGAAAACATATACAAGCCATCTGGCATGCAGCTTGAGGGAATATAGAGATGCAAACAATATTCAACTCTGCCTTTTCATAGATTGGACTCATTTTGGTTTCAGTTTAACTATTTGAATTAATTCCGAAGAACTGGTGCTATATTTATTTCAAAATCTCACAGTTCACTGTTATGAGAAACACATATTCAAAACAATTCATTTTGGAAACTGTTTGGCATGCTCAGCATCAACAAGATGACAAAGGCTGAGTACCATTTCATGCTGAGGCTTTAACCCATTATGACTCCTGATCATTTTTGGGCAGAAACGTGGACAAAGAAGCTAAATCCAAGCAAAAGCTTGCTACTGTCAGACTAAAGATGCAGAACTCACTGTTGACATATGGTGAATTTATCTTCAGATTCAAGACAGTCACACTTTATTTTAAGGTCCAATTCTCCCTATATTAACAAAACATTAACTACAACTTTTGCCTTAATAAACACCCAATTTTCTGCTTATTGATAGTTAGTAAGGCAGTTGTAAAGATTAGGTATTGGGTAGGATTAGGGATGTAGAATTTGGTCATACTGTATAGAATAAATACTTTATAAGTACTAATAATGGGCCAGAATGTTAAGAATAGCCACTACCAGTTAAAAGACATAAATACAATTCTATAATATAAGTACAGGCAAATTTATACTACATGTATATGTTCTGAGGATTCAGAAGGGTTTGGATCCATGTGCAGCTTTTTTACAGAGTAGTCAGCCAATACAGGGTTGATCACCAGCAATAGCAACAGTCGAGGCAAGGCAGAGACAGAAACATGGGACAGGCAATGGTAAGGGCCGGCGGCTAACATACAGAGTCCAGAGGACAGGTAGGAGGTCTAGGCAGGCGGCAAACAATCTGAGATCGGGACGGGCAGATAGCAATCAGGAAACAATTAACAGTCCAAGGTCTAACACAGGTAGGCAATAACAGAAAAATGCTCAGTAGTGACAGTCGGGGCAAATCAAGACTTTAGTTTATATATGTGTATCTATATTGTGGGTGTGGTGTTTAACTTTCTAAAGCCCACCAATCATCTATTACTTCTTATATCTAACAATAAAGAACAATTAATTTAAATTGTTTTAAGTAATTGTAGGAACAGAGTAACAACATAGTCCATGAAGTGCAAACAAAGAGTAATTTTTGGGCCGTATAGCTACATTTACATCATTACATTCATGCTCTTTTATTTTAAAAAGGCAACTTACAAAAACAGTCTGCACATTTCAAACACAGAAAACATAGCTTATAAATTAGCTTATAAAAAATGAAAATGAGGGAAAAAATGTAATTAAATCATCAACACATGTCAGGGCTTCTAGGGAATAAATATGTATTTGTTTTGAAAAAATCTGACTTATTATATAATCTAATGTTGTATTTTATAGTAAAAAGTGTTACACTGTAAGTTTGAAATTTGTTCTTATTTATTTTATTCTGTTCTCATGATAGCTGTATGAGACATAAAGGCTGACTCTGCCTAGGTCCATGAAGGGTTAAAAGCACCATTAATTGGGATATGTTACAATATGACATTAAGTCATGTGTAGAAGTTTGTAGTGCTCTGTGTGAACAGAGAAAATACATGTTTTATCTAACGGCATATTTGCAGGGATTGTTTAGGAATATGCCAAAAGATCAGTCAACAGCTGCCCAGATGAGAAGTGCCCTCACAAAATACATGATTCACCAACCTCATGACAGTTGCTTATGCATGAAACTTAGTGTCTCCAAGATACTGTCTTGAAGAAAAGAACACCATGTTGGATGTTGCTAAAATGATCTGTACTGTTAACCTATCAAAACCTGTAGAAATTATGTCAGATGATTCCATATACTAAAAGTCTTTCTGTATTCTGTTAGTTTGACGCTGACTCCTCTTACTCATTTTCTACAGTCTTTGGAACAGTGGAAAACTTCAGTCTTCAGTCAACTCTCTGTCAGCTGATTGAAAAATTGACTCCTGGTCTTCACTGAGTATATTGGTCTCTCTATGGGGTTTAACTGTAATTCCCCCTACAAATATGCATGCTAATAAGCAGTTAGTTAATAATGAATAGTGTTCTCTAATCTCAGAAACTTTATTTTAATAGACTGAAGGTTGAAAGATTATAATTTACTAAAATGGTATAAGGTATTGATAATGTCAAACCTGCTGTTACATGTGTAGATTATACACAAAAGAAAATAAAGCAGACAGTGAATGCAGATGGAAAATAAAGTGAATTGTCAAAGAGTGAACCTGCTGAATTGGTAAAAGAAAATCTGGTTTTGACCCCAGCTTAAGTCCCTGACTGGTTGGCTTACATTTCCCATCACCATTTATGTTGATAAAAGCATCTGAATTAGTAAACAGCATTACTGAATAATATATATATATAGGCTAATATAAAGTCCATTTAAATATATAAAGAAATAATACACAGTGCCCTCCACTAAAATTGGCACCCTTGGTAAATGAGCAAAGGCGGCTGTGAAAATAAATCTGCATCGTTTATCCTTTTGATCTTTCATTAAAAAAATTAACAACATTCTAACCTATCACAAACACAATCGAGATTGGGGGGAACTCACATTATGAAATAAAGGTTTTTCTCCATTGCATGTTGGCCACAATTATAATTTGGCATTCCTTGAAATTCTTATGAGTAAAATATTTAAGTATATTCCCATTCATATCTACATTTTATTTTAGCTCACCAGGATGACTAGGATCATAAAATTTTCCAGCCATGACTTCATGTTCCACAGGATTATAAATATGAGAAAAAAAACAAAAGGCCAAATTCCCTTAATCATCCATCACAAGGAGTAAAACCAAAAAATATAGTTCTGATGTGCAGAACAAGACTGTTGAGCTTCACAAAATGGAAAGAAGTGGCTTTAAGAAATATAGCTAAAGCAGTGAAAATCCCCATTTCCACCATCAGGGCAATAATTAATAAGTTCCAATATACGAAAGCTGTTTAAAAATCTTACTGGAAGAGGACATGTGTCTATATCACCCTAATGCACAGTGTGGAGGAGAGTTTGAGTGGCTAAAGACTCTCCAAGGATCTTACAGATGGGTTTGGTGTAAACAGGGATAAAAAAAAAAAATAAGTACCTCACATCCACGGTTAAATATACTGCCGGATCTTTAATGCTGTAGGTCTGCTTTTCTGCTGGAGGTCATGGTAATACTTTATTTTGATAGTCCACTTTAGACATTCTACTATCAGTAAGTAACTTTTCCATCTACATGTCAACTAGCAGTTAGTAGAGTATTAGTAGACTGTCTGCTTAATATCTTCTAACACTTTCTTTGTCAACTTATTGTCAACTTATACTAAGCCTAAACCTACCCCTAACACTAACCCTAAACCTACCCTAACAGTCTACTCTGAGAGTTAGTAGACATGTAGTTGCAAATTCCTGAGATTTAGTTGATATGTAGTTGACATGTAGTTACAAAGTTACTTAGAGTCAGTAGAATGTCTAAAGTGGACTATCGAAATAAAGTGTAACAAAAAAAAAATAAATAAAAATAAACTAAACCTGACTGTCTCTTCTAGAAATCATATAATGAGTTGGATCTTCCATCAGGACAATAATCCAAAACAAACATTAAGATCAACACAAAAATGGGTCACTGAGCAAAAAATGAAGCTTCTGCCATGGCCACCCCAGTCCTCTGACTTGAGCCCTGTAGAAAATGAGTGAGGTGAACTGAAGAGAAGGATCTATTCAAGAGTGATTCTGGATGAAGGAATGCTCTCTGATCTCTTATCAGGTGTTCTCCAAACTCATCAAGCATTATAGGATAAAACTCAGAGCTGTTAACTTGGGAAAATGATGTTGCAATAATTGGGTGCCAATAATTATGGGCAACGGGAACTAGAGAAAAAATTTTTTTTATGAGATTTTCTCCCCTCTTTCTGTTGTTTTGCTTCAATGATATGTTAGAATTTTGTGAATGAGGAAGAGATGTGAAAGAGGATTAAAAAAATCAGATTTATTGTCAGAAATATTACATTTGCTCATATTTACCAAGGGCACAAATATTAGTGGAGGGCATTGTACATTAAGAAGCATAATATACTTTACTATACAACATAAACTCTTTCACTAATATAAATGCCTTCTTAAGCTTCTTATTCCTATGCTCTTTACTTTTACATTCATACAGGTTTGGAACAACTTGAGAGTGAGAATGATAACAGATTTTTCATTTTTGGGTGAACCATCCTTTAAATGGCACCTTGGTATTGCAATAATGATATATTAATATAATATATTCTTGATATCTTTGCTGTTTTGTTATAGTGACCCAGTCAAATTCTGTCATTAGTTTTCTGCTATTTGCAAATAATATTTAAATGTATATGTAACTCAAGGTTAAACTTTCATGTTTTGCAGCTGACATGGTGTCACCTTACTTCTTGAGTGGGAAACAATTCTGTCAAAAGGAGGAGAAAAGACAAAGTTTACTGCCCTACACCATTATCTGCATTTGGCATGGGCTTTCAGTTTTTGGGTGATTGCATTCAGTCACACAAAAGGAAGTTGCTGATCAATCATCCAATAATAAGGTAAAACAAGAAATTAGTTAAACAGCCATAATGTTGTAAGGTAAATATAGCAAACATTTTTACAATATGATGCATGGCCGTATGGTTTATATGTCAATAAAAGTTTTTTTTTTTAAACAAATAAAAAAAGCCAAGTAATACGGGCTGACAATATCACAGAAGTTATCTACTTAGGCCTAACAAAGGGAAAGATATGTTTATTATCTTAAAAGCATAAGTAAAGCAAGATATTTCTTCTAAATAAAAACATATATATATATATATATACATATGTACATATATGTATATACCAATTCTAATAAGTAGGTATAATTTACAATGTAAAATCAGCAGTCAGTGTTGATAGAATAAGATCAGTGAGAAATGATCTATATGTGCCAGACAGTCTGATAACAAAGACCAACTAATATATAAGTACGAATACAAAATGCTTGGAAAAGTCTTAAAATGCTAAATATCGTTAACCGTCATTAGTAACCTCCCCCACTCCAATTCAAAGGGTTTTCGAGCAGGGTTTTGTGCATCTTGCTATGGGCTCATCTTACTCGAATTTGCTCCTTGAAACTACCTTGTTCCCACGTACCGGAATGAGTTTAGACAAAGGGTCTCTGTGTGAGTGTACGCTGGATGAGGGCACAGATGGGGCACCCAAGCTAAAATTAAAAAAGGAACAAAAAGAGTTGTAACTGAACGCATCTTAAATGAAACATTGGCTGACACGCTCCCTAAATAAAGGACCCATGGGGGAAGAGACGCGTGCAGGGCACGTACTGATTACCAAAACGACATCGCACTCTGACGCTCCCTTGTGTTCAGCTTATCATTCGCGTAAAGCGCATAAAACAATAGAGAAAACAAAAAGATAAAATTAAAAAAGCATACACAACGGAAACTGCATATCAATAGTTTCAAAAAAGTATACATTTTAAATATGTCGACATGTTTTCCATCCCCGGTTTCTTCCCGCTTCAGTCCTTCAGTCTTTGGTTTATTTTGGACACGTTCTGCATTAATTTACATAATATTGCTACATCTGTTAAAAATTCTGCTACAAGACGCGTCTCAAACAACAGGATATCAGTGGTGCTTTTATATTCACCAAAGATGTTCAATAACATATGGAAGCGACGGTGACACGTCTGCGCGTAAAATAACTGAATCCCTTTTGTTTGACTGTTTGTAATTCAAAACCATTGACGTGGCGCATGCAGATGGGTCAACGACGCAAAAAAATGCTTTTTAAAAACAACGAAAGACTGGGAATTTAAGGAAAGATGAGGGGCACAAGTTACAGCATCATTAAAAGGGGGTTGATAGAGGCCATCTGGAGACCTCTCCATGACGCGTGCTGGACGCGTGGATCCCATGGGGCTCCGAGGACCCCTAGCTGAAAATATTTGACAGACTTTCATTGCTCAAACGTCCTTTTGTGTTTTCATGCAGTTATACAAAAGTTCAACACAAAGTATACCATACAACAGACATGCGTACACGAACGTACGAGTTTTTGCATAGTTCGCGTTCCATAATGCCATAATGTAAAACAAACAAATCCATGTGGATTTTATGTGTAAACACAAACACTATGCATTCAAACAGTGTTTGTTGAATGCAGTGCTCACATATTGGTTTGCATGGCAGCTTGTCGGTTTGCTGGGGGACGCGTGCACTCAACCCCTCCCCATAAACGCCCGAGGTACAGGTGTAAAACCCACGTCATCATAAGAAGGAAAAAACTATTGTTCATCACAATTTACAGACAGATGTTACGTTAAAACGGCGTGGCTTGGGAATCTGTCTGTTTAATTTAAATTATAAATGCTTATACCGCCCTAAACTGGATCCCAGTTCCGTGTCCTTAATGCGTCACCAGCACCCCTCTTCTGGTCATTTACATGCTTTCTTCTCCAGCAATTATTTGAAAGAATAATAGAAAAGTATTGACGTTATGGTATAACATTAAACAATAGATGCAAATTGCTCCAACGCAGTTTTTTCTTCTTTTATTCTGTGTTCAGTGCTGAAAGCAGATGCTGAGAATGACTATTCAGTCTGCATTAATATATGTGAAGTTTGGCCAAATTAGAAAAATAAAACAGAAATAAACTATAGTATTGTAAAAGCATTCAATTGATAAACCATAGTAGTGCATAAACTAACTGTCAACATTTCTCTAATCATCAGGGAGGAAGGAATGAGCAAAATAAAAATATATATATATATCTGATTTAAACCAATATACGGTATGTTGGTTTATCAAAAAAACTGATTTAAAGAGGAGTATAATTTATACACGCTACAGACGCGTCCTTTTGTTCTTCAGTCTAGAGTTATTTGAGCAGAGGAGTTGTCTGAGGCGTGGGGGCGTTTCCATGACGCGCCGGACAGGAATATAAACCCTGCGCGGACCCTCAGTCCTTCACAGACGACCTCTACTCCCAGCAAGCTCAACATGACTCCCAAAGCCACTGCTGTATCTGCTCTGACTTATGCGCCTCGCACCGTGGCCATGAGAAAAGAAGCAAACGAACTGAGAAGAACTTTAAAGCCCTTACTGGAAAAGAAACGACGAGCGCGCATCAACGAGAGCCTCGACAGATTAAAAGCGCTCATTCTCCCTCTCACAGGCAAAGATGTAAGTTATTTTCATTGAATAAACACGATGTTTTGGATAGTCTGTATGAAGTGCTCGTGCGTTTAACATTTGTTCTTACCGTTGCCTGTTTTTCATTTCAGAATTGCCGTTACTCTAAACTGGAGAAAGCTGATATTTTGGAGATGACCGTCAGATTCCTCACTGATATTCATTCCATTCCGACTAAAGGTCAGTTTACCTCGGATACATTTTCCATTTCATCTTATATTATGGTCGTCTGATGTAAAATAGCTTCAAAGCAAACTAAGTTGTATGTATATTTCTGCTTACAGATAGCGCAGATAGCTTTAAAGAGGGGCACACAGCTTGCCTCCAGCGCGTTTCAGCGCGCCTACCGCAAACCGGCCTCGACACAGAAACCCGCCATCGCATCAGTGAGTTCATCCAGCATTCAGTGATGCCCAAGACCCCCGCCTGCCAGAACTGCTGTGCACAGAGCTCCAAAATAATGACACAAATCCAACAAAAACTCCTGAATTTGAAATCTACCAGCACAAGAATCGTAACCCCGGAAAAAAGCAACGCTGCGATTCCCAGTCGACCTCAGCCTGTGCCACTGATCACCGATGCCAAAGTCTGGAGGCCTTGGTAGACCTACCGTAAAATGGACTTTTGCTATGATCTATTAATACAAGCCTTTTAGAATTGTAACTATATATTTAAAAAACTACTTAATCTCTTGAATTTCTTTTTAAAATTGATGCATTGGTGTCGTCAAATCAGATGTGAGTATTGTATACTTGGTTTTCCAGTCCAGTGCATAGTAATGGAACAGACCCGTTCAAATCGTTTAGTTTTCATAAAGATCCTGCGCGTAACCTGTACATAACGTGGTTAGATTTATGCCCTTCCGCGGGTTAAATCATCGGTGGCTCTTGAAAACGCCTAAGTAAAACCCAAAGGGTTGATAATTGTAAGATATTTGCACTTCATACTTTAGTATCCTGGGTTGGTGCAGATGGTTAAATGTAAGCACTTTGTGTTGTTGTTCACTGAAATCTCTATTTTAGGAGAGGTGCTATTTATTTCCATGTTTATACATTTATGTGTTGTGCTACATTTATGTTGATACACTGATGTGTTAAGCTACTTTTTATAATAAAAGTTGTAGGCTACCCAGCTGGTTTCCTTGCATTATTCTATCTGAACAAATGAAAATAACAGACCTAATGCGCATATACACAATGGGGAGACGCGGACTTACTACCAAACATAACAATGACATGGATTTGGGCGCGCAAATGAATACTGATGTGTGGTGGCGTGGTGATGCTCTATAGGCCTAGAATCACAAGGCATACAAGTGAATATACCCTTATGAAAATTAATCATGGTTTTATTGTAGTAAAAGTGTGGTCACCATTTTTTTGGCGTATTGATTGCCATTTGTATAAGCACAAATTAACTACACATGCCATGGTTAAATTATGGTTAGTGTAGCAAAACCCCGGATAATGTGGTTGCAGTGGTGTAACTAGGCTACAGTAACCATGCTTTTTATTAGGCCTATGCATTGGATGCAGCGTCAGTTAGGCTACGTTGGGGTAAAAGCGCCTGTCAAATATATAAATGCAAACATAATCACTGACAGCGTCCTCTTTATTCATGTTAAAGGGGAACTCTTGCAGGAAAACATGGTCTCTGCTGCCACCTTTCGGTGGTTTAGTTACAGCGTGAATTGAACGAGTGAGGTGTGTATAATTTATAACCATATGTTGGTAAACATAACCAATAAAGTTTACAAAGTAGAAACGGCTCTTGTTGGTATTTTATTATTATTATTATTATTTAATTAAAAACACGTTTCTTTGTTTTATAGAAGGCAGTGAAGGGTCAGTTTAGGACTATCTCCATGTGTGTAACCTACTTCTGTTAATAAACGGAAGTGAACTATCTACACAGCTTTTATTAATCGATAACCGATTCACACCCGTAGTTTTTCTTCAATACGCAATAGCAGAATCGGTGTATGGTTTTCACCACGTCTTTTACCACAGTACTGGAAGTAGTCTAGCCAATCCTGCAAACCCGCAGCTCTATGGCGTTCGGAAGAGGTCGGTGGCGTGTTGAGGTCGTGTTGTTTACGCGTGAAAAATCAGCGCGTATTTAACGTGTATTTCACGTGTTAAATAAGCGTTAAATACAAGTGAAATACACTTGAAGTACATGTTAAAAATCGGTTTGAACGGGTCAATGTCATTGGCTGCTGAGGACTTGGGTCAAACCACTTCTGTGAGCTTAGAGGGGTGTACCATTCTTAGACAGGCAAGCACCATTTAACATGCTATAGATCAGCTTATTCAGCTTGATTATTTTGTCTTTTTTTCTTTTCTTTTTTTTGTATAGCCTATAGAAATAATATATTTAAGTTTCAGTTTTATGAAAAACTTATTTTTGTAAATAAACAAATTAGTGGACATTCTAGCTTTAATAGTGGTCACTCTTAAAGGGTTAGAAGTAAAGCAACAAATCTGTTTTATGGCTGGTAACTGTAAAATTATTACTGAAATATAATTAGTAATTAGTTACACTACTAGTAACTGCAAAAGTAATATTATTAAAATAACTAAATTACTAGTAACTACTTACTGCTCAACTCTGACTTTCAGTAAAAAAAATATATATATATTTGGACATTCTCCTGCTGAGAAATAACTGTTAAAAATGTAAGAAAAACTTTTGTGCTCAAGAGAAATTATTTATATCCGTCTTATTTGATATTCAATATCGCAGGACATAAATAAGGTAAGTAAAAGTGTATCTGTTTCAAATGTTTTGGTTATAGTTTAAGACTTAAGTTAGCATCAAGCATTAAGGTAACGTAAGGTAATTTATTTATAAAGCACAATTAAAAACAACAGGTAGTTGACCAATGTGCTGTACAATTTGAAAACATACAAAAGCAAATGTGCAAAACATTTACACAATACTATACAGATATCTAGCTACTCTCATAAAACAACAATAAACTTACTCAGCTATTTGATTTAGACAGGAAAGCCAGAGAAAAAAGATGAGTTTTTAAGAAAGATTTAAAAGATACCACTGTGGAGGCAGTTCTAATATGCGAAAGGCAGACTATTCCAGAGTTTCGGTGCCAACACAGAAAAAGAACGATCACCCCAAAGTTTGCGTCTAGACCTTGGGACAATTAACATTTTCTGGTCAGAGGACCTAAGTGATCTTGATGGAGAGTATATCTGCAATTGATCTGAGAGATAAGGTGGTGCCAGACCATGTAGAGATTTAAAAACAAACAACAAAATCTTAAAATCAATTCTATAGCGAATAGGCAACCAATGTAAAGAAAACAAAATCGGAGTGCTATGGCTCCGCTTCCGAGATCCTGTCAACAATCTAGCTGCGGCATTTTGAACAATTTGCAAACGTCTCAAAGTCGACTGATTAATTCCTGCATACAAAGCATTACAGTAGTCTAAACGTGAGGTCACAAAAGCGTGCATTACTCTCTCTAGATCCTCAAATGACTTGACTTTTGTCAGGGTTCTTAATTGAAAGAAGCTTGATCGCACAACAGCGTTTACTTGTTTGTCAAATTTTAGGGAGTTATCAAAAATTACCCCCAAGTTTTTCACCATGGATTTACAATAAATGGATAAAGAACCTAAATCAACCCAGGGTGACTCAGATACATTGGAGGGTGCAAACACAACAATCTCAGTTTTAGCTTCATTTAGATGCAGAAAATTTGCAGCTAGCCAAGTTTTCAAATCATTCAGACATGTTAAAAGAGGCATATATATCTGTGTATCATCTGTGTAGCAGTGAAATGATATTTTGTGTTTTTGAAAAATAGCACCAATAGGAAGCATATATAATGAAAACAAAATGGGTCCCAAGATGGACCCTTGAGGTATCCCACATTTAAGAGGGGCAGACGAAGATGTAAATTCCCCCATGGTAACTGAGAAACTTCTGTTTTTTAAATACGATTTAAACCAGTTTAAAACAACGCCTCGCATCCCTACTAACCTCTCTAGCCGTGAGATAAGAATTTCGTGGTCTAGAGTATCAAATGCCGTGCTCAAATCAAGTAACACCAAAACTACTCAATAAAACATCAAGAACTTTTAAAAGTGCAGATTCTGTACTGTGATGTTTCCTAAAGCCAGACTGAAATTCTTCAAAAAGCTAATTTTCATTTAAAAAAGATTCCAATTGAATAAGAACTGCTTTCTGTAGTATCTTTTTGTGTATTAACATTTGTGTGGGGGAAATAGTTACAATGGAGGTAAGCAATCAATTCAGGTTTAAGATCCAAACATTGAAATCAATATCTGTCTTTAGAAAACAATCATCTTAGTAATCAACAGCTTTTATTGTGCTTACATTTACAGCTATCACCAGCAGGTGGCACTAATTGAAACCTCTTTTCAGGTAACTTACTAAAAAAGTTTTGGTGCTTAAAGTCTTTCACTTAAAACATCTCAAGATATATGAAATAAAAAAAAATATTAAATATATATATATATATATATAAAAGAAATCTAAATTAAGGGTTTTAAGGACTTCAAACTGAACATATCATGGCTCAATGTCTTATGGACTATCCTCCACTGCAGTCACATGCCCCTCGGATGGCCAACTCCTGTAGTTTGGCCTTCTTGATCTTTGGCCTTGGCTTAACCAGCTGGCCACACTCTCTCTAGCATCAAAATCTTCCAGACTTGGCCCTCTACACTGATTCTTATCAGATCTTCCACTGTGTCTGAAAAAATGGGTGTCTGATTTGAACAGATGAACAGTCCCTAAACAGCTTATACTTATTGGATCAGCTATTAAAATAGTTCAGTTTTGTATGTAATAACAAAGTGATTATATTTTGTTAAATTTTTTTAATTAAGTTAATTTAGAAAAGCATTTGGAGCATTTTTTGTTTGTTAAATTTAAGTTTTAGGGTTTTTTAAGTAACGACCAAGCTGCCAGCGGCAGGCAGTGAGCCTATGTTCGATCAATTTAGCCTTCTCAAATCATCATGACTTGCCTAAAATAAAATCTATAGATATGAAACCGTTGAAGCATATGACAATGTTTAAACCAGAGATGCCCAAACTAGGGCCCGCGGGCCAAAGTTGGCCCGTGGTAACCTTTGTTTTGGCCCACCATACCGTCTGAGGAGAGAGAGGATACCTTCGCACAGATCGTCATTTCTAATTTGAAATAACATTTTTGTTTGTTTTATTGTTTAACTACAACAGGGTAAACTGAAATTAAATGTTTAAATTAAATGTAAATTAATTAGATATTTTCCTGTAAATGGCAATTCAAGGTGCAGCACCATGTGCTTTGTGACACTTGACGTCAATTAACGTCAACAAATTAAACGTAATAATGGAGAAATCAAGGCAGTGGCACACAGACAAGAGTAATTTTAAAAAAGTTTGGCAAGATGCGTTTTTATTCACTGAAGTAAAATCAAAGGCAGTATGTCTAGTTTGCAAACAGTCTGTTGCTGTTTTAAAAGAGTACAATATCCGTCGTCATTATGAAACAAAACATTCTGCAGCTTTCTCAAAGTACAGCGGCGAGGCGCGAAAACAGAAGGCTAACGAGCTGCTTGCTAAACTTCGATCTGAACAGAGCGCGCTGCTACGTCCTTCATCAGCACAAGAAAGCGCCACACGGGCCAGTTATCAGATTTCCGCTCTAATTGCTAAAAGTGGAAGAGCCTTTGCTACTGGAGAGTTCGTCAAGGAATGTCTTGCAGTGGCTGCAGAAGCAGTTTTTCCTTCTCTGTACGAATGTTCTCACAAATCAGCCTGTCAAGAAATACTGTTACCCGACGTATAGAGGACATGGCTCAAGACATCGGCGAGCAAATCAAGACAAAGGCAAGTGCATTCTCTGCCTATTCAATAGCCTGCGACGAGAGCACCGACATATCCGATTCCGCACAGCTGTTGGTATTTTTGCATGGAGTAAATGAAACTTTTGATGTGACACAAGAGCTGGCTGGCATTGAGACCCTTTCTGGTACTACTAAAGGAGAAGATCTCTTTTTTTGCTGTTGAGAGAGTGTTGAAAAAAATTGAATTAAAGTGGGAGAAGATGGCCGGCATTACAACTGACGGAGCACCGGCAATGGTAGGGAGGAAATCTGGCCTTGCTACATTTGTGTCTCAGAAAGTCAGTGAATGTGGAGGAAAATTTGTTAAGTACCACTGCATTTTACATCAAGAACAACTATGTGCTAAATCTGTCGGGCTTTTGGATGTGATGCGTGACGTCGTCAAAATTGTCAACAATATACGCTCCAAGGCGCTTTCTCACCGACAATTCAAGACACTGATGCATGAGATGGATGCGCAATATGGTGATGTGTTGTACCACCAGGAGGTCAGATGGCTCAGCCGTGGAAAAGTTCTCAGGAGATTTTTTGATCTGCGTGATGAGATCAGATTTTTTCAGGAAAGCAAGGATGGTAATATTCAAGTGCCCACTGATAAGAAGTGGCTCTCTGACCTGGCTTTCCTTGTGGATGTAACAGAGATGATCAATATTTTGAATGTTCAGCTCCAGGGAAAGGACCAGATTATCACCCAGCTTTTTGATCACGTCAGAGCCTTCAAACAAAAACTACTGCTGCTCAGAAGACATCTCTCAGCAGGTAACAGTAACATCTACAGTTATAATATTCAGGATATTTTGTGCAATTATAATTATATTATTATTAATTATATTTAGAATTATATCTGGATTTTTTTATATTCAGTCATGTCAGCATTTGTATTTTTGTTGTACATCAAGCTGATAAAATTGTCATGAAATAATAATTTCCTTCTTTTTTCAGTTATGTAATCTATTTTTTCTCCCTCTGTTTTACAAGCCTGTCCCAGTCCCACAATGTTCTTTCTGTTTCTCATCCCACATGCAGGAAATTTAGCCCATTTTCCCTGTCTTGGAGAGGTAGGCATGGTGAAAGAGAAGGTCCATGAGTATAATGCTGTTCTCAGCAACCTTATCCAGGAGTTTGACAGTCGCTTTGAGGACTTCAGACACAACACTGCTGACTTTGAGTTGTTTGCTCAACCCTTCACCATCAGTGTGGATGCAGTTAGAGATGATCTTCAGATGGAACTAATTGAGCTTCAGTGTGATTCAGAACTGAAACACAAGTTCACATCCCTTCCCTTGACAGATTTCTACAAATGTGTCCCAGCAAACAGGTACCCAAAGATGTGTAAGCAGGCACAAGTGATGCTGTCTCTGTTTGGCAGTACCTACCTCTGCGAGCAGACTTTCAGTCTGATGAATTTGAACAAAAGTAAACTCAGAAGCAAAATAACTGACTCTCACCTACATAATATCTTGTCTTTGTCTCTAAGTCAGCTACAGCCCAATCTTGAAAAACTTCTGAAAAATAAGGACCAGCTTCATATCTCTCATTAGGTCACTGACATTGCAACCACATGGTTTTATTATTGCTTGTGTATTTGGCATTGAACAGTATTGTACATTGAACACTTGGGGAATGTTGGTTTTATTGTAACAAGTTCATTAAAATGCAAAACTTTACAAATAAAACTGCATTAGTTAATCAGATTAAAGTTGTTTTATATTTATTTTAAATATTATGAAATAAATAAACCCATAGCAACTTTAATATAATACCGTTTGATTTATGATGCAAAATTTACTTTTGGCCCATGGCCCTCAATCAAGTTTGATTTTTGGCCCTTCATAGGAAAAAGTTTGGGCACCCCTGGTTTAAACGTTAGTCCCAGATAAATGTAAGCTATATGCAATAGTTTGTGCGGAGATGCTTCAGGACAGGGAGATGGCAGCATGATCACTTGCAGTTTTTTCCGTGGATATGCCATCATTTTTGCTCATAAAGGTAAGAGTAATACATTATTCGTAACTGCACACACAATATCAACAAAACAGTTTCTCGTTCTGCCGTGTTGTCTTTAATAGGAGTACAAAAATGAACCGAAACTCAGTGAAAACATATCTATATATATATATATATATATATATATATATATATATAAATAACTACTTAACGAAATAAAACAAATCAAAAACAAAAACTCTTTCATTATAATCATAACCCATAAATATGTACTTATCTCTAAAGGCGCGTCTAATGAGGAGATGACGAGTCGGGATTGCAACTTCATCCTTGCGACACAGATTCAGAAAACACTAGTTTATTAGTAAATAATTAAAATATCTTCTTGTTAAGCCTATTATTTGAACGCAGAACTGTTCAGCTGCGCTGCTGCGGGACACAAAACACAACCTCAAGCCACTCTTTACAGTCGTGGCATCACGGTCTCGTGTTGTTTCCACCAGCACAGCAAGTTTTTTTTTCATCGATAATTGATGAATGTCTAAAATATAAAAAGTAAGAAGAAGTCTAAACAGACTGGAGGCCCGGACCACATCTGAACAATCGAAGCCCGGCTCGAGGGGATAAAAAAGGTAGGGGCCCGTCGGGCACAGGCTAAAATGCAGGATTCTAGTGTCTGTTGTTGAACCACAGGGAGACCTTCAGAGTCACAGAGACTTTTTTTCCCCTTGAATGGCTCGTTGCACCGGTCCGACCTCAGAGTTTTTTTAGTTGCACCATTGAGAAATTGTTTGAGGCTTTGAATAAACTGGAGCAAGTTTTGTACAAGAAGTCAACCCCAGACCCATATAATAATAATAATAGGCCTATAGCCTATTGATGTCACCGTTTTACTTGTAACTTCATAAAATAAGATTTCAGTGTAAAATTATGCACCATCATTTAGAGTAGATTCTCTTGATTAAAAGAGCCCAAAACTATCTGTCAAATCTGTCATTTATATCTAATGATTTTCCTCATAAATTTATAACACACATAAAACTGCACAGAGAGCATGTAGTTTAGCCAAAAATCTATGGTAGCTGTCATGTAGGCTTTTCACTCATAACTTCATGAAAAAAAAGCATAGGCTTTATCATAAAAAAGACACGTCACTATTTGCAGATTAAAAACTGTCGAAACTCACCATAAAACATCATTTAGATCTTAATATATATTTCATAAAGCTATAACACATGTAATGTATCTTAGCAAAAAAAAAAATTCAAAGGTTTCAGTCCCGTGCCGCTTTACCTCTTAACTTCAACAAACGTGCATAGATCCTTTGATCAGATTGAAAGATTTCGTTCATAGAGCTGCGACACATGAAAGCAGACTGGCCCACTGAGGGTGCAAAGAAAAACAGCCAAGTCCTCAGCAGCCAATGACATTGACCCGTTCAAACTGGTTTTTAACGTGTACTTCACGTGTATTTCACGTATATTTAACGCTATTTAACACGTGAAATACATGTTAAATACACGCAGATTTTTCATGTGTATTTAACGTGTTGTTGACGCGTTAAAATTCACGTGTATTTGACCCTCTTGGCCTTCCATATTGGTCACGGCAAGGTATGAGATGATCGACACGATGATTGCTTAGTTTGTAAATCAAATGCATAAACCACACCCCATAAAGTGCAAGTAAATTTTGCATTGCCTCACACACTGCACTGAGCCGTTTGAGGACCGTGTTCTGATCCGTGTTAGGGAAAAAATAAATAATTAACTTCACTGCTACACGTGAATCACGCGTGAACGTCTGACTCGACACTTCACTGCCACACGTGATTTACGTGACGTCTGCGTGACGTCTACGCCTCGTCTGCGTCTTAAAATGAATGGATTTTATGGAACGCCGACGGTGCCAATTTTCTTTAAACGGAACACATGATTTTTGACCGCATCAACATGCACTGTTTGTTCGCGTTTACGCGTCAACAAGCAAAGCAGCCAATGAAATGCTTTTTTTGAGACTATATTTGCATATGGGATGCGATGGTACGTATGTCTCAGGTTGGTATATACATATACAAACATCAGACGTCATGTTTATTCATGAAGGATGTCATAAGGTATACTGGTATGCACGTATGCAAACATCAGACGTTAAAATTGTTCGCAAAGGATGATGCATTGGTACGTTGCATGTGATGTCAGCCTTATGTCATGATTTGTCATGCCCTTTTTTAAGTCCTACGGTTGTTCTACAGATTCAAAAGTCAACAGCTATAACCATGGCTCTTAGAAATTTTTTAGCAAACTGCCAACAAACATTTTCAGACTGCGTGCAGCTGGCTTCTTCTAACCACAATGAAGATTTGAATCTTGTGATATTACAGTATGTCCAAAATGCATTACATTTATATGAAAGCAGGATCTATGGCTGACTTAATGCAACTTAAAATCATTACCTGGCAAGGAAAAATGTCCTCTGACAATACCAGTGGATGTTTAATGGATAGCTAATAAAACGTATGTAATTATGATTTAAATTACATTTAACTTTAGGTTACTTTGTTCAGTTTGCAGTTTTCCAAAGCACTTTGTTTTATAATGTCCTGACAGTAATATATATATATATATATATATATATATATATATATATATATATATATATATATACAGTACAGACCAAAAGTTTGGACACACCTTCTCATTCAAAGAGTTTCCTTTATTTTCATGACTATGAAAATTGTAGATTCACACTGAAGGCATCAAAACTATGAATTAACACATGTGGAATTATATATGGAATTATATACATAACAAAAAAGTGTGAAACAACTGTAAATATGTCATATTCTAGGTTCTTCAAAGTAGCCACCTTTTGCTTTGATTACTGCTTTGCACACTCTTGGCATTCTCTTGATGAGCTTCAAGAGGTAGTCACCTGAAATGGTCTTCCAACAGTCTTGAAGGAGTTCCCCGAGAGATGCTTAGCACTTGTTGGCCCTTTTGTCTTCTGTCTGCGGTTCAGCTCACCCCTAAACCATCTCGATTGGGTTCAGGTCCGGTGACTGTGGAGGCCAGGTCATCTGGCGCAGCACCGCATCACTCTCCTTCTTGGTCAAATAGCCCTTGATGCCTTCAGTGTGACTCTACAATTTTCATAGTCATGAAAATAAAGAAAACTATTTGAATGAGAAGGTGTTTCCAAACTTTTGGTCTGTACTGTATGTATATATATATATATATATATATATATATATATATATAATACATACATATATATATGTATATATATATGTATATATATGAATGAGAAGGTGTTTCCAAACTTTTGGTCTGTACTGTATATATATATATATATATATATATATATATATACGAATGAATAAAAATTTTACATGACAATCTGATTCTTTGTAATTATTCTGAATTAATTGTAGAACTAGGCTCATAGTTTATGTTAATGAAAGTGTTAGTCAGCCACCACTGAAGTAGAGGAACCTAGATTTTTTTTATTATCATATTATATTATTATATATTTTGTCTTTTACAGAATGCAGGCAATGGCCAGAAGTGTGGTATGGTCAAGAAGGAGAATGCTGAATCCTGAAACGGCAAATGAAATGCTGGACCAGGTATCTGAGTTTCTGGATCATTTGGAAACATTGCCTCAGCAGCACGGTTTGCTCCAAAATGTGTTAATATTGATATGTATCATATTATTGCGTTTGAGATGTTTTGAATACTAATTGTGAATTGTTCTTTAAGTGTTTTTTTCTGTTATCCTTAGTTCCCCAGGGCTATAGTGCTCCCTTGGTAAGGGGCTCATCTGGCCGCCCACGATTCTCCATAACCGAAGAACAGTTGCGTTTTCTGATAGAATATAACTTTTCTCCAAGACAAATGGCGGAAATCTTGTATGTGTCCAGGCGAACTGTGAAACGTCGTTTAAGGTGAGGTTATTTTTCTTAGCTGTTCATGCAGTCTCCTTGTGCATTTAAATTGTACAGGTAAGTAATGCATCTTAAATTTGAAGGCAAAATTCATGGTTAATTTTATGTACAGTATCACCTAAAAATTAGTTTGTATGTACTTGTTATTTAAATTGCACATAAGCATGATGGCTCAGTGGGTAGCGCTATCACCTTTGTCAGTGTGGGTTTCCTCTGGGTCCTCCAGTTTTCCCCACAATCCAAAGACATGCTGCTTAGGGCAATTCCATGTACTTGTGAAAATAGGCAAATTTCATGACAAAAAAAAAGACTAAAGCATTGCTAAGCAGTTTTGTAATGAAAAGGGGGCACTGCAAAACCAAGTCCAGTACCAAAAGCTCTAAATAACATTCAGTTGTTCTCTTTATTTTTCTGCCTTGCGCTGTGAATAATTTTATAAACATAAATGTGAAAAGTACAATTGTTTGTGTGTTAAAAGTTAAGTTAAATTGTGTTTGTCTGTAATTGTAATCTAAAATGAGCTCACACCCCATTTTCAAGGGGCAGTTTCCTGCAAGGTTTAAATTGTGAATAGGCCTTGATAAATAGTTAATTGTGCGTAAAAAAGAAAAGAAAATGCTGTCTAAAACAGATTAAGTACAGATTAGTAACACCTGCATTATGGAGTCCTGAACTAAAATAAACAGGATTTTTTTTTTACATTTTTCTCACACACACAATTTCTGATATGACTTCTTGAAACTCAGCACACAAAACCACAAAACAAACAAAATTAAAACATTGGACATCTCTTGCAAAAGCAAACTCTTCATTCAAAACTATTTTAACTCTACCAAATTGCACACAAATATCAAAAGATTATCCACATACACACCAAACTACACACAGATGTGAAAAATGTAAAACACTATCTTGTGTCTTTTGCTTGTTCAGTGCAGTGTATAAGAGTTTATCACATGTACATTTACACTTATTAAACTGATGTATGCACAACCTTTGAATTTTACAGTTATTGAACTGAATTGAATCAGGACTGAAGTGACTTGAGCTGAATATTGACACTATTGGCTTGTTAGAACTGCTTTACAGCAGAATTTGTTTTGAATTTGTTACTATTGTAAAGCTGCTGTGAAACTATCAATATTGTAGCTTGTATGCATATTACTATGTATATTATCCTTATTATGCATTATAAATACTTACACACTAAACATGCATATAAGCCAAGTCAGAAAGTCAACTCTATTTCTGTTTGTGTGTGTGTGTGTGACCAGGACAACTAGAGCCCCAGATACAGATCCCCTGTAAAGACCTGGTCTTAGACGACCACACAATCTGATTTTGCTGCAGCCTGGAATTGAACTGCTGGTTTTGTCTGGTCAGAGGAGAACTGGGCCCCCAACTGAACCTGGTTTCTCCCAAGTTTTTTTTCTCCATTCTGTCACTGATGGAGTTTCGGTTCCTTGCCACCGTCGCCTCTGGCTTGCTTAGTTGGGGTCACTTCATCTACAGCAATATCGTTGACTTGATTGCAAATAAATGCACAGACACTTTTTAAACTGAACAGAGATGACATCACTGAATTCAGTGATGAACTGCCTTTAACTGTCTTTTTGCATTATTGACACACTGTTTCCCTAATGAATGCTGTTCAGTTGCTTTGACGCAATGTATTTTGTTTAAAGCGCTATATAAATAAAGGTGACTTGACTTGACTTGTTGTGTGTGTTAATGTGGATGTATACATGTACAAATACATATATATATATATACAATATAACAATAACAATAACTATATATATATACATATATACATATATATATATATATTATATATATATATATACATTGTTATTGTTATTGTTATATTGTTATATACAGTACAGACCAAAAGTTTGGACACACCTCATTCAAAGAGTTTTCTTTATTTTCATGACTATGAAAATTGTAGATTCACACTGAAGGCAGCAAAACGTACTCGGTTACTAACGTAACCTCGGTTCCCTGAAATACGGGAACGAGTACTGCGTCGAAGACGCTTATGGGAAAAACTCATTTTTTCTCCTGAACTGAAGCCTTATTCAATCACGCAGTGAAACTGCACGGCCATTGGTTCGTGCAGTGTTATTAAAAAAAAACCAATGGCTCGGCAGTGTTGCTGCACGAACCTATGGCAGCGAAGCCCGCCAAAGCCCACCAAAATGGGCGGGGAATCTGGCTATATATTGGCCACTTCGCCACAGGAATTCAGGTTACTTCGACTGAAGCGACGACTGAGTCGTGCAGCCTTTTAGCATGGCAAGGAACGCAGTACTCATTCCCGTATTTCAGGGAACCGAGGTTACGTTAGTAACCGAGTATGTTCCCTTTCAATACTTCACTCGTACTGCGTCGAAGACTCTTATGGGAACCCAGTTCAACTCAAGCCATGCTAAGAAGGGGGGACGACCAACGCAATCATACTTGATCTGTGATACCAAGATATGACAATAGCAACTAGGAGCAGAATAAGCTCAATGAGGTTACGTCTGGCCTAGCCTGATCATCCCGTGTTCGTATCGCCTCAGTAACAAAGGGACCGAGTGCATACGAGCAGAGTTTGAGTCTTGGGCAAAGAATGGCCAAGAGCATGCAAATGAGGAACAAAAAGGTGACCTTTACACAGAAAGTACCCTAGCATGAAGTGCCGGGACGTCTAGATTATAAAATCTAGCAAATGTGGACGGCGAGTTCCAACCAGCCGCCGCACAAATTTCTGCGATAGTCACACCACTAGACCATGCCTAGGACGAAGACACTGCTCTCGTCGAATGGGCTTTTTCTCCAATTGGGCTTTGCAGGCCCAAAGAAGAGTACGCTAGCTGGATTGCATCCACAATCCACTTTGAAAGCCTTTGCTTTGAGACCGGTAACCCTCTGGCGCGGTTTCCAAAGCATATGAAGAGCTGCTCTGATCACCTTATTGGCGCAGAATGCTCTATGTAGACTTTTAGAGCCCTCACTAGGCAAAGCAGATTCAGCTCTCGATCATCCTCTGTGTTTTGTAATGCAGAGAAAGTGACCACTTGTGCTCTGAAAGGTGTGGAGAGCACCTTTGGTACATAGCCATGCCTTGGTTTCAGGACGACCTTCGAGTCGTTAGGCCCGAATTCTAGGCAATTAGGGCTTATCGAGAGTGCTTGCAAATCGCCCACACGCTTCACAGACGCTAGTGCCAACAGCAGAGCGGTCTTTAGCGACAGGGCCTTAAGGCCTATGGACTGTAGTGGTTCAAATGGGGCCCCCTTTTGGGCTCTCAGTACCGTGGGCAGGTCCCATGAAGGGACAGTGGGAGGGCAAGGCGAATGAAGCCTCCTGGCACCTCTCATAAATCGGACAACTAAGTCGTTTCTGCCCACCGACTGGCCTGCTATAAGGGCGGGTGACGCCGCTATAGTCGCTACATAGACCTTGAGCATGGAGGGGGATCGTCCCTTCTCCAAGAGCTCTTGTAAAAATGACAGTATCACTGATACGTCACAGGAGGCCGGGTTTTCACCATGGTCTGAGCACCATGTGGAGAACACACACCATTTGGAGGCATAGAGGCGTCGTGTAGACGGAGCTCTAGCCTGTGAAATTGTGTCTAGCACACGCTCAGGGAGTCCCGTGGGTTCCCGTCTAGCGACCAAAGGTGCAGAGACCACATCTCTGGGTGCGGATGCCAAATCGTTGTGTCCGCCTGAGAAAGAAGGTCCGGTCTCAGAGGAACGGGCCATGGGGCCGCAGTCAGCATCTGTGACAGGTCGGCTAACCAGTGCTGATTTTCCCAGAGTGGGGCTACAAGAAGAACCCTGCATCTCTGGTCCCTGACCCGCCTGATTACTTCGGGAATCAGAGGAACCGGAGGAAAAGCGTAAAGAAGACGGCTGGGCCAGTCCTGGGACAACGCATCCTCGATCTTGGAAAAATATGTTGGGCAATGACAGTTGTCTTTTGAGGCAAAGAGGTCTATTTCCGCTTTGCCAAAGACGTCCCATATCTTCTGAACTGTCTGCGGGTCACTTCTTGACAGCATATCCGCGCCCTTGTTCAGTTAGCCTGGTAGATGCACTGCTCTCAGGGACCCCAAGTTGCTCTGGGTCCATTCCAGTAGTCGCAACGTTAGTCTGAAGAGACGCGTCGATGACAGCCCACCTTAGTGATTTATGTAAGAGACCACTGTCATGCTGTCTGATCTGACCAGCACGTGGTGGCTCCTTAGGTCGGACAGGAAGCTCTGGTAGGCTCGTTGAACTGCAATCATCTCGAGGCAGTTGATGTTAAGCCTGCTCTCCCCTTTCGACCATCGGCCGAAAGCGGGTTTCCCTTCGCACAGCGTGCCCCAACCTTTGTTGGACGCGTCTGTGGAGATCACTTTCCTTCTGCAAACCATACCAAGCGGAGCACCCTGTTCCATCCATTGCATATTCCTCCAAGGGGTCAGGGCCGAAATGCAGTCCTGACTCACCTTGATATTCAGGCTTCCGTGACACCACGCATGAGGTGGAACACGCGGTTTTAGCCAATATTGGAGGGGGCGCATATGTAGCAGCCCGAGCTCCATCACGGGCGATGCTGCTGCCATAAGACCCAGCAACTTCTGGAATGTTTTTAGGGGTCGAGAAGCACCTATTTTGAAAGAAGCCGCGAGTCGCTGTAGAGCCGCAGCGCACTCTTTCACCATCGTTGCCCTCATCGTAACTGAGTCTAACAATGTTCCCAGAAACGATATCCGTTGGCTGGGGGACAGCGAACTCTTGGCAAAATTGGCAATGGCCTGAGCCCCAGGCATTCCAGATGGCTGAGGATCAAAGTTCTGTAACCCAATTCCTCCCCCTCTGACTGAGCTAGAACTAGCCAGTCGTCGAGGTAATTGAGAATGCGGATTCCCTTCTGCCTGAGAGGGGAGAGAGCCGCATCCATGCACTTTGTAAACGTGCGAGGCGCCAGAGACAGCCCAAAGGGAAGGACTTTGTATTGGTAAGCCACACCCTCGAAGGCAAATCTCAAGAACGGCCTGTGACAGGGGGCTATCTGGATGTGAAAGTAAGCATCTTTCATATCCAGCGAAAAGAACCAATCCCCTGAGTGTATTTGTGAGATGATTTGTTTCAACGTGATCATTTTGAAGCGCCGTCTCATGAGGGCACGGTTCAGATGTCTTAAATCGAGGATGGGGCGCA